>NC_138768.1:78759657-79319657 GCF_965119305.1 Pelophylax lessonae
CCTGTGGAACCTCTATAGGGTTCAGGTTTTGCCTCGTGCTCCCAGTAGTGCCACTGACCCTAGCCAAATGCAAAACTAGTGAAAAAGTCAAAAAAAGAGTAGGGAAAAAAATGTCAGTGGCCTCCCACCTGTAAAGCCATTCTGTTTTTGAGGTCATCTTATTGTTGCCCATCTAGTGTCCCTGTCAATTTCATTAACGCCAAAGCAGCTGAAACTGATTAACCACCCCCTCTGCTACTTAACTGACCAGATCGATAGCAAATAAATTTAATTGATTTGATGCTATACTTTGATTAAAAAGTGTTCCTTTACATTTTTTAAACAGTATATGTATGGTCGGCAGGAAGTGGTTAAAGACAACACAAACAAACCTCTGGAGGCTTTATTCAAGATCTCATTTGCACTGGGTACAGCAGCTTTACAACTTGCAATTGCAGCAGTTGACATGTGTGAAAGCTTTAAGGTCGGGCTTGTTGCATGATGAGAGAGGGATTCTTCTAGTTGAGATACCGAATCAAGCAGAAACCTGGAGGATTTTCCACATACTCTGAGGTTCTCAGTGGACCGCTTAAAGCGGTAGTAAACTGCACAAAAAAAAAAAAAATGTTGGACCCTGGGCAGTTTAAGTCATAATATGGTATTATGCACCGGATGCTTGCACACTGACAGACTTACCTGAAAACAAAGCCCTCGCGCTGTAGACTTTTCCTTATTTACCCGGTCTTCCATCCGGGTTTGTATACTTTGGCTGTATAAATGGCCTAGCCACAATGTCACTCCCGTGGCACGGCGTTCTGAATGGATATCACGGTCCATTCAGAGCCCAGCACGCATGCTTTGGTGACGTCTGCTTCTTCTAAAGTAAATATCTCCTAAACAGTGCACGTTTTTGGAGACATTTGTTTTACCTATAGGTAAGCCTTATTATGGGCTTATAGGTAAAAATCAACAACGGAGTTTGCTCCTATTTTAAGGACTCCATACAGCAACGTTTTTGAGAAAATATAAATGTTCGCTTAGAACTTCATTCCACTACTTAAGTCTCACTAATGTAATAGCATTTTAATTAGCAGACTGGGTATAGTTGACAGTAAATATATTATAGAGTGCAAATTACATACATGTAGCATTGGAAACATTTTAGGCAAATTCTTTTTCTCTATCGTTCATTGGCAGACGCAGCATAATATTCTTGGAGGTGTTTCACCTGTTGTGTGTCCGATGGAGACCACCCCTCTAACAGTCACGGTGGCCCCCCTCCCCGGGTTAGGTAGGAGCTAGCTTTGCCACTTGCTCCAATAGGGGGGGTGGATGCGGTTGTTGCTGTCTAGATCGCACATGGAGATGTTTGAGCAAGTTCACGGCCCCCTGGGGGTTAGTGACTGGGGCAGGGATGTCCTTTGGTCTCCCTATGGTGGTTATTGCCTGGGGGGGGGGGGGGGAGAGCGGATGTTTCTTCATCCATGGGTCTGTGCCTCACGTGGCTGGATCGCGATGAAAATTTGGTCCACAGCTTTGCGGCCTTCTCTCGGCTGTCCGGGTGCCTGACCAAGCCGACTGAGTGCCTGAATAAGCTGACCGAGATGAGCGGACAGTACTGCCAATGGACGCGTGCCTCACGTGGCCAGATGGGGTTGAAAATCGAGGCCGCGGCTGTCTGGGTACCTGGCTAAGCTGTCCGAGGGTCTGACTAAGCTCTCCGAGTGCCTGACCAAGCTGACCGGTGGATAGCCTCACGCGGCCGGATCAGGCCAAAAATTTATGCCGCGGCTTGCTGCCTACTCGTGGCTGGCTGATCAAGCTATTGACCAGGCTGTTTAAGCTGCTGAGCAGGGTGATAGAGGAGCGGATGCCCCCCCCCCCCCCCCGACAGATTCTTCCCGTCCAACCTACGCCATTCTACACATTGGTTAAGGGATCTACGAGAGGCGGTACAAGATCTGCTGTCGCAAAGGGTGGTTGTGCCGGTTCCATCTCGGGAACGCTTTCAAAGGCTTTATTCAAACCTGTTTACTGTTCCCAGGAAAGAAGGGAAAGTGCGTTCAATTCTGGACCTCAAGGCTCTGAATCACTTTGTGCGGCTACAGGGGTTTCGAATGGAGTCCATTTGCACAATAGCGGCGTTCCTACACCAAGGGGACTTTTTGTCCTCCATCGTTATTGAGGATGCATATCTGCACTTGGAAAGCTGTGTGTCCAGGGGACCTGGACTCTGAAAGAGTTCAGACTTCCGATCAATATTCTGGAACTCAGCGATAAAGCTTTGCTTGAGTCACTGGACAAATTGTCTGCAAGGTTGTCCAGTTTGGGTTCAATCAGACAATGCCAGACCCGTGGTTTACGTCAATCATCAAGGGGGCACCAAGAGTATCCTGGTGGCCCGGGAGGTGGCCGAGATCTTAATATGGGCAGAAAATTTTGTTCCAGCCCTCTCTGCTGTGCGTATACCCGGAGTGGAGAACTGGCAGATGGATTATTTGAGTCGTTAGGTGTTGGACCAAGGGGAATGGTCCCTGCACCCGAAGGTGTTCCACCTGTTGTGTGTCCGGTGTACCTAGACCTGTTTCTTTGCTCAACGAGAAGGTTTAAAGCTTTGAAGCCTTCTTGTGATTCTCTGGCCGACACCAGACTCACTGGTGCCTCCTTGGGGTCAGTATCAGCTGATCTATGCGTTTCCTCCGCTGAAACTTCTGCCGAAGCTTCTGTGCACAATGGAGGTGGAAGGGATTCCGGTCTTTCTAGTGGCCACAGATTGGCCTCGCCGGTCTTGGTACGCAGATCTGGTAAGATTGGTCCCTGATGCTCCTTGGAGACTTCCTCTCAGGGAAGATCCGTTGTCTCAAGGGCCGATCTAACATCCTGCTTTACGGTCGCTGGCTTTAACGACGTGGCTGTTGAAAGCCAGGTGTTGAAGGGTAGGGGTCTTTCTGACTCAGCGATTCCTACACTGTTAAAGGCTAGAAAATCTACCTCCAGGAAGTATTTATCATCGTACGTGGAAATCTTACATCTCATGGTGTGAATAGTTTGAGGTGCATCCACGCTCCTTTTCAGTGGCTAGGATATTGGCTTTCCTCCAAAGAGAGAGGTTGAGCAGCTGTTGACCTTGGGTACTTTTACCGGCCAGGTGTTTGCTGTGGCAGTGTTTTTTTCAATGCCCTTTAGCTACGCATTCTTTGATTCGCGCTTTTATCTAGGGAGTTTGTCATGTGGCTCCTCCAATACGGTCCCCGTTGCCTCCGTGGGATCTTAACTGTCTGTGCTTCAAAAACCTCCCCTTGAAAACTTAGGGAGATTCCTCTGCTTACACTGTCACAGAAGGTAGCCTTTTTGGTGGCTATTACCTCTTTCCGCAGAGTGTCTGAATTGGCGGCGCTGTCCTTCTCCTTTTCTGGTGGTCCACAGAGATTAAGTGGTACTTCGACCTAATCAGTCGTTTCTTCCTAAGGTGGTTTCTGATTTCCATTGAATGAAGACATTGTGCTGCCTTCACTCTGTCCTAAGCCTAAGCATCCCAAGGATTTGCATTCTATGGCTGTGGTTCACACAATTAGGGTTTACCTGGCGGTTACTGAGTCTTTCAGGAAATCGGACTTATTTTGTCCTCACAGAAGGACCTCGGAAGAGATTGGCTGCATCTGCTGCGACCATATCAAGGTGGATCTGCAGACGGTGGTACAGACGTATTCACTTAAGGTTCAGGTTCCACCTTTCCCTGTGAAGGCGCATTCTGCTAGGGCGCGGAGTGCCTCTTGGTCCTTTCCCTATCAGGCGTCAGTAATACAAGTTTGAAAGGCGACACCTTCATCTTCTGTGCACACGTTCACTAAATTTTGCAAAATAGATGTGTTGGCATCCTCGGATTCTTCTTTTGGCTGCAAGGTTTTTCAGGCTGCTGTTCAAAAGAGCAATTTTTCTCTTTGAGGACGTATGTTGTTTCTAGGTGAGCTCCAGTTGTTCCTGGTTGAGCTTCATGTTACCTGGTTGGCTAAGTTTAGCCTTTGGGGAATTACTTTCCTTTTTGTTTTTTCCCACCCCTCATGCAAATACTGGTTTAGGACATCCCAATGGTTAAGAAGAATATGGAGCTGCGTCTGTCAATGAACGATAGAGAAAACTGGATTTTTGACTTACCGTAAAATCCTTTTCTCTGAAGTTCATTGACAAACGCAGCACCCGCCCCTCTTATTTCTGAGTGGGTTGGGTTTTTTTTTATTTTACTTCTGATACTGCTTGCAACAAAACTGAATCCTATAACAGTGGATGTATGCCTTCAGGGACTGACCCATAGGCATTGTCAATTTTTTTTTTTCCTGCCTAGTGCCCTATTCCTGTAGGGTGAAGCATAACCCAATGGTTAAGAAGAATATGGAGCTGCGTCTGTCGAACTTCAGAGAAAATTATTTTACGGTAAGTCAAAAATCCAGTTGGTTTGTTTTTTTGTTTTTTTTGTTTTTATGTATTCCCAATAAAAGACAAATATTAATAAATGCATCCATATTTGCTTGCAAAAGTCCCATCTGTTCTAAAAATAACAATGTGGAAAACCTTCGGGTATACTACAGATGCAGATTTATTTTGCAGAACAGACATTGCCCACACAAATAAAAAAAAAAATCTAACTCCCTGGAACTAAAGGGGATTTAGGTAGGAAAAAGACTGGCAAATGGAAAAGCAGCATATAGGACAAATGGTTGTGAAGAAAAACATGCTGCTTTAGCCTGTATTAAATGAAACTTGAACAGACCGCTATTATGAAAAGTGGTAATCACAGTATTGGTTTACTGACAACATGGGGTTAGTAGCAGTTGTTCCCCCTCTATTTATTTTTTCCTCAATATGTTCTTTATGGTAAATTTGGTATAAATAGCTTACCTGTGATTTAAACTCTGAAGCCCTAATGTCTAGTACGATAATGTGCCTAATTTGTCCTTTCAGGATTTACATTCATTATGCATCCTATTCTCATGTTTGAAGGAGATGTAAAAAACCTGTACAATAACATACTATCTGACAAAAGCAGTTCAGTAAATCTTAGAATCCAAGTTCTGAAGAATCTCCAGACCTATCTGCAAGAGGAAGACACTCGGATGCAGCAAGCAGACAGAGACTGTGAGTAGTACCTGGTTGGTCTATGACATTGGTACTAACAAGAATATTGCACTGCTCTCCCAAAGCACCACAATGCTGGTGTTAGTGTCTTCTGTAACAACTTGTCTCTTATTTCAGGGAAAAAAGTTTCAAAGCAGGAAGATTTGAAAGAGATGGGAGATATTTCCTCAGGGATGAGCAGCTCCATTATGCAGCTTTACCTCAAACAGGTTTTGGAGTCCTTCTTCCATAAGCAATCTAGTGTGCGGCACTTTGCTCTCAATGTCATTGCCTTGACTCTCAACCAGGGTCTAATCCATCCTGTGCAGGTGAGATATGCCAGCAGCTTTATTTACAGTGTGAGACAGCAGAGTGCTGTCAGACATTTACGGTTTTCTTAGGGACCGTTTTCTTCATTCTAAACTCCATACACCTTTCAGTGTGTATTTGGATTTTTTAAAGGAAAAGTTCACCTTAAAAAAATAAATAAATAATAAATAATGCTAATTTTTTTTTTTATGTAAAAAAAAATTGTATTTACTATTTTTTTTTTGTTTTTTTTTTTTTTTATTTAGAACCCTAAAAAGCATTGCACCAGTGATCGGCAGGTCGCTGGGGCCATGCAGGTCTCTGTTTATATGTGTGCCCATACATTGTACGGAAAAAGACACTGATAGGAATCGTGGAACTACTACAGCACTCAACATTGAGAGCTACAATGAGTAGTTGTAGCCGTTCATTCACAGAACACTGAATAAATGATGTCCCCAAGCGGGTGGAGCCCAGCATGCTGCGTTTTCTTTAGATTGTGGCAGCGAGCAGGGGAGAAGATCTGCTTACTACCAAAATGAGGGATTGGGGAGTGGTACATTTGTAAAATAGTTACACCCTGAATATGGGTATAATATATTACAGAAGGTGAACTTATCCTTTAAGGAAATTTAAGTACTTGGAAACACAAAAGAAGGCTTTATGTACACGGGACATTTAAAAAAAAAACCTCTCCTGAACACTGGAACTTGACAGCTAGTAACCAACTGTTAAAAACCTCAGTTTTTGCTGGGTTTATGCGCTTTTGTGTTTAGAAGCATTTTTACATTGTAAAATGGTCAGAAATGTATCCCCGTTGAAAACGCCTAAAAAAGAAATGCTTCTAAACGCGAGTTACCGCGTTTAGAAGCGTTTGCGTGCGGTTACAAGCATTTGGCGTTTCAAATGCCAATAAACTTCGTCTGAATACACTTTTTTGCTTTAAAAAAATGCCACTAAACTTAACTGCCTCTAAACGACTATAGACGTGTGACATAATTCTGCAGTTTTCTATCCTAGTCACGTTTTCTGCATAGTCAGTGACATCAAAGCATGATACCCTACTCCAAATGAAAGTCTTCTTTCCCTTGACCATTCCTTTGGTTAAATTTTTTTAGTGTGTACCGTACCTAATTGCTATGGGCACAGACCCTGAGCCGTCCATGCGGAACAAAGCAGATCAGCAGCTGGTAGAGATCGATAAGAAATACACTGGATTCATTCATGTAAGTACAAGTCAATGTAATTGCCTTGTGAAGTTGTGTAGTGGGGTAATTGGCTGCTCTATAACACTCTTCTCTGTCTTAGATGAAAGCGGTGGCTGGCATAAAGATGTCCTACACTGTCCAGCAAGCTATCATTTCTGATGCAAAGCGTGTAGTGCGTGGGTTCCGGCAGGACGAGTCCAGCAGTGCCCTGTGCTCCCATCTCTATTCTATGATTCGGGGGAACAGACAGCACCGGCGAGCTTTCCTGATCTCATTGCTTAACCTCTTTGATGATGCTGCGGTAAGCAAAACCACCTGTACAATTATTTGGGGTGCCCTATTGTTAAAGGGAACCTTACTTATTTTTTTTTTTAAGATATTTTTGTAAAAATGTTAATCTTAATTCCTTTCTAGAGTGTTTCTAGTTTATGTACATAAGGGTTGCCATACATAATCCTAAGAGCAGCACATTATTTGGGTCTTGATGCTTAATGCTGTAATCTCACCGCTTTATCTTACAGAGAGCTGGTAGAAGAATAGTCTACCAGTCTTCATATGAAATGTATATAAGTTATGTATAGCTGACAAAACATGCTAATTTTACTGCACTATTTGCAGTGAAAATACAATTGTGAGATAAAGCCATGATCGTATGCATCATGTAAACATTTGGGTTTATCTGGTAGAGAAAATATACAAGCTGCTAGAAGTGCTTAAGGTCCAGGCGTGTGAGACACTCGACAGGTTAAAGTGTATCTAAAGTCAAAACTTTCATTTTGTATTGTCTAGAGGAGCATGAGAACCCCGGTCGGCTTTAAATACTGCCACTGGGACCACAAGTGAGGAAAAAATCAACATTTTGAGTAATCAGAACAGCAATAACAGGAAACTTGTTTTAGTAAAAGCGAAGAGGGAATCTCCCTCACTTTAGTACAGCCTTTCTCAAACTTTTTAACATGGAGGAACCCTTGACATTACTTTTTCGCTCAAAGGAACCCCTGCTAATAATATACTGCTAATGTGATGGTCACTGGGAAGAATGTTCCTTCCGTTAGCGAGCATTAGGAATAATCCACCCCAGCCCCCTCTTACAGATAGCTAAAAAGATCATTGTGGTCAAAGGTTACTTATCAGAGAGGCAGAAACTACTCTTGGCCCAAGGAACCCTGGTGAAAAAACCCTGCTTTAGAAAGATTTCTAGCCCCCCCCCCCCTACCCCCCATGTCCCCGCTAGTCAAACACAGGTGGCCATGACAAACCATGGTCAGTTTACAGGGGGGGGGAGGGCAGAACCAGGTAGAATCAGACAGGTATTTCAGGTTATACAGGGGTCCAAATGAAACATCACAAGCACCCTGCTGTTATCCCTGCTTTAAGAACAGGATCTACCCTCTCTTTCGTTCATTGACGGACGCAGTCCTCTGATGCATATAAGTAGGGTAATACCCCCCCCCCCCCCCCCCCCAGGAATAGGACACTAGGCAGAAAGAATTTCTGGCTACACCTATGGGCTGTCCCTGGGGGTTTACCCTCTTCCTGTATAGGATGTCAGTTTTAATCTGCCTAGTCAGGAGTAAGGACCATGTTCCTTGCTGGGATCTTTGGTCCTGGCATAAAAAGTACTTTTTTATGTAGAATTTTTTTTTAGCTTGTTTTTTCTTCTGATTTTTTCCTGTGAGATCTTCAAGCAATTATGCCGGGCTGGATCTCTATATCCAGTGGTCACCCCAGTCTGGCCAGCGAGCGCGTGCAGGCCTTAGCTCCGTGATGGGTCGGCCGCCGCATAGTCTCACTGGAAGGGGACTGGCCCGCAAGTTAAACGTCTCACCAGGACGCACACAACAGGGTCTAGGCTTATGCCGCAGCGTTCCTATTTGCCCGACAGCCCTACCCCCACTTCAGTGCCGTAGGGGTCCTGTCAGGAGATAGTGCCCACCTGTGTTTACCGCGCTCCCGCCATTTTGTTGTAGCTTCTGTCTGCTTCTATGGCGGCGACCATCTTGGTACACCCGTTTTCGCCCATTTTGTGGTGGATTTCTTGCTGTGAAGGCCGGTGGGTGGTCCTGGAGGTGTTTTTGGTGGGAGGGGCCCCTCTCTTCACCCCGGGCAGTTTCCTGGCCTACTTCCTTTTACTGAGCCACCGCTGACACATTCAGACCTTCTTGATACAGAGTGCTGCTATCTAGGGACAATGGGTTGCTGGGGGCATATTCCCCTCTCTGCGGGGATTCTTTAGCGTGTGCCTGACCTCTGGGGGGGCGCTGTAGCGCTGTGGGGACGCTTTTTTTTTGTCATTTTCTCAAAGTTTGCTGGCGGTTTCTTTTAGTGCAACATGGACTCCTCAGACCATGTCCCCACCTGACACCCTCAAAGAGGCCGCAGGGCCCTCCTGATCTCAACTGTCCACCGATGCGATTTCAGCGGTCCTGGGTGGAGGTGGCCGTTAGAGGGCGGGGTGCGAAGAAACGACCCCCTCCTACCCCTGCCTCCTCTGATGTCTCGGATTCTGACTCTGACTCAGCCACCGGCCAAATCTGGTACCCCGCGCCATAATGAGGACGAGATCTCTACCTCTGCTGCTGTGCAAGATAAGGCGCTGGTGGACCCACTGGTTGTTTCTGCGCGTAAAACCCTGAAATTGGAGGATGGAGCGGTCATCGCTCCTGTGGCGCTGGTTGCCTTCGGCACCCGTAAGCCTTCAAGGGTGGAAACGTTTTTTTTCCTTTTCCCACTTTTTTTGCTGGCCTACTCGCCAAAGAATGGGATCAGCTGAAACGTTCCCCTGGGGTGTCCAGGTGGTTTACTAGACGCTCCCCCTTTGAGGAGTCTCTTGTGTACAAATGGTCGGTGCCTCCTAAGGTGGATCCCCCGGTCTTCAGGCTTAACATGGCTACAGTTATTCCGATTGCAGATTCTCCATCCTTTAAGGACCCAGAGGATAGAAAGGCGGAGGCTGTGGCCCGCAACATGTACGCTATGTTGGGGACTGCACTGAGGCCTGCTTTTGCTGCGGCCCTTGTCACCCAAACAGTGACTGAATGGGCGAAGCTGCTATGCCGTGACGTGGAGGACAATCCTGTCCCTCCTGCCTTTGGTGAGCTGTTGGACCAGATGGTGCAGGGGCTGCAATTTGCTTGAGATGCCGAGCTGGACACTGCTTCCCTGTTGGGTCGCCTGTCATTTTTGCCAGTGGTTATGAGGCATATGCTCTGGCTGAAGTGCTGGTCTGCGAATCAGGCTTCTAAGT
The DNA here is from genome assembly GCF_965119305.1 of Pelophylax lessonae. NCBI lineage: Eukaryota > Metazoa > Chordata > Amphibia > Anura > Ranidae > Pelophylax > Pelophylax lessonae. The sequence goes on from NC_138768.1 coordinate 78,769,513, forward strand.
AGGCCTTGACGGAACTCCCCTTTCAGGGGGACCGTCTGTTTGGGGCTACACTGGAAGACATTATTAAGGGTCTTATGGGGGTTAAGAGTACCTTTCTCCCGCAGGCTTCCAAGGGTAGAGACCCTCGCCGTAGGCAGGGTCTGTCCTTTTTGGCTCATAGAAAGTGTTTTCGTTCCATGGGGGCAGCTGTTAAGACAGCCATTCAAGGCTCCCTCGGTTCCAAGCGTCACTTGTCTGGGAAACAAAAGGCCGGTTCCGTCAGGCCTGCGGACCAGGTGTGCCATCACCCTTGACTGGGGTGTGGGGACGCCTTTGCCGGTTCTCCGACCTGTGACTGGCCCGGATCCCACACAAATGGGTCTGGGAGGTGGTGCGGTCCGAATACAAGATCGCGTTTCAATCCTTTCCTCCGGTCAGGTTTTTCCTTTCCAATGTCCGCCTATCCCCGGATCGCTTGAGAGCGCTCTATGGGGCAGTGCAGGACTTAATACAGCAAGTATGAGGGTGAGTCAGGTGACACTGCTGCACACAGGAAGTGATGTGAGAACCTTTGTATCCTGCTGTCCATTACAGGAGCTGTTTGCTTTATATTTAAATGACACTCCATTCCTAACGATAGTGTGACGAAGGACTCGGGCAGGTCATTGGACAACACTCCTTTCCACAGCACCATCCAGGGAGACCAGAGAGGGGGATTCAGAGATTGTATACCCAAGGCTTGATACCCCTGTAGGGGTAACTAACTCTGGTGAGTGCGGTCCTGGGGGTGCAGGGAGCACAGAGTGATCACCGGAGTCCGGGCACCTTTAAAGCCTTAATTAGAAGCACCTGCACTGAAGTCACCTTTGTTTGCACTAAATTCCTATGGACTATTTTTAATTGTGGCATTACCCCCTTTTTTTTAGATATTTATGGACTATTTATTTCTTTGAAACTCTGATTACTGCTGCTATTTTTTCTTATGGTGGATTTATACCGTTCCATACACCTGCTGTAAAGTGTTATATACAGTTCCCTGCCGATATATGATAATATTAGCTGAATTATTTTTGACACACTCAAGGATAATACACAGTGGTTCACCTTGCTATCACTAGTATATGTCACCACTGATTTTAGTTTATTTTTACGTTATTTATTCATTATAGGCTGTGATATTACCACACACCTAACACTGTTATCACTATTCTGTATTTTTGCCATCACATTTGTGTTTGGATTTGGCACAATATTTCAGTGTACCTTACACTGAACTGGGTCACGTACTACTGATCTTATTTATTGATTTATTCACCTAGAATATACACAGCACAGTATTGCTGCACTTGGCACTTTATAAGGATTTTAGTATCCAGTCACCTGTCACGTATTTTATTCTAATAATAATTGAGGAGACACACACCGGATTTTCAATAGTTTATTATACGTTTTCTCAGTTTTGCTGTGGATCACTATCAGTTTATGGCAGTACCCTTTGGTCTCATCTCCGCTCCTCGGGTCTTCAAAAAGGTGTTGGCCCCAGTCCTGGCGCTGTTACAGAAGCGGGGGATGTCGGTCCTTGGTTACCTGGACGATCTGATTCTCCATGCGGAGTCCCCCGAGTTACTGACGGAAAACTTGGGGGGTCACCATGAGTACTCTGGAGGAGTTCGGGTGGATCGTGAATCTTCAGAAGTCGTCTCTGACCCCTTCTATGAGACTGGTTTATCTGGCCCTGACTTTGGACTCATCCTCAGCCAAGGTGTTTCTTCCTTTGGAAAAACTCCAGAAGCTCCAGTCAGCGGTTCATCTGTTGCTGTCCAATGACCGGCCATCCCTTCGGACCTGTATGAGAGTACTGGGACTGATGGTGTCCTCCTTTTGAGGCGGTCAAAGTTCTTCAAAGGGAAATTCTTCTCAAGTGGGACAAACACCCAAATTCTCTGGAGCTTCGGATTCAACTAAGCCACTGGACCAGGGAGTCCCTGGTCTGGTGGCTTCGGTCCCCGATGCTTCAGTTGGGAAAATCCTTTCTCCCTATATACTGGACGATTGTCACCACGGATGCGATTCTGTCCAGGTGGGGGAGGAGTCCTCAATCAGGACTCAGCTCAGGGAGTCTAGTCCCTGGAAGAATCTCGATTACCGATCAATGTTCTGGAGCTAAGAGTGATCCGGCTTTGCCTGGCGCACTGAACCGAACGTCTGGAGGGTTGTCCAGTGCGCACTCAATCGGACAATGCCACGGCCGTGGCTTATGTCAATCACCAAGGGGGCACCTAGAGTGTCCTTGCAGGCATTCTACGTTGGGCAGAGCGCCATGTTCCAGCTCTCTGCTGTCCACATTCCGGGAGTGGAAAATTGGCAAGGGGATTACCTCAGCCGCCAGGCCTTATATGCAGGGGAGTGGTCCCTGCATCCAGAGGTGTTTCAGCAATTGTGCCTTCGCTAGGAAACTCCGGACGTGGATCTTTTGGTGTCTTGCCTCAACAGAAAGGTACAGAGGTTTGTGGCCCGCTCTCGGGACCCTCTGGCAGATGCTACAGATGCGCTGGTGGCCCCCTGGGGCCTGTACCGGCTGATGTATGCCTCTCCTCCTCTCAAGTTGCTACCAAGACTTCTTGGCAGGATAGAGGTGGAAGAGATTCCGGTCATTCTTGTGGCTCCGGACTGGCCTCATCGCACTTGGTACGCCGTCCTAGTCAGGCTCGTCGCAGACGCCTCATGGAGACTTCCTCTCAGGGAGGATCTACTGTCTCAGGGGCCAATCTTCCATCCTGCTTTACATTCGCTGGCTGTTGAAAGCCAGGTGCTGAAGGACAGGGGATTGTCGACTTCAGTGATTCCCACTCTGCTAAAAGCGAGGAAGGCGACTTCCAGGAAGATTTATCATCATACGTGGAAGTCGTACATTGCGTGGTGTGAGTCCGTTGGGACCCACCCTCGCTCCTATTCTGGCTCAGATCTTGGCTTTCCTTCAACTGGGAGTTGATCATCAGTTAGCCTTGAGTACTATCAAGGGTCAGGTCTCAGCCTTGGCTGTTTTCTTCCAGAGGCCATTGGCTGCCCATTCCCAGCTGCGTAGCTTCATCCAGGGGGTGCAGCACTTGGTACCTCCGGTGCGACCTCCGCTACCGACTTGGGACCTAAATTTGGTGTTGTCGGTTCTCCAGAGGCCTCTCTTTGAGAATTTTTCAAGAGATTCCCCTGCTTACCTTGTGTAAGAAGGTGGCTTTCTTGGTGGCTATCACCTCTGCGCGCAGGGTGTCGGAACTGGCGGCATTGTTCTATCGTTCACCCTATCTGGTGGTTCACAGGGACAAGGTGATACTTCGGCTAGATCCGTCCTTCCTACCGAAGGTGAATTCGTTTTCACTTGAATGAGGACATCGCGTTACCTTCCTTGTGCTATAAGCCAAAACATCCTAAGGAATTTGCTCTGCATACCCTGGATGTTCGGGCGATCAGGGTGTATTTGGCATCTACTGAGTCTTTTCACAAGTCTGACTTTGTGCTCACGGATGGCCCTAAGAAAGGGCTGCCTGCGTCTGCTGCGACTATTTCCAGATAGATCAGACAGACGGTGTTGCAGGCTTATTCCATTAAGGGTCAGGTTCCACCTTTTCCCTGTCAAGGCACATTTTACTCGGGTGCTTCGTGCTTCCTGGGCTTTTCGCCATCCGGCGTCTGCTTCAGGTGTGCAAGGCGGCGACCTGGTCGTCTGTTCACACCTTTACCAATACCAAATTTTATAAGGTGGATGTGCTGGCATCTGCGGATGCCTCCTTTGGCCGCAAGGTTTTGCAGGCTGCAGTTTAGAGGGCCCCTTGGCCTTCCTTGAGGGTTTGTTTCGGTTTGTTTTCAGGTGGACCTCATCTGGTTGTTCTGATGAGTCCTGTGTTGCTTGGTTGGCCTTAGGGACTGTTTTTTCTCTGTTCTGCTGTTCCCACCCCTGATTTGGGTACTGCTTTGGGACGTCCCTACTGATATGCATCAGAGGACTGCGTCCTTCAATGAACAATAGAGAACTGGATTTTTGACTTACCGTAAAAATCCTTTTCTCTTAGGTTCATTGACGGACGCAGTACGCGCCCCTCTATTTTTTTTGTGTGGGTTGGTGTGCTTTTCTCTGACACTGCTTTGATACAAAACTGACATCCTATGCAGGAAGAGAGAGGGTATACCCCCAGGGACTGCCAATAGGCGTAGACAGAAATTCATTCTGCCTAGTGTCTTACTCCTGTAGGGGGCGGTATTACCCTTCTCATATGCATCAGAGGACTACGTCCGTCAATGAACATAAGAGAAAAGGATTTTATGGTAAGTCGAAAATACAGTTTTTTTTCTTAGGGTAAAAAACACTTTAATGCGTTCCATGCTTTGGGATAAATCTTCTTTGTGCAGCATCCCCTCTCAGCCCCTTAATACTAACCTGAACCCCATCTCGATCCAGTGATGCACGAGATCCTCGGCTATCTGAAACTCAGTGTGTCAGTGAGCCAATGAGAAAAGGAGGGGGGGTGCCAAACATCGGCTCTGTGTCTGAATGGGAGCACGGAGCAGCGGCTCGACTTGGGTGCCCCCATAGCAAGCTGCTTGCTGTGGGGGCACTTGGCAGGAGGGAGGGGCCAGGAGGAGCCTGAGAAGGCTGCTCTGTGCCAAACTGCATAGAGCAGGTAAGTATAACATGTTTGCTATTTTTAACTACTTCCGGTCCGCCTGCCGCAGTTTTACGCTAGTAGTTGGATGTTAAATGCCAGTGTTATGGCGGCAGATAGCTGCCATAACCCTGGTATTTTCTTCCAGGGAGGGTGGTCCTCTTCCACATAAAAGTTCTGCAAACTGCAGATTCACTGCGGGATTACTTTTATAGGTGGTGGGAGAGGTGCCCCCCTCCTGCCGCTTCCCGGTCGTTTTCCCCCACCTACTGGAGCCACCGGTAGCGGGGAAAACTATCTCGTCCGGTCAGTCGAGTAAGGGCAAGATGGCCCCCAATCGACTATGGCCTTGCAGGACCGGAGCGACGTCATACATCGCTTCTCCCAACGCCTTTAAAGGGCCCATTTTTTTCATGCTGATAAAAATGACCTTTTCTCTTTCGTTCATCTACAGACACAGCGCTCCATTAATTATAACTACTAGGTTATATTGCCTCCTCCAGGAGTAGGACTAGGCTGAATAAAAAACACCTGGCTACGCCAATGGGCCATACTTAGCTTGGTATATAACCCCCCTCTCTGCTCTAGGTAATTGAATTTAATCTGTCTGGTCAGGAGTAAGGACCCCTAGGCTCCCAGCTGGGAGATCTCCTAGCCAGCAGGCTCGTGCAGTCTGCAGCTATGCGCTAGGTTGGCAGCGACATAGCTTCACAGAGGCTGGTTCACAAGTTAAACGTCTTGCAGTCAAAGCGGTCCCTTGGCCGACAGCTCCCCTACTTCGGTGTCAAGGAGTTCTGTTTGGAGCATTACCCGCACCATGGAAGGATAAGTACAGTTTGTGGCTAATGGTGGCCATTTTTCCCATAGTCTGGCTGGTCTCTCGCTGTCGGCCATGTTTGTGTAGCCCGATGTCAGGGGGGGGCCATTTTCCCTTAGTCCAGGAGATGCTGGAGATGACTGAAGCCTCAGGGTCACGTCTCCCTCACAGACACCCCCCCCCCCCTTACGAAGGTAGCAGGTCCCTCTGAACCCCAGCTTTCCATGGTTGCACTGATGGCGGTCCTGTAGGTTGAATAAAGCAACCATGATCCCAGTAAAGGAATCCCGGTCCTTTAAGGAACCGGCTGACAGGAAAGCAGAGGCTGTAGCACACAGCATGTTTCCTATGGCTGGTTCGCATTGCGGCTAGTTTTTGCCTCAGCCCTGGTGTCTCAGACCCTAACTGAATGGGCCAAGCTTTTGCCCCAGAGCCTGAGGAATGAGCGGGTCACCACTGCTGATGTTGATTTAGCGGACCAGTTGGTCCATGGGCTGCAGTTTATTTGTGATGCAGCTTTGGATACAGCTCCTGTGCTGTCCAATATTCACCATTGCACTGGTATCGCAAACTCTGACTGAGTGGCCTAAGCTTTTACGCCATCACCTGGAAGGTGTGCGGCTCCCCCCTGCCCTTTGCTGAGCTGGCGGACAAGCTGGTCCAGGAGCTGCAGTTTATCTGTGATGCCCCTTTGGATGCGGCTCCTGTAGTGGCTCAGCGCTCTTTCGGCAGTGGTCTTTCGGCATGTTTTTTGCCTTAAATGCTGGTCTGCGGACCAGACTTCTAAAAAGGCCTTGACTTATCTCCCCTTTCAAGGGGGATCACCTGTTTGGAGTTACCCTGGACGACATCAATAATCTCACGGGGAAATGAGTACCGTTCTTCTGCAGGCTACTAAGGGCAAAGGGCTTCAGCACCTCCTCTGGAGGATCCAAACGAACCTTGCCTAACGATCATGGTACTGGGTTACTTGGACGACGGCCTTCTGCGAGGGGAGTCTCCTACTGCTCTGGTGGAAACCTGGAAATCACCATACGAACTCTGAGGAAGTTCGACTGGATTCTGAATTTTCAGATGTCTGCTCTAGTTCCGTCCACAAAGCTGGACTTTCTAGGTCTGACCCCTGGACTCGTCCTTAGCCTGAGTGCTCCTTCCCCTGGACAAACTCCCGAAATTACAGGCTGCAATTCCTCTTCTGCTGTCTAGCATATGGTCATCCCTCTGGACTTGCATGCAGGAGCTGGGCCTAAATAAAGGTGTCTTTTTGAGGCGGTTTCATTTGCACAGTTCCATACGAGGTCTCTGGCCAAATGGGACAAGACTCTGCAGTCTCTGGACAATCAGATCTGGCTGAGCCGGGGAACGAGGGAGTCCCTGATATGGTGGCTTCGTTCTCCGGCGCTTCGGCTGGGCAAATCCTTTCTCCCTTTGTATTGGACATGGATGCCAGCCTGTCCTGCTGGGGAGGTGTGCTCGGCAAAAATTCTCCTCGGGCTCTGGACACTAGAAGAGTCCAGACTACCAATCAATGTCTTGGAACCCTGAGGGATCTGACTGTGCCTGGACCATCTAGACTCTAAAGGGATGTCCAGTGCGCATTTAATCATACAGTGCCACAGTTGTGGCTTTTGTCAATCATTGGGGGCACAAGAATGGCACAGCAGTCTAAGGTTAGCAGAATGGTTCATGCCAGCCCTCTCCGCTCTACATATTCCTGGGGTGGAAAACTGGCAGGCGGATTACCTCAGTTGCCAGGCTTTGGACCAAGGGGAGTGGTCCCTTCATCCAGAGGGGTTTCATCAGTTGTGTCTCTCATAGAACAACCCTGAGGTGTATCTGTTAGCGTCTCGGTTCAGCAGAAAGGTGCAGAGAGGTTGTGGCTCGGTCACAGCATCTTATGGCGGGTGCCACAGATGGGTTGGTGGCCCCATGGGGTCAGTATCGTCTGATTTACACCTCTCCGGCTTCTGCTAAGACTTCGCAGGATTGAGGAAGAAGGGATTCCGGTCATCTTAGTGGCTCCGGACTGGCCTCACCGGGCTTGGTACGCCTATCTGGTGCGACTGGTCGCTGCCGTTCCTTGGAAGATTCCTCCCAGGGAGGATCTGCTGTCCCAAGGGCCAATCTTCCATCCTGCTTTACAGTTGCTGGCTTTGACGGCTTGGCATTTAACCGCCATGTGCTGATGGATAGAGGTTTGTCAGAGTCGTGATTCCAACGCTGTTAAAAGCTAGTAAATTTCCTTCTAGGAAGATCTACCATCGTACCTGTGAGGGGTTCATCCTCGCTTATTCTCGTGGCTCAGATCTTGAACTTTCTTCAACTGGGTGTTGAGCAGAAACTTGCCTTGAGTACCATCAAGGGTTAGGGGTCTGCCTTAGCGGTCTTCTTTCATTGGCCCTTGGCCACATACTCCCTGGTGCGTACCTTTCTTCGGGGGTTAGGCACTTGGCCCCTCCAGTGCGGTCTCCGGTGCCGCTGTGGTACTTCAATTTAGTGCTCTGTCCTCCAGAAGCCTCCTTTTGAGCATCTTCGTGAGATTACCCTGTTTATGGTGTCCCAGAAGGTGGCCTTCTTGGTGGCCATCGCCTCTGTGCAGGGTGTCGGAATTGGCGGCGGCGTACTGTCGTTCACCTTACTTGGTGGTTCACAGAGATACGGTGGTTCTTCCTAACAACAAATTATGGCGCTCTACTAGTGTGGACAGAGCTGCAGGTGTATAATTGGACAACTGTTAAGGATGGAGTGGGCAGTGGGGGAGTCAAAGATGGTTTTCAAATGTCAATGATGATAGTAGTCCAAATAAACAAGGCTGTACTCAGTGGCTGCCGGCTAGAGCAAGGAGAGGCTGTACATGGTAAGAAGAAACAAGAAAGCAGCATCTGCTGAGTGTAGCTTACAATGTTTAATAGAAATTCTGCACTCACAGAAGTAAATGGTATGCCAGCATGGTGAATAGAATGAGTTATCTGCAGTCTCTGGTGACGGATGGATGCTGCTGTGACAAGTTGGCTGATGGCTGTCAGCGTCTAAAAGTTGGCATAGATGTTTCCACAGTGCCTGGGTCTGTGCAGAGGCGTGGGTGATGTCACATCTGGCAGCTGAGAAGGCAGAAGAAGCATGCGTTCAGAGCATGATTCTCCTTCATCAGAGAGCCTGATGAAGGAGCACGCTGTCCCTGATTTTCATTTGAATTAAGACATCATGTTGCCTTCCCTGTGTCCCAGGCCAAAACATCCAAAGGAAATTACTTTGCATGCCTTGGATGTGGTTGGGCGATTAGGGTGTTCCTAGCAGCTACGGAGTCTCTTAGGAAATCAGACTCACTATTTGTGGCCTCGGAAAGGGTTGTCTGCTTCCTCTGCGACCATTTCCAGATGGATCAGACAGATAGTGATTCCATCAAGGGTCAGGTTCCTTCTTTCCCTGTCAATGCGCACTCTACTCGTGCTCTCAGTGCCTCCTGGGCCTTCTGTCATCAGGCGTCAGTGACACAGGTTTGCAAGGCAGCCACCTGGTCGTCCGTGCACACTTTCACAAAGTTCTATAAAAATGGATGTGTTGGTATCTGCGGATGCTTTCTTTGGGTGCAAGGTTTTGCAGGCTGCTGTTTAGAGGACCTGGTCCTCTGAGTCCTATTTTTTTTTTTTTTTTTTTCAGGTGAGCTCCAGTTTTGGTTGAGCCCCTGTTTACCTGGTCGACTATAGTTGGCTTTGGGAGTTTCTTTTTCACTGTTTTCACCGCTCATATTTAACACTGCTTTGGGACGTCCCAATGGTTGAGTAGACCAGGGACTGTGTCTGTCAATGAGTGAAAGAGTAAATGGAATTTTTGACTTACCGTAAAATCCATTTTATGATCATTGACGGACACAGCTCCCACCCCTCTGTGGAGTTGTAATTCTGACACTGCTTGTAACAAAACTGAGTACCTATAGCAGAGAGAGGGAGTATAGCTCCTGGGACTATCCATAGGCATAGCCAGACTTTTTTTCTGCCTAGTGTCCTACTCCTGTAAGGGGCAGTATAACCCAATGGTAAGAAGATCAGGAGCTGTGTCCGTCAGTGAACATCAGAGAATTGTATTTTACAGTAAGTCAAAAAAGCCCAGTTTTTTTTCAGGACGTGGCTCCTGTGACCTGGTTAAGGCTCCTGTCTCTTGGTTAATGGCACTTATGTTTAGCCTTGGGTTATTTTACCCACTCCTCATTTCCTTTTGGCATTGCTTTTGGACATCCCAGTAGTTATGATTTATGGAGCGCTGTGATGAACGAGAGATAGAATGGGATTTTTCTACTTAACCGTAAAATCCATTTCTCTGATTTCATCGACTTGCACAGCATCCACCGCTCTATGAAGTTCTGATACTTCTAATACTGCTTGCTACTATACTGATTACCGAGAGGAAAGGGGGGTTATTTACCAAGCTGAGGACAGCCCATGGGCGTAGCCAGGTGTTTTTTGTTCTGCATAGTCCTACTGCAGGAGAAGGCAATATAACCCAGTAGTTATGATTTAGGGAGTGATGTGTCCATCGATTAACGCAGAGAAATGGATTTTAGTAAGTACAAAAATCCCGTTTTTTTTAAGTGTAGATGTGAGATCTGAGGTCTTTGACCCCAGATCTCACATTAAAGAGGACCTGTACTGCTTATTTCTATAACAATGGATGTTTTTATTTTCCTTGTAATAGGAATAAAAGTGATCAAAACATTTATTTAAAGGGACAGTGTAAAAGTAAAAAATAAAATAAGAAACATTTTTTTTAAAAGCGCCCTGTCTCTCCGAAAGCGCGCAGAAGCGAACACAGTTTGTGCCCACATATGGAAACAGTGTTCAAACTACACATGTGAGGTATCGCCACGATCGTTGGAATGAGTGCAATAATTCTGTCCCTAGAACTCCTCTGTAACTCTAAACTGTTAACCTGCAGACATTTTTAAAACGTTGCCTATGGAGATTTTTAAGTACCAATGTTTGTTGCCATTCCACGAGTGTGCGCAATTTTGAAGCATAGCATGTTGGGTATCTATTTACTCTGCGTAACATTATCTTTTACATTAGAGAAAAAAAATTGGGCTAACTTGACTGTTCTTTTTTTTTCATTCAAAAAAGTGTATTTTTTTCCAAAAATAAAATTGCGTTTTGTAAGACCGCTGCGCAAATACGGTTTGACATAAAGTATTGCGAGGATCTCCATTTTATTTTCTAGGGTCTCTGCTAAATATATATATATATATATATATATATATATATATATATATATATATATATATATATATATATATATATTATTTTTTTTTTTGGGGGCGGGGGTACATGTACCCCAAATTTTAATTGCATTGTCCCATAGTGGTCAAAAAAACTATCCGGAATAGAAATTCTATACTTTCGACATTTTTGATTTCCTACATAGAGCTGAGCTTGAAGTAACAAAAAATGAATGGCAAATGTCATATTTAAAGAGGCAGTGGTGATGCATGTGTGTATTTAATGTTTATATATATATTTTTTTTTCCTTCAGAAAACGGAAGTGTCTATGCTCTTGTATTTAGCGGACAATCTAGCTTGTTTTCCATATCAAACTCAAGAGGAGCCACTGTTCATTATGCACCATATAGACATTACATTATCGGTTTCAGGTAGTAACCTCCTGCAGTCATTCAGAGAGGTGAGTGGTTTTCCCAGCTTAATCTTGTGATTTAGTTTTGATTTTTTTTTTTTTTTTAAAGGCCCACTGCTGATACTAGTTTGTGGTTATACTCCTCCAATTCTTGCTTCATCTTGATCCAATGATGCTATTTTTCTGCTCATAAGACTCATATCAAATCCTGTGAGGCGGGGGGCAGGCCAAGCTGTGCTGTGTCAATAGACACACACAGCCCGGGTCAAGAACACGCTGCCAAGTCTGCCTCCATAGCCAGTGGCTGGCTGTGGGGGCAGTCACAGACAAATAGGAGCCAAGATCCCCGGTGGTGGACCTAAGAAGAAGAGGTTTGGGCCAGCTCTGTGAAAAACCATTGCACAGAGCAGGTAAGTATAATAGGTTTATTATTTGGGAAAAAATACTTTTACAATAATTTCTCTTACGTCCTCCGACAGTCGCCGCCTCCTCTAAGTCATCACTATTGGGTATTGACTTCCGCTCCGCAGGAGTAGCTAGGCATAAGACTTAGTCAAAAGAACAAAGCATTTAGCATAGACACACCCATGGGGGCTGTCCCACTGGTCAATAGCCCCCTGCATTGATCCCTCCCAACTCAGTTTGTCTCTGCCTACCGTCAGGAGTAGTTAGGCTTCCCTGTGCTGGGACTACAGTCTCAGCCTTTCTAATCTTTTTTTCTTTGATTTTCTTTGAAAATGTCAGTTTTTCGTTGATTTACTAGCTGTTTATTTTGTCAGCTTTAGTTTTAGTCGGATCTTCGGATGAAGATGGATTCTTGCGGAGCTGGGAATCGGACTGACCGCCCTGGTTCTCCAATGCAGAGGGTCAGAGGGACCCCCAGCCCACCATCGAGCGTTCAGCCATGTGTTCGTCCTGGCATTATGAACGACCCCCACATGCAGCCTGTGAGGTGGTTACCTCACTGGACACATCTGCGGTGCTGCAGTGTCCTGTCCTTGGCTAACGGCATTCCCTGTCTGATGAGGACAGCGGCTTTCCGTTCATAGAGGCACCCCACGCCGTCCGGTACAGGTAAGCACTTTCTGTGTGGGGCCTCTGTCCGGGGTGGCAGTCCTGTGTTGCTGTGTATTCCCCATGTCTGTGCCTGTGTGGGGATCCCTGCGGGGGTCACCTTTTACATGCTCTGCGGTGCTGTGTAGTTTTGGGGGCCCCTTCCCCTGTGTCACTGTGGTGTTTTGGGGGTGCAGACTGTGTGCGCGGCGGCCGCAGCGGGTAAAACCTGCGCGGTCCGCCATTTTAAGTATGTGCAAGCATGTCTGGCTTCACTGTGGGCTTAACTGCATGCTGTTTTGGCGCCATCCAGCGCCATCTTGTGTGTGGCAGAACAATCGTTCCGAGCACATGTTCGGCGGCCATCTTGCCGAAGCCTCCCATTCAGTTCTATGGGCAGCCATTTTCCCTGGGTCTTGCAGCTTATAGTTCAGCCTCTGATGACCTCACTTCCTTTTCCTCTGAAGCAGCGATCGGTGTGGTAACACTCTTTGGGGGCTCTGCAGACTGTCTCTTCCATAACTCTGTTTTGTCCTTCCTGGCTCAGTTTTGTCTCCTTTTGGGGGTCTGTGTTCACTGTGCATATAGCGGTGGGCTGCGCACTCTGCAGCGATCTTAAAGGGCCAGTACCTTTTTATGGCACTTTATATAACTTGGGCAATGGAATCTCAGGACAGCAAATTCCCTCCAGCCCAGGTGGGGGGACCCCAGTCTTGCTGTACCCCCTGATTTGGCCGCCGTAGTGGTGTCTTTTGTGTCCAAAATGGAGGTGCTGATGGCTGAACGAGCTGCTAGGAAAAGGCCTAGATTATCTATCTCCTCTGATTCAGATGGTGAGGTGGCTGCTGTGGCGGGCATGCCCTTTTCAGGGTCTCGCTCATCCCTGGACCCACTGGGGTCTGAGGGGGAGGCGGAGGTGGAGGGGGTTGATGATTCTCCCCCGGGGTCGCCTGAACGCGCGACTATGGATGAGTTGATTTCTTCTGTGAAAGAAACACTACATTTGGAGGATGAGCCCACTCCTCCGTGCATTGTCTTCATTTGGTACACACAGGACCCGCAAGTCGGCGCAGGTTTTCCCCTGCCCCGCTGAATTTCCTTACACTGAATGAATTGTGGCGCAATTTAAAACGTCCATTCACGGTACCTAGTTGGTTTAAACTGCTTTATCCCTTTGCGCCGGTTACGGACTCGAGCTGGTGTGTGCCTGCACAGGTGGATCACACTGTGGCTGTCTTAAACAAGGCTACCTTGATTCCCACTGAGGACACCCCGGTGTTCCGGGATCCCACGGACAGGAGGTTGGAGTCTCTTGCCCGCCATTCCTACACGGTAGCGGGTTCCTTGCTCAAACCTATTTTCGTGTCCGTTCTGGTGGCTCAGGCGGTGGCGGATTGGACTAAGGTGCTTAGACGCAACCTCACTTCTGATTCTGCCCCACCTGCCACGCTGGCTATGGTGGATCAAATTCACCAAGGAGTCATGAGGCCCCTTTGACCGCACGCCTGTCCGAGTGTCGCGGTGCTTAACCGTCGACTGGTCTGGCTGAAGAGCTGGTCGGCTGACCAGACCTCACGGAAAACAGTTGCTGATTTTCCCTATGCAGGTTTTCGCCTTATTGGCGAGGCTTTGGCTACCTTGGTAAAAGGCGTCACCGGGGGGCAAGAGCACGATGCTGCCCCAGAACCTGAAGAACAAGTCCTTTCGTGGCAAGCGGGGTTCCGCCTCTCGACCCAATCAAGGGTCCTTTCGTGCCTTTAGGAATCAAACCAAGGGCAAACCTTTCAAGGGCCAAGGTAGCCAGAAGAAGCCCTGGGTGGGCAAGCAGAAGTCCGGCAATTCAGGGGTGGGGGGGGGGGGAGCGTTTTGTGCGGTTTCCTCCAACCTTGGCTGCTCCGAATTCCGGACAGGTGGGTTCAGGAAATCATTCAATCAGGGTACAAGATCGAATTCCTTTCCTGGCCGGCGGACAGATTCTTTCCTCAAATCTTCATTTGACCCCAGGGCGCCTGCAGGACCTCCTTGCCCAGGGGGTGATTGTCCCGGTGCCTCATCGGGACAGGTTTCGGGTGTTTTATTCCAATCTGCTCACTGTGCCCAGAAAGGAGGGCAAGGTACGTCCTATTCTGGACCTGAAAGCGCTGAACTGCTTCGTGCACGTTCGGAAGTTCCGTATGGAATCTCTCCGCTCGGTGGTGGCCTCCCTGAGCCCAGGGGAATTCCTGGCCTCTATAGACCTGAAGGATGCGTACCTACACATCCCCATTTTCGAGGGTCACCAGAGGTACCTTCGGTTCGCAATAGCGGAGGACCACAATAAGTTTGTGGCGTTTCCTTTCGGTCTCGCTTCGGCTCCAAGGGTCTTTACCAAAGTGCTGGCGCCTGTTCTGGGCCTGCTAAGGGCACAGGGCATTGCGGTCTTGGGATATCTGGACGATCTACTCTTAAGATCGAGTGCCAGCCAGAACCTACTGCACAATCTGTCCACCACGGTACAGACGCTCCAGGAGTTTGGATGGACCATCAACGTACAGAAGTCGACCTTTTCTCTTTTGGTTCGTCTTCCCTATCTGGGAATGATCCTGGACTCCGCTCAGGCAAAGGTGTTCTTGCCGGAGGACAAGCTCCGGACCTTACAGGACGAGATCAGGTCCCTCAGGGACGAGCCATCCTCGTCACTCAGGACCTGCATGCGGTCCCTAGGGTTGATGGTATCGGCCTTCGAGGCGATACCCTTTGCTCAGTTTCACACACGGTCTCTTCAAGCGGAGATCCTGGCCAGGTGGGACAGACTACCTCAGTCCTTGGATCTGAGTGTCTCATTGAGTCGCCGGACCAGAATGGATCTTCTGTGGTGGCTCCAGTCCCCGGCTGTGTCAGAAGGAAAATCGTTCTGTCCGTTACTGTGGACGGTGATTATCACGGATGCCAGCCTGTCGGGCTGGGGTGGAGTCCTGGGCAACCTGTCTGCCCAGGGCACGAGGAATCCTCCCTTCCGATCAACATATTGGAATTGAGAGCGATCAAGCTCTGTCTCTTCCAGTGGTCTGATCGACTTCGGGGCCGTCCTGTTCGTGTACAGAAGGACAATGCTACCGCGATGGCTTACATCAACCACCAAGGGGGCACCAGGAGTGCCCGGGAGGTGACTGACATTCTGTCTTGGGCCAAGACTCATGTCCTGGTGATTTCAGCAGTTCACATTCCGGGTGTGGAGAATTGGCAGGCCGACGATCTGAGCCGCCAGACCCTGGACCAGGGGTAATGGTCCCTGCACCCGGAGGTCTTCCAAATGCTGTGTGCGAAGTGGGGATCTCCAGACGTGGATCTGTTCGCTTCTCGACTAAATCGCAAGGTGGAAAGATTCGTGGCAAGAGCGCGCGATCCTCTGGCAGACGCCTTGGATGCGTTGGTGGCCCCTTGGCATCAGTATCGTCTTATGTATGCCTTTCCTCCGATTCAGTTGTTGTCCAGGTTCCTTCGCAGGTTAGCCTCGGAACCACACTTGGTGATTCTGGTAGCGCCGGACTGGCCACGCCGATCCTGGTACGCCAACGTTGTTCACCTGGCAGTAGCGCCTCCGTGGCGGCTGCCAATGCAGGAAGATCTACTGTCTCAGTGACCGATGTTCCATCCTGCTTTACAGTCGCTGGCTTTAACGGCCTGGCTGTTGAAAGCCAGGTCCTGAGAGACAGGAGTCTCTCCCCAGAGTTCATTCCTACTCTAATCAAGGCTAGGAAAGCCTCATCTGGTAAAATCTATTACCATACCTGGAAAGCTTATTTCGCCTGGTGTGAGTCCAGGGGGTTCTCCCCTCGCTCGTACTCGGTGTCGAGAGTGTTGGCTTTTCTCCAGACTGGTGTGGACTGGCGCTGGCCACGATAAAGGGCCAGGTATCTTCACTGGCTATTCTTTTCCAACCCCCTGTGGCGTCTCATTCCTTTGATTCGCACCTTTGTTCAAGGTGTGCGACATTTGGCCCCTCCCCGGAGGGCGCCTTTACCTCCATGGGACTTGAACTTAAGTCTGTGTTACAGCGTTCTCCCTTTGAAAACATCAGGAAGATATCGTTGTCTAAGGTTGCTTTTTTAGTGGCGATCACTTCGGCTCACAGGGTTTTGAAGTTGGCGGCGTTGTCTTGCCGCTCTCCTTACTTGGTGGTTCATAAGGATAAGGTGGTCTTGCGACCTAACTCTTCCTTTCTTCCTAAAGTAGTGTCTGATTTTCACCTGAATGAGGACATTGTGTTGCCTTCGCTCTGTGCGAAGCCCAAACATCCCAAGGAGGTTGCATTGCATTCCTTGGATGTTGTCAGGGCGATCAGGGTTTACCTGTCGTCCACTGAATCCTTTCGGAAATCGGATTCCCTCTTGCCAAATGGATCAGACAGACGATCGTACAGGCCTATGCTTTGCAGGAACGGGTTGTACCCTGCCCTGTTAAGGCGCACTCTACCAGATCGATGAGTACGTCCTGGGCCTACCGGCATCAGGCTTCGGTGGCCCAGGTGTGCAAGGCTGCGACTTGGTCGTCGGTGCACACCTTTTCCAAATTCTATAAAATTGATGTTCTGGCATCAGCTGATGCCTCCTTTGGCCGCAAAGTTCTCAGTGCGGCAGTGCCATAGGGGGACCCTTGTGTTTTTTGTGGGTCCCTGGCTGTTGGGGTGTTTATCCCCTGGATATTTGTTTTCCTGGGGTGTTGCTCCTGTTGAGCCTTTTCTATTGCCCAGAAGGTTCTCTTACTGTGCGTGTAAGGTTCCTTTCTCTGATGTGGGTACTGCGTTGCCTTTTCTACGGTTGCGTCTCCCACCCCTCATGTCTACACTGCTTTGGGACATCCCAATAGTGATGACTTGGAGGAGGCGGCGACTGTCGGAGGACGTAAGAGAAAACTGAATTTTTGTAAAATCTTACCGTAAAATTCCTTTCTCTGAGTCCTCCGGCAGTCGCCGCCCCTGCCCCGCCCCTCTTTTGGGGTTTTTTCTTGTACACCTACTGCTATTCTGCCAAACTG
Organism: Pelophylax lessonae; assembly: GCF_965119305.1. Taxonomy (NCBI): domain Eukaryota; kingdom Metazoa; phylum Chordata; class Amphibia; order Anura; family Ranidae; genus Pelophylax; species Pelophylax lessonae. The sequence goes on from NC_138768.1 coordinate 78,786,658, forward strand.
AGTTTGGAGGGATCACTGCAGGGGGGTATTGACCAGTGTGACAGCCCCCATGGGTGTGTCTATGCTAAATGCTTTTGTTCTTTTGACTAAGTCTTATGCCTAGCTACTCCTGCGGAGCGGAAGTCCATACCCAATAGTGATGACTTAGAGGAGGCGGCGACTGTCGGAGGACTCAGAGAAAGGAATTTTACGGTAAGATTTTACAAACATTCAGCTTTTAGCTTGTTTTTATAGCCAAAATGATTTTTCTTTTCGTATGGGTTGAGGGCGTAGGGATTAGAACTGTCAGGTTTTTACTACTATCTGAGGCTATCCAGCACAGATTTCTTTACTTCCTATCCAGTAAAAAGTATGTCCCCAGGACAGGAAGTGAGGGAAAGTCTTTCGAACAGCCACACAGAAGCAAGTGCTTTCTTGTCCATTCAGACACACTCTCCCCAAAATTTAACTTTTTTTTTGTTTTTTCTCAAAGAGCAGGGATTGTCTGCCGTGACAGCTATGATTTAAATCACCCGCTGTAACCGGCTCTCTCGGTTACACAAAGTCCCGCCTCCTGGACTGACTCCTTTGATAGACAGAGCACTGGTCCAATGCCGGGACGTGTGCATCTATCATAGGAGCTGATACAGGAGACTGGACTTTGTGTGACTGTGAGCGCCGGAAACACCAGGCAATTCCAATCAAAGCTGTCACAGCGGGCGATCCCTACTCTGTGTAATGATCCGACCAACTCTCCTCGTCCCCTCTCTTCCTCTGTCCCGCTGTTGACGACGGCGACTCCTCCTGTCCCGCTGTTGACGGCGGCGACTCCTGTCCTCCTGTTGACGGCGACTCCTCCTGTCCCGCTGTTGACGGCGGCGACTTCTCCTGTCCCACTGTGGGGGTGGGGCAACTAGTGGCGAGTAACTCTTAAGGGTTTTATTTTTAAATTTTTATTTTTTTTTTGCATTATATGAATTCTGGTGAGCTGCTACTATGGAAAACGATTTAATGCCCTCTAAAATGTCCACCACATGTCCTCATTATTCCTTTGTTTTGTCAGATACCCCTGAACTAGTTTATTATGCTTCTTGAATGGTTTCCTTATGAGTAATATGACTTTTGATGTTTGATAAGCCAGCACTTCGGGGGACACCCTATTCCCCTGCCCCCCCCCCCCCCCTCAGTGTTCCTTCTCGCCGACAGAACCCCTCTCCATCGAAATGGGTGGGGGGCTGTCTGAAGCAATGCCCGCCTGGTTCCTGGTATGGTAAGTAGCTGATCCCCCCTCTCCCCCTGGAGGGTTTTGGGGTAGACATGGGCCCCTCCTTGAGACGGTCAGAACCCCGGTTTCCCCTCCTTATTGCAGTCAACCCCCCTTGCAGTCACCAGCCCCTCCCCCCTTGCAGTCATCCCCCCATGCAAAAAAAGAAAAGAAAGAGGCGCCTCTAAGTGCAGACTAAAACAGACACATTTATTTCATTAAAATATGCACTTTTGTGCGTATGTAAAAAACGTGTATCAGAAATCCTCCTGGGGAATTCCAAGATGGATCCGGTTGAAGAGGTGCTGCCAGCTATGGGGAGCTCTCCTCCTCCTCTTCACCGCAGCCTGCAGTAGGCGGCGAAGCTTGAGTGGAAGCGTCCGTGGGTTGAAAGCGAGGCTTGGTCAGCGGGAACATGTGGATGACGTCACTGGATTGCGACGCGTTTCTGAGCGTGCGTGCTGCTGTCGGGCAGGCAGCCGCGCTCCTTAATCAAAGCACCAGGCATAGGAATACAACAAGACACATAGCTGCCCTTATAAAACGATCGGAGGGGGAGGAGATGCGGAAGTGATAGATTCTTTTAAATATATCAAAATAATCTCAAAATCAACAGTGGGATGTGAAGATAATAATACCAAGATAAGACTGTGGTCAGAATTAGGAGAATGAGAACGGAGATGAAAATAAAAATAATTATAAATATAAATATAAAAATAAAGATAAAAATAAATGTAAAAATAAAATTAAAATAAAATTAAAAATAATAAAAATAAAAATGTATCAGTAATAAAGAATGGATTGAAGGCAATGATGAATAAGGGGACCGTTGATATGACAAGGATAATGGGTATGTGACAACTGGAAACAATAATACCAGAATATATAAAAATTAACATGTATGAGAACATGCTGGTGTATCCATATACTTGGAACATGTTGTGGGTAGAAATCTTATCCGTATATGTGACAGCATAAACATGCACACAGCACCACATAAATTGTTATGCACTAAAGGATCCTTTATGGAAGGAAATAGGGGAAAAGAAGGGAAAAAAGGGGGGAGAGGGGGGGGGGGGGAAGGAAAAAAAAGTGAATAAGGGAGACTCACATGATAGTAGCAATTTCAATACACTCGTTGAGGCCACCAGGCAAAAGGGCGTCCAGGGAATAGATCCAATATGTTTCCCTGGCGCATAATCTTTTAAACCGTTCAGCCCCAGTGAGGGTCCTGGGCATTTGTTCAATGACCCACACAGTGAGGCTAGCCGTGGACCCCTGGTGGGCCTCAGCGAAATGTCAGGGGACACTACGTTTGTCTTTTCCAGATTCAGTAGAGCGTCTATGTTCACCGAATCGTTGTCGAATCGCTCTAATGGTTCGACCAACATAGATAAGTCCACATGTACAGGATAAACCATATACAACAAAATCAGATGAGCAATTGAAAAATTCACTTAACTGAAAATCTTTCCCCTTAGTATGAAAAGAAGTTTGACCATGCTGAACAAAAGAACACATTTTGCACAGCGCTTTTCTACATTGAAACATTCCTTTTAGGGGAATGAGGATAGGTATATTGGTAATCACAGTATTAGATTTTAATTTACTTGGGGCCATTTTGTTTTTTAGACTGGGGGCTTTTCGGTATGTCACCTTTGGTTTATTAGAAATCACTGTTTTCAGGTGAGGATCTTCTCGTAAGATGCCCCAGTGTTTGGTCAGAATTTTTTCCATCTTTTTATGTTGGAAATGATAGGTTGTCGTAAATCTAATACTGGGATCCAGTAGAGACGAATTCCTTTTTGGGGGATTTTTTCCTTTGTATAATTCGAAAGCTTGATTAACCAAGGGTTCCGGGTAGGCTTTGTCCAAGAATTTTCTTTTCATGGTGGACCCTTGGTCAATATAATCAGACTCTAAAGTGCAATTTTTACTGAGCCTACAAAATTGGCCTTTAGGGATGTTGGTGATCCATTTAGAGAAATGACAACTGTAAAAATGGAGAAAGGAGTTACCCGCTGTAGGTTTTGTATAATTTTTTGCACAGATCCTTTTTCCAAGATTGTATAACTCCAAGTCTAGAAAAGCCAAAGAATTGGTACCCAAGACTGAAGTGAAAGAAAGGTCATAAGGGTTACTATTGCAATGGGTGCCAAAATCGTCAATGAGACTGGTGGGTCCATCCCATTAGGTGGGCGGAAAAAGGGTTACCTTGCCAAATGAAATTGTTTTCCCAATAGCCCATTGCCAGGTTCGCGTACGATGGCGCAAAATTTGCGCCCATCGCAGTGCCCCGCAATTGCAAATAAAACTGTTTATCAAATTCAAAATAATTGTGGATCAAACAAAATTCAGTTGCCTCCAAAATGAAGGCCGCCTGTCTGGCATTTAATTAATGGCTCTCCTGCAAGAAAAAATTCTAAAGCCCTCAGGCCAAACGCATGAGGGATAGAAGTGTATAAAGAATTTACATCTAGAGAGAGCCAAACATATGAAGTCTCCCACGTGTAAGGGGTCAGAAGTTCAAGTAAATGTTGGCTATCTCTGATGTAAGATTGTAGTTGGTGTACTATAGGCTGTAAAATTTGGTCTATATATTGGCTGAACCCTGATGTAATACTCTCCATGGCAGCCACTATATCCTCAAGTGTAGATTTTATAAGCCTGTCGGCTTCAGTAGAGAACTCAGCAATGGGATCTTTGGTCAATTTCTTGTAAACAGAGAGATCAGATAATCTATTGGCTTCGGCCACATATTCAAAACGATCCTGTAGCACAATGCTTCCACCTTTATCTGCTGACTTTATAACCAAGTCAGTATTCTGTGTTAGTGCTAAGAGAGCTGAGGATTTGGATTTGGTGAGGTTTTTGGTTTAAGGTCTAACGGATGATTGGTGTTGGCAAAGTTTCTCAAAGTCTGCAAAAACTACCCTGTAGAAACTTTCTAAATATGGACCTTTAGCATGAACCGGAAAAAAGGTGGATTTAGGCTTAAGAGAAGAGTGAATGATAGGGGTAGAAGTGGCCAGATGTTGGGTAAGAATGTTTAATGCTTCATCTCCAGGAGGAAAAAACTCCAATAAGTCATTCAAGTTACCTTCAAATTCAAAAACCGGGGAATGGGCCATCGGAGGGGAAACTTCAGTAACAATGTTATCATGGTGACTCTTTTCTTTCATTTTAAAAAACAGTTTGAAAGTGAGATTCCTAATATATCTGTTCAAGTCCTTGAACAGTATAAAAGGATTTGGTTTATTGGTGGGAGCAAAATTAAGACCCCGACTTAACAGAGACATGTCCGCATCTGTCAGCGTGTGGGAAGAAAGGTTATAGATTTTTATGGTTTGCAGGACTTGTGTAGTTTTTTTGGGTTTGTTTCGTCCTTCACGGCATCCTCTTTTATGTACTTTCTTTTTTGATGGAACTGGGAGCGAGGAGGACTCATCCCTAAAAAATGAAGGTTGTCAGAGGAATGAAAATCGGAAGGATTATCTGTAGTGGATACATGACCTGCAGTTAAAGAAACGCAGGGCATCGCAGAAGTAGATGATTGGACAGAAGCATTACTGTTATTAGAGGGAGGTGTAGAAATAGTCTTTGGGCATGTCCGTGATGACTGGCTGGTGGTCTCGGGTATAGATGGTAGACTTAATGTATCGTGGGAAGAGATAGTGTTCGAAACAGGCAGTGAGGCGGATCGAATTTGAGGGGGGTCATTATTAAGGGAGGATGGAAGTGTGGGATGGTGGGGATGCCTATTGTAAAATAGATTCAAATCAGTAAGGATTTCAGTGCCATGGTGGTGTGTGTTATTATTTCTATTTTTACTGTGATTATAATGAGTATTGTTACCATGATTTTTATCACCATGGTTATTGCTGTGATTTTGAGTCCTGGAAACACCAGATGTTAGAGTATGGTCTAATGAGGGGCGCATGCAGTCACGTCACCCTTCCCCTCCCCCCCCCCTTGCAGTCACCCTTCCCCTCCCCCCCCCCTTGCAGTCACCCTTCCCCTCCCCCCCCCCTTGCAGTCACCCTTCCCCTCCCCCCCCTTGCAGTCACCCTTCCCCTCCCCCCCTTGCAGTCACCCTTCCCCCCCCCCCCTTGCAGTCACCCTCCCCCCCCTTGCAGTCACCCTCCCCCCCCCTTGCAGTCACCCTCCCCCCCCCCCCTTGCAGTCACCCTTCCCCCCCCCCCTTGCAGTCACCCTTCCCCCCCCCCTTGCAGTCACCCTTCCCCCCCCTTGCAGTCACCCTTCCCCCCCCCCCCCCTTGCAGTCACCCCCCCCCTTGCAGTCACCCTTCCCCCCCCCCCCCCTTGCAGTCACCCTTCCCCCCCCCCCCCCTTGCAGTCACCCTTCCCCCCCCCCCTTGCAGTCACCCTTCCCCCCCCCTTGCAGTCACCCTTCCCCCCCCCCTTGCAGTCACCCTTCCCCCCCCCTTGCAGTCAGCCCCCCTTCCACCCCCCCCTTGCAGTCAGCCCCCCTTCCACCCCCCCCTTGCAGTCAGCCCCCCTTCCACCTTGCAGTCATCTCCCCCCTTCCCGCCTCGCAGTCATCCCCCCCTTCCCGCCTCGCAGTCATCCCCCCCCTTCCCGCCTCGCAGTCATCCCCCCCCCTTCCCGCCTCGCAGTCATCCCCCCCCCTTCCCGCCTCGCAGTCATCCCCCCCCTTCCCGCCTCGCAGTCACTCCCCCTCCTCCTCCCCCCCTTGCAGTCACTCCCCCTCCTCCTCCCCCCCTTGCAGTCACTCCCCCTCCTTCTCCCCCCCCTTGCAGTCACTCCCCCTCCTCCTCCCCCCCTTGCAGTCACTCCCCCTCCTCCTCCCCCCCTTGCAGTCACTCCCCCTCCTCCTCCCCCCCTTGCAGTCACTCCCCCTCCTCCTCCCCCCCCCTTGCAGTCACTCCCCCTCCTCCTCCCCCCCCCTTGCAGTCACTCCCCCTCCTCCTCCCCCCCTTGCAGTCACTCCCCCTCCTCCCCCCCCCTTGCAGTCACTCCCCCTCCTCCCCCCCCCCTTGCAGTCACTCCCCCTCCTCCCCCCCCTTGCAGTCACTCCCCCTCCTCCTCCCCCCCTTGCAGTCACTCCCCCTCCTCCTCCCCCCCCCTTGCAGTCACTCCCCCCTCCTCCTCCCCCCCTTGCAGTCACTCCCCCTCCTCCTCCTCCCCCCTTGCAGTCACTCCCCCTCCTCCCCCCCCCCCCCTTGCAGTCATCCCCCCTCCTCCCCCCCCCTTGCAGTCATCCCCCCTCCTCCCCCCCCCTTGCAGTCATCCCCCCTCCTCCCCCCCCCTTGCAGTCATCCCCCCTCCTCCCCCCCCTTGCAGTCATCCCCCCTCCCCCCCCTTGCGTTCTACCCCCCCCCCCTCCTCTCCCCTTGCGTTCTACCCCCCCTCCTCCCCCCTTGCGTTCTACCCCCCCCCCCCTCCTCCCCCCTTGCGTTCTACCCCCCCTTGCGTCCTACCCCCCCCCCCCCCCTTGCGTTGTCCTCCCCCCCTTGTGTTCTACCCCCCCCCCGTCCCCCCCCCCCCCCCTTGCAGTCACCTCCCCTCCTCCCCCCTTCCCCCCCTCCTCCCCCCTTGCAGTCACCCCCCCTCCCTCCTTGCAGTCACCTCCCCCCCTCCTCCCCTTTTGCAGTCACCTCCCCCCCCCCCTCCCTTGCAGTCACCCCCCCCCCCCTCCCTTGCAGTCGCCTCCCGCCCCCTCCCTTGCAGTCACCCCTCCCTTGCAGTCACCCCCCCCTTGCAGTCACCCCCCCCCCCCTTGCAGTCACCCCCCCCCCCCCTGCAGTCACCCCCCCCCCCCTTGCAGTCACCCCCCCCCCCTTGCAGTCACCCCCCCCCCTTGCAGTCAACACCCCCCTTGCAGTCAACACCCCCTCCTCCCCCCTTGCAGTCAGCACCCCCTCCTCCCCCCTTGCAGTCAACACCCCCTCCTCCCCCCTTGCAGTCAACACCCCCCCTCCTCCCCCTTGCAGTCAACACCCCCCCTCCTCCCCCTTGCAGTCACACCCCCCCTCCTCCCCCTTGCAGTCACCACCACCTCCCCCCTCCCCCTTGCAGTCACCACCCCTTGCCAAGTCCCTCATCCTACACCCCCCACCCCCCCCCCCCCCCCCCCGGGGCTATTTGGGTGATTTGGCTACTTTCCTGGGATGGGGCAGGGTGCTAACTGGCGTTGGAGGCTGGGTGCTGCCAGCGGCCGAACAATCCATTGTGCGGAGGGGGGGGGGGGGGTTGTACCTGGTGGGGGCTCCAGGGCCCTCCATCTTGTCTGGATCTGTTCTTGTGACCTGGTCTCCCTTCTGGGTCCCTGTAAACCTCCTGGTGCCGCCATTTTATTGTAACCTGTGTGTTTCTATACACGGTGGCCTTGCTTGTGTAGTCCGGCGGCCATTTTCTTGTGGTTTGAAATTGGAAATCGCGACGGCCGTGACAATGGAGCCCTGTGGGTTGCGAATTCGCTGGTTGTAGTCCCTCCTCATCACCTGGTGCTGACTCCTGGATCACTTTACTTCTTGATCACTGCACGTGTAGTGCAGATTCTCCTAGTGGTTGCAGGTGCCTGTTTCTGTGGGTGGTAAGTCTGGTGGGGTCCTCTCCCTCTCTGCTGAGGATCGCTGGGTGCTTTGTGCCTGGCGACTGGGTGATGCTGCCAGCACAGTGGGGGTTGTCCCTTAGCAGTGTTTTACACATTTTGTGTGGTCCCCCTGGTGACTCATGGAGTCTTTGGAGCACATTTCCCCCACCTGATCCCCTTTCTGAGGCTGCGTGTCCCAACCATCCATGCACTGATGGTCCTGCAGTCTCTTGTGTCCCGGGTGGAGGTGGCTTGCGGGCGAAGGGCTAGCTTCGCCAGACCCTTCTGCATGAAAGTGCCCCTTTACCCATATCCGGGGTGGGGGGGAAGTCTTTGCTGGTTTCCGGACCAGTGGACTTCATGGGTGCAAGACAAGTGGGTCCACAAAGTCATTTGGTCCAGCTACAAGATAAAGTTTTGCTCTTGTCCCCCAGGACGTTTTTTTCCTTCCAACAGCCAACTACGTGCCTGTACCCAGACCGCTTACAAGGCCTGTTTGGGGCGTTCCAAGACCTATTACTTCAAGGGGTTATTGTCCCGGTTCCGACCTCCGAACGTTTTCAGGGTTTTTTCTCAACCGTTCTACTTTCGCATTCCAATATGTGCCAGTCACCAGCATTTTCTCCGCTTTTCTGTGGGAGAGGAGCATTATCAGTTTGTGGCGTTACCTTTTGGTCTGGCATCTGCTCCTCGGGTCTTCACAAAAGTGTTAGCCCTGGTGCTAGCTTTGCTACGCCAACGGGCGTTCGCGGTACTGGGCTACTTGGGAGATCTCCTCCTGCGAGCTGAGTCTCCCTCTGTTCTGGTGAAGAACCTGGAGATCACAATATGAACTCTGCGGGAGTTCAGCTGGATTCTGAATTTTCAGAAATCTGCTCGGGTTCTGTCCACAAAGCTGGACTATCTGTGCCTGATTCTGGCCTTAGCCAGGGTGCTCCTTCCTCTGGATAAACTCCTGAAATTGCAGGCTGCAATTTGCTTCTTGCTGTCAAACAAATGGCCATCCTTCCGAACTTGCATGTGGGTGCTGGGCCTGATGGCAGTGGCGTACCAATGGGGGGGGGGGGGCGGGGGGCGGCCCGCCCCGGGTGCCACGCTCTGGGGGGTGTCAGCCGGTGTCCTGCCCGGTGTGTTCAGACAGATCCCGCAGTGTGAAGGCAGCTGCAGTGGCAGCTCCTTGCCTCCTTCAGTCCGTGCTGCTAGCGGGGGGCGGAGCCGCGGCGGGAAGAAGGGGGAGGAGCCTCGGCGGGAGGAAGGGGGCGGAGCCTAGACAGGAAGAAGGTGAGTGCCCATTGCCCAGGTGTGTGTGCTGGATAGGAGGGGGATGGGGCTGCTGCATATAGAGGAATTTATCTTTCTCTATTCTTCCTGCAGCTGCCTGCTGAATAACTGATTCTCCTCCTCTCCCTCCTGCAGGAAGAATAGGGAAAGATCAATTCCTCTATATGCAGCTGCCCCATCCCCCTCCTATACAACTTCTTTTGCTGGCCCCCCTCCAGTGCTCCTAATCCCCCCCCCTCGGTGCTCTTAGCCCCCCCCACCCCAGTGCACTAGACCCCCCCTGTTCTTTAGCCCCCCCCCCCCCCCCGATGCTCTTCAGCTCCCCACAGTGCTTTCTCCCGCCCCCCCCAGTGCTCTCCACCCCCCTGGTTTTCCCTGCCCACCCCCCAAGTGCTCCCTGTTCCCCCCAGTGCTCTCCACCCCCCTGGTTTTCCTTGCCCACCCCCCTAGTGCTCCCTGTCCCCCCCCCCAGTGCTCTCCACCCCCCTGGTTTTCCTTGCCCACCCCCCAAGTGCTCCCTGTCCCCCCCAGTGCTCTCCACCCCCTGCACCTTCCAAGCCCCCTACAATGCTTTCCAAACCCCCTCTTAATTCTCTCCAGCCCCCTCCCCCCCCCTCGTGCCCTTCAGCTCCTCCAGTGCTCTCTGCTTCGTCTGTGCTCTCCGGCCCCCCTAGTGCTCTTCTATCTTCTATCATGTCCTCAGTCTCTGAGCATCTCTTGTATCATGTCTGAAGTCTCTGACTATCTCTTGTATCATGTCCTCAGTCTCTGACCATCTACTGTATCATGTCCTCAGTCTCTGACCATCTACTATATCATGTCTGCAGTGTCTGACCATCTACTGTATCATGTCCTCAGTCTCTGACCATCTCCTGTATCATGTCCTCAGTCTCTGACCATCTACTGTATCCTGTCTGCAGTCTCTGACCATCTCCTGTATCATGTCCGCAGTCTCTGACCATCTCCTGTATCATATCCGCAGTCTCTGACCATCTACTGTATCATGTCCTCAGTCTCTGACCATCTACTGTATCATGTCCTCAGTCTCTGACCATCTCCTGTATCATGTCTGCAGTCTCCGACCATCTCCTGTATCATGTCTGCAGTCTCTGACCATCTCCTGTATCATGTCTGCAGTCTCTGACCATCTCCTGTATCATGTCTGCAGTCTCTGACCATCTCCTGTATCATGTCTGTAGTCTCTGACCATCTACTGTATCATGTCCTCAGTCTCTGACCATCTACTGTATCATGTCTGCAGTCTCTGAGCATCTCCTGTATTATGTCTGCAGTCTCTGACCATCTGTTGTATTATGTCTGCAGTCTCTGACCATCTACTGTATCATGTCTGCAGTCTCTGACCATCTACTGTACTAATGTCTGCAGTCTCTGGCCATCTCCTGTATCACGTCTGCAGTCTCTGACCATCTACTGTATCATGTCTGCAGTCTCTGACCATCTCCTGTATCATGTCTGCAGTCTCTGACCATCTCCTGTATCATGTCTGCAGTCTCTGACCATCTCCTGTATCATGTCTGCAGTCTCTGACCATCTCCTGTATCATGTCTGCAGTCTCTGACCATCTCCTGTATCATGTCTGCAGTCTCTGACCATCTCCTGTATCATATCTGCAGTCTCTGACCATCTACTGTATCATGTCTGCAGTCTCTGACCATCTACGGTATCATGTCTGCAGTCTCTGACCATCTACGGTATCATGTCTGCAGTCTCTGACCATCTACGGTATCATGTCTGCAGTCTCTGACCATCAACGGTATCATGTCTGCAGTCTCTGACCATCACTTGTATCACGTCCTCAGTCTCTGACCATCTACTGTATCATGTCCTCAGTCTCTGACCATCTACTGTATCATGTCCTCAGTCTCTGACCATCTACTGTATCATGTCCTCAGTCTCTGACCATCTACTGTATCATGTCTGCAGTCTCTGACCATCTACTGTATCATGTCCTCAGTCTCTGACCATCTCCTGTATCATGTCCTCAGTCTCTGACCATCTCTTGTATCATGTCTTCAGTCTCTGACCATCTCCTGTATCATGTCTGCAGTCTCTGACCATCTCTTGTATCATGTCTGTAGTCTCTGACCATCTCCTGTATCATGTCTGTAGTCTCTGACCATCTCCTGTATCATGTCTTCAGTCTCTGACCATCTCCTGTATCATGTCCTCAGTCTCTGAACATCTCTTGTATCATGTCTGTAGTCTCTGAACATCTCTTGTATCATGTCTGTAGTCTCTGACCATCTCCTGTATCATGTCTTCAGTCTCTGACCATCTCCTGTATCATGTCTTCAGTCTCTGACCATCTCCTGTATCATGTCTTCAGTCTCTGACCATCTCCTGTATCAAGCCCTTAGTCTCTGACCATCTCCTGTATTATGCCCTTAGTCTCTGACCATCTCCTGTATCATGCCCTTAGTCTCTGACCATCTCCTGTATCATGCCCTTAGTCTCTGACCATCTCCTGTAGTATGTCTGCAGTCTCTGACCATCTCCTCTATCATGTCTGTAGTCTCTGACCATCTCCTGTATCATGTCTGTAGTCTCTGACCATCTCCTGTATCATGTCTGTAGTCTCTGAATATCTCTTGTATCATGTCTGTAGTCTCTGAACATCTCTTGTATCATGTCTGTAGTCTCTGACCATCTCCTGTATCATGTCTTCAGTCTCTGACCATCTCCTGTATCATGTCTTCAGTCTCTGACCATCTCCTGTATCATGTCTTCAGTCTCTGACCATCTCCTGTATCAAGCCCTTAGTCTCTGACCATCTCCTGTATTATGCCCTTAGTCTCTGACCATCTCCTGTATCATGCCCTTAGTCTCTGACCATCTCCTGTATCATGCCCTTAGTCTCTGACCATCTCCTGTAGTATGTCTGCAGTCTCTGACCATCTCCTCTATCATGTCTGTAGTCTCTGACCATCTCCTGTATCATGTCTGTAGTCTCTGACCATCTCCTGTATCATGTCTGCAGTCTCTGACCATCTCCTGTATCATGTCTGTAGTCTCTGGATATCTCCTTTAGCAAGTCTCCAATCTCTTACTCAAACTTAAACACATTGCTAATAATATTAGCTATCTATTTATGCTGAAGGTAGGACTGTGCAGGGGAGGCAGAGAGTGCAAAAGGGGGGAACTGTGATTAGAGAGACGGAGGGCAGACTGGAAGGGGCACTGTGATGAGGGGATGTGAAATTTGTGCAAAAAATATTCTTGAACACATTACAATTTTTTGTGGGTGTTTTTACATTTTAAAGTTGGGGGGGGGGGGGGGTGCCAGATATAGGATCCGCCCCGGGTGCCAAATGCTCTAGGTACGCCACTGCCTGATGGTGTCTACTTTCAAGGCGCTTCCATCACAGTTCCATACGAGATCCCTGCAAAGGGAAATTCTAACCAAATGGGACAAGACTCCGCAGTCTCTGGACATTCAGATCCAGAGAGTCGGGGCACGAAGGAATCCCTGATATGTTGGCTTCGTTCTCTGACGCTTCGGTTGGGAAATTCCTTCTTCCCCTTGTATTGGACAGTGGTCACCACGGAAGCTAGCCTGTCCGGCTAGGGAGGCGTCCTCGGCAAACATTCTGCTCAGGGGATCTGGACGCTGGAAGAGTCCAGACTCCCGATCACTGTCTTGGAACTCCAAGCGATCAGACTGTGTCTGTCTGGATCTTTGAACGGATCGACTTCAGGTTTGTCCAGTGCGCATTCAATCAGACAATGCCTCGTGGCTTATGTCAATCACCAAGGGGGCACAAAAATTGTCCTGGCGGCCCTGGAAGCAGAGCGCTTTGTTCCAGCCCGTTTCGCTTTACACATTCCTGGGTGGAAAATTGGCAGGCATTGGACCCCAGGGAGTCGTCCCTTCATCCAGAGGTGTTTCATAAGCTGTGTCTCCGGTGGGGTATCCCTGAGGTGGATCTGTTGGCGTCTCGGCAGAAGAAGGTGCAGAGGTTTGTGGCTCGGTTAAGGGATCCTCTGGATGCCACAGACGCGCTGGTGGCCCCGTGGGCTCAGTATAGTCTGATTTACACCTTCCCTACTCTCAAGCTTCTTCCAAGACTTCTACGCAGGATCGAAGCAGAAGGGATTCTTGTCATCTTAGTGGCTCTGGACTGGCCCCCCAGGCTTTGTACACCGATCTGATGCGGCTGGTCACCAACGTTTCTTGGCAGCTTCCTCTCAGGGAGGATCTGCTGTCCCAAGGACCGATCTTCCATCCTGCTTTACAGTTGTTGGCTTTGACGGCTTGGCTGCTGAATGCCAGGTGCTGAAGGATATGGGGTTTAGTCGGTGATTCCTATACAGTTTAAGGCTAGGAAATCTACCTCTAGGAGGATCTACCATCATACGTGGAAGACATACATTGCGTGGTGTGAGTCTCTTGGGATTCTTCCTCGCTCCTTCTCGGTGGCTTGGATCTTGACCTTCTTTCAACAGGGGGTTGAACAGAACCATCTAGAGCTAGGTGTTGGCCTTGGTGGTCGTCTTCTAATGTCCTTTGGTCGCACACTCCCTGGTGCGTACCTTTCTTCATGGTGTCTGACATTTGGTTCCTCAAGTGCGGGCTCCTTTGCCTCCTTGGGATATTAATTTCGTGCTTTCAGCTCTACAAAAGCCTCCCTTTAAAAATATTTGGGTGATTCCCCTGCTTACGCTGTCCCAGAAGGGGGCCTTTTTAGTGGCTATCACCTCTGCGTGCAGGGTGTCGGAACTGGTGGCGTTATCCTGTTGTTCACATTACCTGGTGGTTCTTCGCCCCTGTCATTCCTTTCAAAGGTTGTCTCTGATTTTCATTGTTTCCCAGGCCTAAACATCCAAAGGAAATTGCCTTGCATGCCTTGGATGTGGTGCGGGCAATTAGGGTGTACCTGGCAGCTATGGAGTCTTTCAGGAAGTCAGACTTTCTATTTGTGATCACGGACCTCGAAAAGGGCTGTTCGCTTCCTCTGCAACCATTTCCAGATGGATCAGACAGACGGTTATTCGGGCCTATTCCATCAGGGTCGGGTTCCTCCTCTCTCTGTCAAGGCGCACTCTACTAGGGCGCTTAGTGCCTTCTGGGCTTTCCATCATCAGGTGCAGTGATGCAGGTTTGCAAGGCGGGCACCTGGTCGTCTGTGCACACTTTTCCAAAGTTTTATGAAGTGGATGTGTTGGCCTCTGCGGAAGCTTCTTTTGGCCGCAAGGTCTTGCAGGCTGCTGTTTAAGAGGACCTGATCCTCTTTGAGGGTGTGTTTGTTTTTTTTTTTCAGGTGGGCTCCTTTGGTTGTGCTCCTGTTGCCTGGTTGGCTAATGTTTAGCCTTAGGAACCCCTCATGTTTAACACTGCTTTGGGACGTCCTAATAATTATAAATACCAGGAGCTGTGTCCGTCAATGAACGAAAGAGAAAATTGGATTTTTGACGTACGTAAAATCCATTTCTCTGATGTTCATTGACGGAAACACACCCACCTCTGTGTGGAGTTATAATTCTCCTGACACTGCTTTTAACAAAACTGAGTGGCTTTGACAGAGAGAGGGGAGTTTGACCTCAGAGACTGCCCATGGCTGTCAGCAGAGTTATTTTCTGCCTATTGTCCTACTCCTGTAGGGGGCAGTATAACCCAATGGTTATGAATATCAAGAGCTGTCTGTCAATGAACATCAGAGAAATGGATTTTACGGTAAGTCAAAAATCCCATTTTTTTCAACAGCCACTGTCATCACACTCTAGGGAAAACCTTCGGCAGTGCAAACTTCTCCTTTTGATCCCATTGGATATACAGTATATCTTTGGCTGACCTTATACGCAAGATGATTTTTCTGATCACTGTCACATTTGCCTAGAGATTCCTTCCTGATAAGCCCACAAGGTTGTCCTTCAGCCTAATGTTAAGGGCTCACCTGATGCTGCATTTGGCCACAAAGTGCTTCAGGCAGATGTTTGACTTGGGTCTGACCTTTTTTTTGGTTGTTCTAAGGGGTATGTTGGCTGGTTTTGTTGCCAATTTTACCATCCCCTCATTGGTATTGCTTGGGGATGTCCCAGTCCCCCTATTAATCTGCCTGTGTCCTGCACTGTATGAACAGGAGAATAGGATCATTGACTTGCCTGTAAAACTGATTTCTTGGAGTACAGTGCAGGATACCATCCTCTGTAGTCGTTGATTGCTTGCTAAAGAATTTAGGATTTTCGGCAGTGGGAGTATATTGAGTCTTAATGTACGCTTGATGCGCAGATAACTCAGTTGCGCTAAAAAGTGCACTTTTAGATATTAATGTACACCAAGCGCAATCAATCCCATTATGCTAAAAAGCACGGTTCTCAGCTCTTTTATATAAGGTAATGGAGCGCGCTCAGCAGTACCCAGTAATAGACACACAGGCTGTTATCACATTGGATGCTCGATAGAATGTCCTGCCTAAAGCATTGAGCTCTGTTGCCCTCTTATCTCCGCAGGAAGGCAATTGGGTTTGTGGCACGGTCTTGGGATCCTCTGGTGGTCTCCACGGATGCACTGGTGGCTCCTTTAGTGCTGGTGTCGTCTGAAATATGGCTTTCCTCTTCTGAATCTTCTGCCAAGACTCCTGCGTAGGTTCAAGGCAGAAGGGATTACGGCCATCCTAGTGGCTCCAGACTGGCTTTGCCGGTTTTGGTAGGCAGATCGATCTGGTTGCAGTTGGTCATCGATGTTCCTTGGTAACTTCCTCTTAGAGGAGATCTGTTGGCTCTTCTATCTTGCTTTATAGTCTCTGGCTTTAACGGCCTGGCTGTTTAAGCCAGGTGCTGAAGTCTAAAAGGTTGTCTGAATCGGTTATTCCCACGTTGCTGCAAGCTAGTAAATCTACTTTTAGTTAGTTTTACCATATCTTGCGGATCACTCCCGCTCCTTCTTGGAGATTCGGAGTTGGTTTTCTCCAAGGGGTTGAGCAGCACATGGCCTCAGGTACTATCAAGGGCCAGGTTTGGCCATTGGCAGTTTGCTTTCTTCGTCCTTTGGCCACGCTTTCTGTGGTTCACATCTTTGTTCAGGGGATTCACCACTTGGCTCCCTCAGTATTGTCTACATTGCCCTCGTGGAATCTCAACTTGGTGCTGTCGGTTTTCATTAACTGCCATTGGTAAATTTTTGTGAGATTCCTCTGCTTACATTGTCCCAAAAGGTAGCCTCCTTGGTGGCTTTTTCTTCTGCACTGAGGGTGTCTGAGCTTGCAGCTGTCTGTTGTTCACCTTACTTGGTGGTTCACTGAAAGAGAGTGCTGTTTACTCTCTGCCAGTTTCCTTCGTAAGGTCGACTCTGGTTTCCATTTCAAATAAAAGAATTGTGTTGCTTTCCTTGTGTTCAAAGCCTAAGCATCCAAAAGAGATTGCCTTACATTCTTTAGATGTGGTTCGGGCAATCGGGGTGTACCTGGTGGTGACTGTCTCATTCCAAAAAATTGGATTCCCTGTTTGTCCTTACGGATGGTTCCCGTAAGGGGCTGGCTGCGTCTGCTGTGACCATTTCCAATGGATCAGGCAGGCGGTGATGCAGGCCTATTATGTTAAAGGTCAGGATCCTCCAATTTCCGTTAAGGCGCATTCTACGAGGGCGCTTAGTGTCTCTTGGGCTTTCCGTCATCTGCTTTCAATGGTGCAGGTTTGCAGGTGGCCACCTGGTCGCTCGTGCACACTTAAAACAAAATTTTATAGGATAGATATGTTGGCATCTGTTGTTGCCACCTTTGGCCACAAGGTTTTGCAGGCCGCTTTTGGAGAGGATTAGTCCTCTTGAGGGTGTAAATGTTTTCCAGGTGAGCTCAAGTTGTTTCCTTGAGCTCCTGTTTTACCCGGTTTGCTACGTTTAGCCTTTGGGAAGTATGCTTATTACTGTGTTCTTCCCACCCCTCATATTGACACTGCTTTGGGACATCCCAAGGGTCAAAGAAGATATGGAGTTTTGTCCGTCAATGAACGAAAGCGAAAACTGGATTTTTGTCTTACCGTAAAATCCCTTTCTCTGATGTTGCACCTATCTCTCTAATGAGTTGGGGTTTTTAAGTCTTCACTGCTTGTTTCAAAACTGAAGACCTAAAGCAGGAAGTGAGAGTATACCCCCTGGGACTGCCCCATGGGCGTAGTCAAAATCCTTTAACCCTTTTCTGACTAGTGTCTTACGCCTAAGTAGAAAAGCATAACCCAAGGGTCAAAGAGGATATGGAGCTGTGTCCGTCAATGAACATCAGAGATGAGGCTTTTACGGCAAGACAAGACTCCAGTTTTTCTTTGAGTTCATTGATCGACATCGGGGTCCCACCACTCTGTGTTTTATAAATGCGCTTTTAGTGCGGCTTGCACTGAACTGAGGGCTGTTTACTAGAGAGCCTATCCTGGGCTAGCCTACAAATTTTGCCAGTGTTGAGTCATTTTGTAAGCAAAAGTATGACATCCCGAGTCCCTCCAAGAAAAAGATTTTGTTAAACGTAAAGGAATACATGTACTTCTAGGATTTTTATTGTCTTGCCCTATTGCAGATTTTTTCTCATTTCCTATCTAGTAGAACACAAAATAGGGGGAGTATCTCTTAACAGAGCCCCAGATAGCAGTAAAACCTGACAAGCATTCTAACCTTTCACTTGTCAAAAGAAAGAAAGTTTTCTCTCTAGATAAATTTTAACACAAGTGGAAGCTTGTAATTTGTGATTGTATTACTAGCAGAAGTTGAATGTTTTTTTTTTCCCTTTTATTCTTGAAGGCTGATGTTTTAAACACAACTAAGCAATATTTTTTTTTCACAGTCAATGGTAAAAGCAGGAAAGAACAAGAAAAAAGCAAAAGAGGAATCCTCAGAAGAAGGTAGTAGCAGCGAAAGCGAAGAGGAAGTTGTTCGGCCGAGAAAAACAAGGCGGCGAGCAGCAGCAGTAGCAGATTCAGATTCTGATGATGAGGATGATATTGATTATGTTCTCAGCTGTCTGCCAAGCGATGCTGCTCCTCTCATTGAGTTTGCAAATGCTTCACAAGGAATCCTTTTGCTTTTGATGCTGAAGCAGCATTTAAAAAACCTCTGTGGATTCTCAGACAGGTATTTGAAATACAAAGAAAATAAATTTCTGGTCTCTGAAGGCATTTTATTTTCATAAGGCAGCTCCCTTCTTCTGACCTGTGTAAATGGTCTCTGATTTTCAGATTTAATATTCTTGTGCAAAACAGTGTTGCCTATTAAAAAAATACCCTGAAAAACAAAACACCCCTTTTTTATTTCTTATGCTTTCCTTTGATCCCTGTTTGCATTAAATGGCTGTGCACTTATGTCACCTGCTTTTATTTTATGTATTGCTTTTGTGTAAAATTGAGCTCCAGGCTTTTGTACTAGTTAATATAGTCATGCATTCATTTAAAAAAATTGTCTTTTAGATGCAGTTTGTGCTCTGAGCCAATAATCTTCTTCTTCTGCATGCACATATGCTGACAATGAACATGTAAAATGAAGGAGAGAGCAATGTCCCTTTTTAGACTGCTGCTCCATTTTTATTCTTTGAGAAGGCTGGGGGTTTGTTCTTAGCCATTGTTGGTACTGTTGTGCTGCAAAAGAAGTCAAATTTGTGCTCTGTGGTGGGGGTTTTCTGTCCTGGATCACAAAACTTGCTTCTATTCGCAGGTAAACTAGTTCATATGTTATTTCAGCCCTTTAGCTGCTTGCCTGAAATTCAGCTTTTTCCCCAAATCAAAATATTTAAAAGATTTTACTGCATGATTTGATGAGTTTTAAATATATATATTTTTTATTTTTTTTTTACCTAGTAAAATCCAGAAGTATTCACCGTCGGAGTCAGCAAAAGTATATGACAAGGCCATCAACCGAAAAACAGGGGTTCACTTTAGCCCTAAGCAAACGCTGGAGTTTCTAAAGAGGGATATGACGAGCGCAAAGATTAATGATGACATCAAGAGGAGTATCGCAAAACAATACCTGGATGTAAGATCTATCCCTTTGATGCTTACGAATTCACTATTCATTTCTTTAACCTGCTGGCTAACAATAATCCTTATTTTATTTGCCTATATGCAGCTCTGTGTAGGGGCTTCAACTATTGCACAGAAACATGTAAAAAAAAAAAAAAAAAAAAAAAAACTTGAACTAGCCTAGAAAGTTTTTGTATCTTAGAATAAAATAAAGCCACAACTTAAGAGATCATGGTTTATTTTAGAGTAACATGTTTATTCTTAAAATCCCTTCTCTCTTTCGTTCAATGACGGACACAGCACTCCATAAGTCATAACTAGTGCGTTATATTTCCTCCTCCAGGAGTAGGACTAGGCAGAACAAATAAAAACCTGGCTACGCCCATGAGCCGTCCCCAGCTGGTATATTACCCCCCTCCCTGCTCTAGGTAATCTGTTTTAATCTGTCTAGTCAGGCGTAAGGACCTAGGCTCCTGGCTGGAATCTCCAGTCCTAGCAACTTTCTCCTTCCTTACATCTTTTTTGTTTTTTTCTCTTGGGAGAACTGCAATCAACTGTCGGGCTGGGCGACAGGCTGGATAATCTAGATTCAGTGATTCCGCCCAGCCAGCGAGCACGTGCAGACCGCTAGGTTGGCCACGACATAGCCTCATGGACAGAGGCTGGCCCGCGAGTTAAATATTTCGCAGGGTTGCATGCGACTGGGCTTGGGTCGGAGTCGCAGCGGTCCATTGGCCAATGGCTCCCCTACTTCGGTGGCGAGGATTTCTGTCTGGAGCGTTACCCGCATCATGGAAGGGTAACTACGGTCCACCCCCCCCCCTCCCCATTTTCCCCTTTTTCTTTGGGGGGGATGGGGGTAACCTCCAGGGATGATCGGACCTGCCTGCTGGTTCCCTTCTCCCGTCCTTAAATCCCTCACTGAGCTGGGCTTCCCCCAAACTCTTTTCCCACTGTCAGGACCTGAAGTCTGGTGGGGGTTCCAGGGCAAAGGATGCAGCAGATCCCTGGGGTCTCCCCCGCTATCCTCAATTTTTCAAGGGTCCCGGGATAGTGTGTCCCGCCCTGGTAGTCTTGAGGGGTCCCAGTGTAGGATACCCTTAAGTGCATGCCCTGCTGTTTACACTGTGGGTATAGTGCGGGGGGGGGGTCCCAGTGCAATGTGCACAGCAGTCTCTCCCCTAAATGTGTTTCCTACCCTTTGGGAGGGGGGGGGAGATCCTGGCAGCCATGCTTCAGTGTAGCTGATGGGGGCCATTTTCCCTTAGTCTAGCTGGTCTCCGGTTGGCGGCCATGTTTGTGTAGCAGATAATGTCACAGGAATGCTGGAGGATTTAGGTCTCGTGTAGATACCGAAGCTCCTCCTCTTCTTCCTTAGTTTCCTCTTCCTGTGCCCGGGACCTGTGAACAGGGATAGCATCCACGATGATGCTGGGTTTGAGTTGTTGGTGCTCCTCCGGTTGGTAGAGTCTTTGGGGGTCCCTGTTATCTCTCTCTGCTGATAGGTACCCTGAGCCTTAGGGGGAACCTTTAGTGGTGCTAAAAAGATTTTTTTTTTGTACTGCAAGGTCCTTTCCTTATGGAACCTCAGGGTCACATATCCCCCACTGACCCCCCTCATGGAGGTGGCAGGTCCCTCGGAGCCCCAGCTTTCCATGGTTGCACTGAAGGCGGTCCTGTAGTCCTTAGTGTCCCGGGTGGAAGTGGCATGTGGGCAAAGGCCCAGGTGGAAGCGCCCCCCCGCCTTCCCCTGATCAGTCTGTCTCATTTGATTCTGAGCCTGATGCCACTGTGGACACGGCCCATCCAGGGGGGCCTAATACCATACCCCCAGATCCATCCGATAGTGAGGATGATTCATCCATGGTCGCAGGAGCGAATGAAAAGCTGCTGGTATTACTGCAGTGTGTGAGAGGATGCGGCTAATGTAGCCACAGACCTAGCTGTGTCGTTTGGTATGCATAGGTCACCTCGCACTCCAAAGTGTTTCCTTTTGTGCCTTATTTTGACAGGTTTTCCTGTAAGGAATAGGAACAACCAAAATTACCCTTTGGGTCCGCAAACGTTTTGCCGTACGCTGCCCTTTGGAGGAGTCGCTCCTAAAGAAGTGGGACTTGTCCACCAGTGGTGGACCCTCCTGTTTACAGGTTGAATAAAGCAACCATGATCCCAGTAGAGGAATCCCTGTTTAAGGACCCAGCTGACAGGAATGCGGAGGCACACAGCATGTTTACTATGGCTGGTTTGGCATTGCAGTCAGTCTTTGCCTTAGCCCTGGTGTCTCAGACCCTAACTGAATGGGCTAAGTTTTTGCACCAGGGCCTGGGGGGTGAGCAGGTCATGTTGATTTAGCGAACCAGTTGTTCAATGGGCTGCATTTTTTTTGTGATGCAGCTTTGGATATAGCTCCTGTGCTGTTCTTCTGTTTCAGCAGTGCGGTGGCTTAAGAATTGGTCCGCAGACCAAGCCTCCAAGAAAGCTCTCACTGATCTGCCCTTTCAAGACGATCGCCTGTTTGGGGCTACCCTGGATGACATCATTAAGGGTAATAGAATAAGGGAAACCTCTTTCCCTAAACGTCTTTCAGGACAGCACCTTGAGATGGCTCCTCCCTCTCACCAACAGGAAACACCCATTCCACCAACTTTAAAAGGAGGTTTCTCCCCACAGCTCATCAGTTTTTGTTTCCTCTGGCTGAGGAACACCTAAGTGGGGGAGTCAGGGGCTAACCTGAGAGACCAGGCTCCCTGCCTCCACCTTACCTTTTTTGGAGAGTTTTTTTGTTCCTCCCATCCACACGAATGGCAGTGCTGTATGAGCCCCCTCTTCCCCTTCAGTGCTCAGGAAAAGCCAGCATTGCTTGTCAGCGTGGCAAAGCAGGCGGTGGATCCCCCTTTTTTCCACTGCTGCTCTGTTTGAATTGGCCGCCGCCTTTCCGGATGCGAGTAGCATTCTCGCCCGGCCGGAAGTGAGGTATCCGGGAGGGGCGGTGCTCGTGGAGCAGGCGCACGTCGTCACTTCCGCCGGAAGCGCAGGAGAACAGGGGAGGAGTAAGGCTGGTGCTTTAATTTCGGTTCTGGTCCCGCGCAGGGGCACCTTGGGAATCTGGAACCGGTTTCCCTTAAGCCATCGGAACACGCTGCAAGCGCCGCGATGGACTCCGCAGCAAGTGGGACAGGCACAAGCAAAGTCCAGGTAAGGGGTAATTATGTATTTGCCCTTAATTTTACTGGGGGTCTTTCTCCTTCTGTCTTTATCCCCCCTGGTAGCTGGGAGCCTGTCTGGGCACATGGTGGTTTGTTCTGGCACTTCGTGGTTAAAAGACTGATTCATTTGAAGGATTTTGTTCTGTGTCTTTTCTTCTTGTTATGGCAGGCTAAAGGTTCTGACAAAATGGTTAAAAAGAAATGCACTTTGTGTAAAGCAAAGCTACCTGAAGTTGGGAAGAAAAAGCGTTGTCAGGCATGCATTGACTCCCTGGTTAAAGAGGAAGCGTCTTCAGCATGCAGTGACTTAATCGCATCAGTTAGGAAGGAGCTAGATGCTACTATTTAATCCTTTCATTCTTCCCTAACAGATCCTTCCGCGAGTCAGCCATCTACTTCACAATCCTCTCAGGGTTCACAGTCAATCCCTCTAGTGGGAGTGGAAATAGGTCCTCTTGCCCAAGGAAGACTTTCCCCCTCTCATTCCAAAGAAGATTCTAAGGAGGAAGGGGTAGAAAATATACCCTCAAAGTATAAACTGTCCTTAGAACAAGTAGATGGCAGTTTGTCACTTTAGGCTTGGGCGAAGAGAAAATATAGATTTTTTTTGTCATGGCCGCCCAGTGGGGGAGGAATTCTCTGTTTTCCTTCCACCAACAACAGATTGTCATTGTGCTTTGTTGGTTGATGTAGGAGGATGGAAAAGGACGCTTCCTTTCCCCCTAGATTTTTGTGCCGACCAATTCTTCCTTTTCTCTTGAGGCCTGCTATAATGCTGAGCCCTTTGAGGTCGAAAAAGACCTTTAGTTGGCTGCTTTTTCTTTTTGAGAGGGAATGATCTTGTTGTCAGCTGTCCTGTCCAAAACTGAGTCCAACTCAGGACCGAACAGTGAATCCCCTAGAAACGGAATCCCAGAAAACTTACTTTTGGATGCTGTATCCCCGGGCCAAGTTTTCAACCACAGAGCTCTTCTGGCTGAGTTAGCTAAGGCTGATGATCTTGCCGTCATCCTAACAGATTCTGCCGATGCATCTGCAATGTAGGCTATGGCAGAAGACAGAGTGGAAAAAGGATCAAGTATTTCCTGTTTTGGCGAATCAGCAGTGATATGGGCTTTGAGCTTGTTAACCCAGTACTCCAAGTTTCTGGATACACAAGTGACTGCCATAGCTGGTTTGAGATAGCCCATGATGGAGTGCCAAGCTCTTTTAAGCTGCTGATCCATTCTTTTGTCCATGGGATCTTTTAATATTCCCATATCCTCAAATGCCAAATCAGTCAATCTGGAAACTTGGGAGAAAGCCGCATCAATTTTTGGTACTTTATTCCAAGTTCCCCTGGGTCTTCATCAAAAGGAAAACGCCTTTTATATGCCTTAGGAAAAAAGGGTTTCCTCTCTGGTTCAGTTCATTCTTTTTTAAAGGCCTCCGAGATGGTTGAATGCACTGGGAAGGTGTGATCTTTAGGTTCACCCAGACCTGTATACATCTTATCATGCAGGGATAAATCCTTATTTTGACCATGCCGTCCCAGGATTTCCAAATAGAATTTTCGGATCCTCCTCCAGAAAGATATTTTGTTACAAACCTTCCTAAAGAAACATTGAAAGCCATGGCTATGAAAGACCTGTTAAAGGACCTGATGCGACAGGGAGTCGTGAGTCAAGTATCACCAGAAGAACAACATCAGAGATTCTATTCCCATATCTTTCTGATAAGGAAACCATCTGACGGTTTTCGCCTCATTCTCAACCTGAAACGGTTATACAGGTCAGTCAGGTACAGGAGATTTCGTATGTATTCATCCTCAGTCACAAAGGTTTAGTAAGGATGGGCTGCACCTTAATGGGGACGGTACAGCTCTTTTGGGGAGAAAGATGGCCACCAAGTTGGAGGGTTTTTTTAACTAGGAGATGGGGCTCAGAAGTAGAGTCAGTGAGGAGGGAGCAAAGGACAGAAGGTAGTAGTAGAGTCAGCAGCGACAGTAGTTCCATAACGTCAATTGAGGGGTCTGTGCGGGAAAACCTCAGACCAAACAGGAATAAACATAATCACCATTCACGATCAGCTTCCACAAAACTAAGAGGGGTATATGCTAATGCCAGGAGCCTAGCTAATAAAATGGATGAGTTGGAAATGTTAGTACATGAGGAAGACATAGACCTTGTGGGAATAACATAAACTTGGTTCGACACCTCACATGACTGGCTGGTCAATATCCAAGGGTATAAGGTGTCCCGGAAGGACAGGGTAGGAAAAAGAAGGGGAGGGATATGTCTCTATGTCAAGAATAATGTACGGGTGATAAGAGGAATGATATTATGGAAGGGATGAGTATGGAGTTAGAATCCGTGTGGGTAGAACTCTATAGGGAAGAAGAAAAGGGAAAAGTAATTGTGGGGGGTTTGCTATAGGCCACCCAACCAAAGGGAGGAGGTAGAGATGGAATTTATACCACTGTTGGGTAAAGTGGCAAAACTGGGATCAGTCATCATATTGGGGGACTTCAATTATCCCGACATTGACTGGGAAGAGGGGACTACACACTCACAGAAGGCCCGTCTATTCATGGAAACCTTACAGGACAACTACATGTCACAGTTGGATTCTCCTACTAAAGAAAATGCAGTCCTGGATCTTTTGATCACTAATGACCCAGACCTAATCTCGGAGGTAGGAGTCCAGGACAACCTGGGCTATAGCGATCACAGGATGATCACATTTAGCGTAAATAACAATATAACAAGGCAAGTGGGGAACATAAGAACCCTAAACTTCAGATGGGCAAACTTTCCTAAATTGTGCTCATTGATGGAAAGGGTAAACTGGGACCAAACCCTGGGATCACTGACCACGGAGGAAAAATGGGAATGCTTTAGGAACATATTAAAGGCATCTTGCAGTGCATTCCTATGGGAAATAAATCTAGAAGAGACGAGGCCAAACCTGGCTGGCTAAACCGTAATGTTAAAAAAACTTAAGGGAAAAAATAATGGCCTTCAAGAAATATAAATCCGAGGACACAGTATCGGCTTTTGAGCAATACAAGGAGGCAAATAAGAAAAGTAAATACGAATTCAAAATGGCTAAATTCAACTTTGAGAGACAAATAACGGAGGATAGTAAAAAGAACCCAAAGAAATTATTTAAATATATCAACAGCAAAAAAGCTAGAGCAGAGCATATTGCACACATAATTAACGATGGGAGGATGGTTACAGGGGACACTGAAAAAGCAACAGTGCTGAACACTTTTTTCTCGTCAGTCTTTACACAGGAAAAGGAGGGGTACACTGACCATGACTGTATGGTTAGTAGTAATACAAAGGACTTGCCGCTATGGCTTACAAAGGGTGAAATCAGGGAAAGGCTGGATAAAATTAACACAAACAAATCACCAGGCCCTGATGGCGATCATCCGAGAGTACTCAAAGAACTCAGTAAGGTTATATCTAGACCACTGTTCCTGATCTTTGCTGACAGTATTATGACAGGAAATGTACCAGGGGATTGGAGGAAAGCTAATGTGATATCGATATTCAAAAAAGGGCAGAGGCATGTCCCGAGTAATTATAGGCCTGTCAGTCTGACATCTATAGTATGTAAACTTCTGGAGGGCATGATAAGGGACTATATCATAGAGTTTGCTAAAGACAACCGCATCATCAGCAGTAATCAGCACGGGTTTACAAATGAACTACGTTCTTGTCAAACCAATCTCTTAACATTCTACAAGGAGGTGAGCTGTGAGCTAGATAGGGGCAGACCAGTGGATGTGTGGTGTACCTGGATTTCGCTAAGGCGTTTGATACAGTTCCCCACAAGCGCTTAATTTATAAAATAAGATCTGCAGGTATCGACCGCAGGGTTTGCTCTTGGATACGGAACTGGCTAAAAGGGCATGTCCAAAGGGTGGTAATAAACAGCGCATACTCAGACTGGTCTGAGGTGGTAAGCGAGGTCCCCCAAGGCTCGGTCCTGGGACCAACCTTGTTCAATTTATTCATAAACAGCATTGAGGACAGGATCAGCGGTTCTATATCAGTTTTTGCAAGATGACACAAAATTGGGCAGGGCAATAACTGCACAGCATGAAGCAGATATCCTACAGAATGACCTGGGGACTAAAAACATAAAAGCACAATACACGTTAGGGGGGGAATCAAAAATGAAGAAAGATCTGGCAGTCTTGGTAGATGATAGACTAGGCAATAGCATGCAATGTCAAGTGGCAGCTGCTAAATCCAGCAGAATATTAGCATGCATAAAGAAAGGGATGTATTCCAGAGATGAGACTATAATCCTTCCACTTTATAAAACTCTGGTCCGACCACATCTGGAGTATTCTGTCCAGTTCTGGTTGCCAGTCCTCAGGAGGCATGTGTTGGAGCTGGAGAGAGTCCAGAGAAGGGCAACTAAACTAATTAGGGGGATTGGAGGACCTTGGAATTATGAAGAGCGTCTGCAATCGCTTTATTCTCCTTGGAAAAGAGACTCCTGAGAGGGGACATGATAGCAATTTATAAATATCTCAATGCTGATCTCGGCATAGAAAAAAAGCTTTTCAGTCGAAGGGATTGCATGAGGACTCGAGGGCATACAATGTGATTAGAGGAGAAGCTTTTTAACCTCAGGCAACGTGGGGGGTTCTTTACCGTTAGGGCTACAAGATTGTGGAATTCTCTTCCCCAAGAGGTGGTTTCTGCGGGAAGTATGGTGGCTTTCAAAAGACTCTTAGACATACATCTCAAGGATCAGAAGATTCAGGGGTATGTGAGATGATTATGGCCATACACATCTACACAGGTTGAACTGGATGGACTATTGTCTTTATTCATCCTCACCTACTATGTAACTATGTAAGGTTGGCGTTTGATATGGAAAAAGAGGTACTGCATCTGCAATTAGGAGCCCTCCCTTTCGGCCTTTCATCTGCCCCTCAAATCTTTACAAAGATAATGGCAGAAAGCCTTGCTCCTCTCCACCTTCAGGGAGTCTGTTATACCATATCTGGAAGACCTCCTCTTTTTTGCTCCTTCCAGGGAAAGATTGCAAAAAGATCTGAACAAGGCTTGCAGTCACTTAGAAACTTTTGGTTGGATTGTGAACCTTCAGAAGTCAAGCTTCACTCCAGCTCAGCTGGTACAGTTTCTGGGCTACCAGATAAATTCAAAGGAATAAAAAAATCTTCCTTCCAGAAGAAAAGAGAGAAAAAATACAGAATGTAGTAACAATGCTACAGACAAATCAAGAGTGGTCGGTCAGGAGGGTTATGTCAGCCCTGGGAACCCTAACTTCAACTATACCAGTCATTCGATGGGCAAAACTCTATTTCAGACCACTCCAAAGTTTCCTGCTGAAGGTTTGGGATCACAGTCCAAAAACCCTAGATGTAGACGTGAAAAATCCCCACCAAGGTCAAAAGGACCCTCTGGTGATGGAAAAATCAAACCACTTTGTCAACAGGCTTATTATAGACCTTCCCTGTCAAAAAAAGAGTGAAAACAGACACCAGCATGTGGGGATGGGGAGCTCACTGGGGTCAGAATCTGGCACAAGGTGTTTGGCCCCAGGCCGAGGCAATGAAGTCCTCAAATTGCAGTGAGTTGCAAGCGGTCTCTTTGGCTTTGGCTGCCTTTTCTCTGAACCTCCAGGGGTCCCATGTGCAGATCTTATTGGACAATCCCACGGCGGTGGCTTATTTAAACAAACATGTGGGCACAAGAAGCAGAACCCTTCAGTTGCCGTCGACCAAAATTCTGGACTGGGTGGAAAGTCACTTACTTTCCCCTTCAGCGATCCATCTCAAAAGCACGTTCAACGAGGTGGCGGAATTTTTGAGCAGATGGGAAATTTGGGAAGCAGATTGGAGCCTGAACCCAGAAGTCTTTGCCTGGATCACCAGCACTTGGGGTCGGCCAGAAGTAGACTTGTTTGCGTCAAGAGAAAACGCAAAGCTCCCTCAATTCTTTTCTCTCCACCGAAACGATGGTTCCCTTGGGATATATGCCTTGGCACATCCTTTGACCTTTCTTCTGGGTTATGCTTTCCCCCCCTTTCCAGCTCATTCCACCGGTATTACGGAAAATACAGAATGAAAAAGCATCAGTGATTCTGATCACCCCATTTTGGCCAACGAAAGCTTGGTTCTCCACTATTCTACAGTTGGCAGTAAAATCTTATTTGCAGCTCCCTCTTCAGCAGGATTTGCTGCTTCAGGGCCCAGTGTGTCACCCAAATGTGTCCAGGCTAAACCTCGCTGCCTGGTATCTGAGGAGCAGCTATTGAGAAATAAAGGACTCTCCGAACCTCTAATGACCACTTTGCTTTCTAGTAGGAAGAAAGTTTTTAGAGCCATCCACGCTAAAGTTTGGAAAACTTACAATACTTGGTGTCATTCAGCAAATCAAACCTTGGAAGATATTGTATCAGTGTTGGAGTTCCTGCAGAATGGTGCAGAAAAGGGTTTGGCGGTTAGTACTCTTAAGGTGCAAGTAGCCGCCTTTAGGAGTATTTCTGTAGAGACCAGTTGCTTCAGAAGCCTTGGTTGCAAGGTTTTTTTTAAACCAGAACAAAAAGGACCTGCAAGGCCATTTCATATTAGAGTACACCTCCATCCCAATTGAATACATAGAAAAAGAGAGAATTGCCCTGCGGGACTTTATATGAGGTGGACCCAATAGTCATAATACTCAAGTCGAAATGTATCTGGTTTATTGTGTAAAACCAATATATAAAAGTAATACAACATTAATTTTTGACATACACAAAACATAACATGGTCATACACATATATAAAATATCTCGTAACAGTATGCACATCAATACAAATATCTTGAAACTCGACGCACGTTTCGTGGGTCGCATTGCCCACTCGTCAGGAGTGTAAGTGTGCAGGCAAGTCTGAAAATAAATTATTATTATTGTATTATAGACATGCAGGATTGATGGCTATTGGAGTATGAATAACCCATGTGGGGAGACAACATACTCACAAATATAGCCACGTCATTGTGCTTAAACCGTGCTTCCATACGGCGGCGGCCAAATAGTCCGACATGGGATCTGAAGGGGCAGGATCCAAAGGCATTGCAATCGACTCAAGGAGAGCAATGAGAATGTGTTGTAGGTATGTCAATCAAACACCTGGCCAGTCTCTAAATGAAAGAGTATACATGTAGGTAAGTGAGCAGCTACTTCCTGTATGATAGCAGCCAAAATGATAATGGTCATATATATTAAATGTATCAGAGACATGAATATGGACCAGGGAATGAAAAGAAATAACCAAAGGGTGAAGAAAGTGCCCAGGTAGATAAAAATAAACCAAGTGGATAAGGATGAAAAGATTTGTTGTAAGACTGAGTAAAGACAATGAAAATGTCATCATAGAGTGCATATGTGAAGTGATGAAATAAAGACATGAGAAAAGGGTAGAAAAAGAGGTAGAGAGTGAATGAATGGAAAGTGCTGTGAACAAATATAGCAAGGTGGCTGTGTGCTTACCATAAAGAAATGAATGCTGTTATTTGGTATCCACCCTGTGTTCAAAGATTGGACTGTCTGTGATCACTCATCCTCCCCTTAAATGTCTTACAAAGCATTGTGGGTCCCACCCCCAACGTCATGTCTCAGGTGATTGAGTATTATGACTATTGGGTCCACCTCATATAAAGTCCCGCAGGGCAATTCTCTCTTTTTCAAGGTGTTTTTTTTTTTTTTTTCTTTTTAAGGCTCTTACTCGTTCCAGACCAGCACCTGCAAAAATTTTCTCAATATGGGATTTGTCAGTGGTTCTACAGGCCTTCACAAAAGAGCCTTTTGAACCGCTAGAGTCTATTTCTTTAAGGAATCTTAATCAGATATCAGATAGACGATGTCTCAGGCCTATTCCACCTTTCCCTGTCACAGCGCATTCTACTCGGGTGCTGAGTGCTTCTTGGGCCTTCTATCATCAGGCTTCAATATCGCAAGTTTGCAAGGCAGCCACTTGGTCGTCCGGGCATACCTTCACAAAAGTTTATAAGGTAGATACTTTGGCATCTGCGGATGCTTCTTTTGGCCGCAAAGTTTTGCAGGCTGCTGTTTAAGAGGGGCTGTTCCCTCTTGATG
Organism: Pelophylax lessonae; assembly: GCF_965119305.1. Classification (NCBI taxonomy): domain Eukaryota; kingdom Metazoa; phylum Chordata; class Amphibia; order Anura; family Ranidae; genus Pelophylax; species Pelophylax lessonae. Next base: position 78,817,030 of record NC_138768.1, read on the forward strand.
GGTGTTTTTTCTTTAAACCTTTTTTCTCTGACGGGGCTTCTTCCTGTCCTGTTTAAGGGCTCTTATTTTTAGCCTTGGGTTATTTTCCCCAACCCTCATTTTTCCTTTTTGCACTGATTTTTGGACGTCCCACTTGTTATGATTTATGGAGCTCTGTAGCCGTCGATGAACGAAAGAGAAAATGGGCATTTTAAACTTACCGTAAAATCAGTTTCTCTGAGTTTGACGGGCACAGCACCCACCCCTCTATGGAGTTCTGATACCTCTAATAGTGCTTGCTACTAAACTGGTGCAACAGGGACCCTACAGATCATGTGTCCCCTTCTGACCCCCTCAGGGAGGCCGCAGTGCCTTCCCGACCCCAACTGTCTATAGATGCCATTTAGGCGGTCCTGGAACCGTTTGTGTCCCGGGTGCAGGTGGCCTTTAAAGGGCAAGGTGCTCAGAAACGACCTCCGCCTACCCCTGCCTCATCTGATGTCTGAGTCTGACTTATCCACCGCAGACACGGGTCTCCCTGCCGGGTCCGCTACCTCACGCCCTGTCTCCTCTGACAGTGAGGATGACATTTCTACCTCCACTGCCACTCAAGATAAGGCGCTGGTGGATGCACTAGTTGTATCTGTGCAGGAGACCCTGAAAATGGAGGACGCAGCTGCAACAGAGGCGCAGGTTAGGTTTGACATTAACATGCTATTCAGAGCGGCAAGGTTTTTCCCCTTTCCCGCGTATTGTGCCGCCATTTTAAAAAAGGAATGGGACCACCCAAAGCGTTCCCCTGGGGTGCCTAAGTGGACAGCTAGACGCTACCCTTTTTTAGGAGTCTCTTATAAAGAAGTGGACTGTGCCACCTACAGTGGTCTCAAGACTAAGGATTCCCCGTCCTTTAAGGATCTGGCAGACAGGCAGAGTCTGAGGCCCGCAATATGTACCCCCTGGCGGCGTCTGCACTAAGACCGGTGTTTACGGTTGCCCTTGTCTTGCAAACCTTGACGGAATGGCATAAGTTGCTATGCCGTGACCTGGAGGGGAAAGAACTTTCACCCTGCCTTTGCAGAGCTGTTGGACCAGTTGATGTTTGGCTGCAATTTGTTTGCTATGCCGTACTGGATATTGCTCCCATATGGTTCTACTGTCGGTTTCGGCAGTGGTCCTCCGGCGTATACTTTGGTTGAAGTGCTGGTCTGCGGATCAGACATCAGAGAAGGCCTTGACTGATTTACCTTTTCAAGGTGCTCGCCTGTTTGGGGCTACTCTGGATGACATTATAAAAAGTACCCCCCTCCCGCAGGCTAACAAGGGTAAGGACCCTCGTTGCAGACGGGGTCCCTCCTCTGCACACAAGAAATTTTCTTCCCTCAGGGTCAGTTGATAAGTCAAAGGCTTTCAAGACTCCCTCGGGCGGTTCCAAATTACCCTGGTCTGGCAAACCGAAATCTAGTTTCACCTGACCGGAGGACAAGGCCACCACAAGACAAATTGGTTCAGGCGGTCATACTGTCCAGTTACAAGATCGAATTTCGATCCGTACCGCCGGTAAGGTTTTTCCCTTCCAATGTGCGACTGTACCCGGATCGCCTACAGGCTCTCTTTGAGGCATTTCGGGACCTGGTACAACACGTGCGTGGAATGTTTTCAGGGTTTTTATTCAAACCTGTTTACGGTTCCCTTGGAAGGAAGGCAAGGTGCTTCGGATCCTGGACCTGACGGCACTGAATTGCTCTGCGAGTTCAGAAATTCTAGATGAAATCAGTTTGCACGGTGGTGGCTTCCCTACATCAGGGGGATCTTCTGGCCTCAATAGACATCAAAGATGCCTACCTTCACATCTCAATATGTGCAGGACACCAACTGTTTCTTCATTTTGCCGTGGGAGAGGATCTCTATCATTTTTTGGCGTTACCCTTTGGTCTCGCCTCTGCTCCTCGGGTCTTCACAACAGTGTTGGTTCCGGTGCTGTTGCGGCAGCGGGGGATATCGGTCCTGCTGGGTTACCTGTACGATCTGCTTCTACATGCGGAGTCTCTTACGGGGCTGGAAATAAAATTGGGGCTCACCATGAGAACTTTGGAGGACTTCAGGTGGGTTCTGAACCTTCAGAAGTCATCCTTGGTCCCTTCCATGAGACTGGACTATCTGGGCTGGACTTTGAACTCGTCCTCAGCCAGGGTGTTCTTCCGCCGGAAAAACTTAAGACTCCAGACCGCGGTTCAGCTATTGCTGTCTGGCAAATCGTCGTCCCTTTGGACCTATATGAAAGTTTTGGGACTGATGGTGGTGGTCTCCTTCACTCAATTCCACACAAGGATCATCTAGAAGGAAATCCTTCTCAAATGGAACAATAATCCAGGTTCCCTGGACAACCAGATCCAGCTGAGCTAGGTGGCCAGGGAGTCCCTGGTATGGTGGCTTCGGGCCCTGATGCTCAAGCCAGGAAAATTCTTCCTCCCTGTGTATTGGATGATTGCCACCACGGATGCCAGTCTGTCCGAGTGGGGAGGGGTTCACGGCAGGTTCTCTGCTCAGGGTGCCTTGTCCCTGGAAGAGTCCAGGTTACTGATCATCTGGAGCTGGGAGTGCTCAGGCTTTGCCTAGTCCCCTGGACCGAGCATCTGCAGGGTTGTCCGTTGCGCATTCATGCGAAAAATGCCACGGCTGTGGCTTATGTCAGTCACCAAGGGGGCACCAAAAGTGTCTTTGGAAGTGGCAGGCATCCATCAGTGGGCCGAATGCTTTGTTCCATCTCTCTCCGCTGTTCGCATTCCAGGAGTGGAAATTTGGCAGGCGGATTACCTCAGCCGACGGGCCTTGGATGCAAGGGAATGGTCTCTTCATCCGGAGGTGTTCCAGCAGTTGTGCCTTCGTTGGGGCTTTCCAGATGTAAATCTGTTGGCGTCTTGGGTCAACAGAAAAGTACAGAGGTTTGTGGCCACTCCCGGGACCCTCTGGTGGACGTCGCAGACGCACTGGTGGACCCATGGGGTCAGTATCCGCTTGATGTATGCCTTTCCTCCTCAAGTTTGCTGCCAAGGATCTCAGGAAGGGATTCCGGTCATTCTTGTGGCTCCGGACTGGCCTCACCGAGCTTGGTACGCCAACCTGGTCAGGCTAGTCGCAGACGCTCCTTGGAGACTTCCTCTCAGGGTGTATTTATTGTCTCAAGGGTCAACCTTCCATCCTGCTTTACGGACGCTGGCTTTGACGGCTTGGCTGTTGAAAGCCTGGTGCTGAAGGACAGGGGATTGTCTGCTTCAGTGATTCCCACTGTGCTTAAAGTGAGGAATGCGACTTCTCGGAAGATTTATCATCGTACGTGGAAGTCGTATATTGCATGGGGTGAGTCTCTTGGGGCTCCCCCTCATTCTTACTTGGTGGCTCGGATCTTGGCTTTCCTTCAACGGGGAGTTGATCAAAAGTTGGTCTTGAATACTATCAAGGGTCAGGTTTTGGCCTTGGCAACTTTTTTCCATAGGTCATTAGCCACCCATTCCCTGGTGCGTAACTTCATCCGGGGGTGTGACATTTGGCTCCTCTGGTGCTACCATGGGACCTTAATTTGGTGCTGTCGGTTCTTCAGAAACCTCTTTTTGTAAGTATTTGGGGGATTCCCCTGCTGACCTTACCCCAGAAGGTGGCCTTCTTGGTGGCTATTACTTCTGTACGTAGGGTGTCTGAACTGGCGGCGTTGTCCTGTCATTCTCCCTATCTGGTGGTTCACCGGGATAAAGTGGTACTTCGTCCGGATCAATCTTTCCTTCCGAAGGTGGTTTCCAGTTTTCACTTAAATGAGGACATCGTGTTACTCTGTGTCCTAAGCCACAACATCCTAAGGAATTTGCACTGCATACTCTGGATGTGGTTCGGACAATCAGGGTGTACTTGGAGACTACGGAGTCTTTTCGGAGTCTGCTTCGCTCTTTGTGCTCACGGATGGTTCAAAGAAAGGGCTGCCTGTGTCTGCTGCGACTGTTCCCAGATGGATCAGACAGATAGTGGTACAGGCTTATTCAGTTAAGGGTCAGGTTCTACCTTTCCATGGTAAGGCGCATTCTAATCGGGTGCTTAGTGCTTCCTGGGCTTTGCGCCATCAGCGGTTCAGGTTGCAAGGCGGCTACCTGGTTGCCTGTTCATACCTTCACAAACTTTTATAGGGTAGATGTGCTGGCCTCTGCAGATGCCTCTTTTGGAGTTTTGCAGGCTGCTGTTTAAGGGGGCTTCTTAGCCTTCCTTGAGGGTGTTTCATGTTTTTTTCAGGTGGGCCTCATCTTTTGTTTTGATAAGTCCTATGTTGCCTGGTTGGCTATGTTAAGCCTTGGGGACCTAATTTCTCTATCGCTCATTGACAGACGTAGTCTTCTTGATTCTCAAGAGCTGGGTTATGTTGTCTCCGCAGGAGTAGGACTAGGCAGAAAGACAAAACGTTCTGGCTCCACCTTAGGGGCAGTCCCTGAGGGTATATCCTCCCTCTCTCTGCTACAGGGAATCAGTTTTTTTCTGTCTAGTCAGGAGTAAGGACCTAAGTTCCTTGCTGGGATCTTTTGGTCCTGGCAAGACTTTTTTTCTTTAAGAAAAAGACATTTTTTAGGTAGTTTTCTCCAGTGTTTTTTCCTGTGAGATCTTCAAGCAAAAATGCCGGACTGGGCGACACTTGTGGTCACCCCAGCCGGCCTACGAGCGCGCGCAGACCATGGCATTGCGCTTGGTCGGCCGCGACATATTCAAGTAAGTATGCGGGGCCGGGCGACGGGCTGGATGTTGAGATCCAGTGGTCACCCCGGTTTCTGCCTACGAGCGCGTGCAGACCAGAGCTCCGCGCTGGGTCGGCCGCGACGGAGTCCCAGTGAAGGGACTGACTTTGCGAGTTAAAAGTCTCGCTTGGACGCCAGGTACCAGAGAGTCGAGGCGTCCACAAACCCCCACCCCGGTGGAGAGGGTATTGTGAAGAGAGGGTGCCTGTCGGTTCGGTATGGTGAGTAAACGTTCCCTTTTTTCCTCATTATGAGGCAGTATATATTATGGGCCCCTCCATATATGGTCAGTATATATCTGATACTTACAAGTCCCCCTTGTAATACAGCATGTGTTTGTGGGAAGTGGACTTGGTTCAAGAGCTAACACTCTACCCAGCAGACTGTAACATTACAGCAGACATAGGAGGTATAATCCTACCTTATGTGCAGTGTATCTCTGTAGATCCATATGTCACCTCTTAGCAGAGTGCAGGTGGATGTGCTGGGAAGACGATATCGGCGGTCCGCCGCCATTTTGCCGTAGACCGAATGCATGTATGTCCTCAGGTCACGCCGGCCGCCATGTTTTTGGAGTCTTATGTCTCTTCTATGGGGGCGGCCATGTTTTGTGAGCCCAGCTACCTCGTGGAGAGCTGGGAACGCCGGAAGGCGTACACAGGGGACGGAGCCACGTCCTTCTACCCGGGAAAAAGCAAACAGCTCCTTCCAGTCTGTAAAGACAGACGCTGACTGCAGTTGGTTGGAAACTTCACTGCATCGGTTGGTGAGCCTTGGGGGTCCCTCTCTCTCTCTGTGGGATCGAGAAGCAGGTACTCTGAGGGGCGCTATTGCGCTAGGGGGAGACACATAAAAAAAAAAAAAAAAAAAAATTAAAAAAAAAAAAAAGAGGTATTTTTTTATTTAAAAAAAAAAAAAAAAAAAGTTTTTTTGTGTTTTCTGGCAAAGGTGTCCTGAATTATCATGGACCCTGCCACTCATGTATCTCCTCCGGATCCCCTCGAGGGGTCTGCGGGATCCTCCAGCACCCCACTGACGATTAAATCATTGTCCGCTATTATGGAAGCTTGTGTCCCGGGTGGAAGTGGCTTGTCAGGGACAGGGCGCAAGTAAGCGACCCCCGCCTAAACCCCTTATTATCTGAAACCTCGGATTCAGACTCTGAGCCTATTTCTGCAGTTGCAGGTACTTCATCTGGTATTGGTGTCTCGTGTACTGTCTTTTCAGACAGTGAGGAGGATGTTTCGGCATCAGCCATAGCCAGAGAGGAAGCGTTGGTAAACGCACTCATTGTATCTGTTCAAGAGACCTTAAGATTACAGGGTATTCCGTCAGAAATAGCTGAAACTGAAATCCCCTTTGGGACTAAAAACGCATCTAGTGGCGAAGGTTTTTTCCATTGCCCAAATGTTTTGGCAATCCAATCAAAGAAGAATGGAGTCTGCCAAAACGCATTTCTACTATTTCTAAACGCATTAACAGGCGTTATCCGTTTGAGGAAACCCTCATTAAGAAATGGACAGAACCACCTGTGGTGGATTCACCAATTGCTAGATTGAATAAAGCCAGGGTTATTCCTCTAGAAGACGCTCCGTCTTTTAAAGATCCAGTGGATCGCAAGATAGAAGCTATGTCTCGCACCATGTTTACCTTGATTGGATCAGCTTTCAGACCAATAATTGCTATTGGTCTGGTTTCGCAGGCTGTAACTGTATGGACCAAGTGGTTACGCCGGGACCTAGAAGAGGTCCCTCAGGCGGTATCAGATTTGTTGGAACAGATGATACAGGGGTTACAGTTTGTGTGTGATGCGGCGTTAGACGCCACTTCATTATTGGCGCGAGCATCAGTCTCAGCGGTGGTTCTCAAGCGTACACTGTGGCTAAAAGGTTGGTTAGCCGACCAAGGTTCCAAAAAAGCATTGGCTAATTTCCCCTTTTTAGGAGAGCGTCTAGTTGGAGCCAACTTAGATGAGATCATTAAGGATCTCACGGGTGGAAAGAGCACCTTTTTACCGCAAAAATTTTAAAGGTAAAGGAACTCGTCAAAGACGAGGGCCTTCTTTTTCTGCTCACAAGAGGTTTTTTTCGTCCCGCGGGTGAAAAAATTAAGTCCTCCAAAGCTCCTGCAGGAGGCGTCAGGGGTCGTTGGTCGGGCAAGCAAAAGCCCGCCCCCTCTAGACCTGAAGATAAACCGTCCAAAGCCTGAAGGTGCACCCCCCACCCATAACTGGGGTGGGGGGACGTCTTCGCCGGTTCCCGGATCCATGGCTTTCCAGAATCCCGGACAGATGGGTTTGCGAAGTCATAAGGTCAGGGTACAAGATCGAGTTTCGATCTCTCCCACCGGCGCGATTCTTCCCTTCCAATAGCCGACTATCCCCGGATCGTTTAGACGATCTGTGGAGAGCAGTCACAGATTTACTACAACAAGGAGTGGTAGTCCACGTTCCTTGGACAGTACGCTTTCAGGGGTTTTTATTCAAACCTATTTACAATACCCAGGAAAGAGGGCAAAGTGCGTCCAATTCTGGACTTAAGGGCACTCAATTCTTTTGTCTACATAAGAAGATTCAGAATGGAGTCCTTTCGCACAGTAGCAGCCTTTCTGCTTCCAGGGGATGTCCTAGCGTCCATAGACATCTAGGACGCATATCTTCACATTCCCATTTTCGCAGGACATCAGCGGTTTCTACGTTTTTCCGTAGAAGAGAACCACTATCAGTTTGGGGCGTTACCTTTCGGTCTCGCCACGGCTCCGCGGGTCTTCACAAAGGTGTTGGCCCTTCTGCGCCAAAGAGGCATATCGATTCTAGGTTACCTAGACGATCTTCTGCTTCATGCAGAGTCTCCTCAGACCTTGCTACAAAACATAGAAATTACTATGATTTCTTTACAGGAATTCGGGTGGCTGGTGAACCAGCAAAAGTCATTTCTGGTTCCCACCCAGAGGCTCGAATATCTGGGTCTAATTCTAGACACAGTCAGGACAAGAGTTTTTCTTCCGGTAGGGAAACTCCGAAAGATTCAATCAGCAGTCCACCAACAGCTGGTCTTCCCTTCGGACTTGCATGAGGGGTCTGGGGTTGATGGTGGCTTCCTTCGAAGCAGTCCCATTTGCCCAGTCCCATACCCGAATTCTTCAGCAAGAGATTCCTCTCAGATGGAATCGGAATCCGGAATCCCTGGACAATCAGATCCGATTGAGCAAACAGACCAGAGAGTCTCTGGTCTGGTGGCTTCGGTCTCCGATGCTCAGCCAGGGAAAGTCATTTCTGCCAATATATTGGACGACAGTGACCACGGATGCCAGTCTATCCGGATGGGGAGGAATTCTCGGTCAGTTATCTGTCCAGGGACTTTGGTCCCCGGAAGAATCCAGGTTACCGATAAATGTATTGGAACTGAGAGCGATCAGACTTTGTCTGATTCACTGGACCGAGCAGCTCCAGGGCAGCCCGGTTCGGATCCAGTCGGACTACGCCACGGCCGTGGCTTATGTCAATCACCAGGGGGGCACCAAGAGTGTCCGAGCGGCCAAAGAAGTGGCTTGCATTCTTCGCTGGGCGGAACGATTTGTTCCAGCAATCTCTGCGGTGTTCATTCCGGGGGTGGAGAATTGGCAGGCAGATTATCTCAGCCGTCAGACTCTGGATCAGGGGGAATGGTCCCTCCATCCAGAAGTTTTCCACCAGTTGTGCCTACGATGGGGCACCCCGGATATGGATCTGTTGGCATCTCGATTCAACAGGAAAGTTCAGAGATTCGTGGCTCGCTCCCGCGATCCTCTAGCAGAAACCGCAGACGCACTGATCGCCCCGTGGGGGCAATACCAGCTAATGTATGCCTTCCCTCCTCTTGGGTTACTGCCAAGACTTCTTCGCAAGATAGAGGAGGAAGGAATTCCAGTAATCCTGGCAGCTCCGGACTGGCCTCGTCGAGCTTGTTACGCCGACTTGGTCAGACTGATGGCGGACGTCCCGTGGAGACTTCCTCTCAGGGAGGATCTACTGTCTCAGGGACCGATCTTCCATCCTGCTTTACGATCGCTGGTTTTAAACGGCCTGGTTATTGAGACCCAGGTGCTGAAGGACAAGGGATTGTCAGCTTCAGTTATTCCTACTCTAGTTAAAACAAGGAAAGCGACTTCCAGAAAGATTATCATCGTACATGGAAGTCTTATATTGTGTGATGTGAATCCCTTGGGTTCCATCTACATCTTTATTCGGTAGTCCGAATATTGGCTTTCTGCAACAGGGAGTTCAGCAGAAGCTGGCCTTGAGTGTTATCAAGGGTCTGGTTTCAGCATTTGCTATCTTCTTTCAGAAGCTTTTGTCTACTCATTCCTTGGTGCGGAATTTCATCCAGGGAGTGCGACACCTGGCTCTGCCAGTGCACGCGCCGTTACCATCCTGGGATCTTAATTTGGTGCTGTCGGTTCTTCAGACACCTCCCTTTGAAAATATCAGGGAGATTCCCTTGCCTACTTTATCCCAGAAGGTGGTCTTCTTGGTGGCTATCACTTCTGCACGCAGGGTGTCAGAACTGGCTGCATTATCCTGTTGTTCCCCAGATCTGGTGGTTCATAGGGATAAGGTTGTTCTTCATCCGAATCCATCCTTCCTTCTAAGGTGGTTTCAAAGTTTCATTGAATAAGGACAGTGTATTGTCCTTCCTATGTCCTTAGCCCAATCATCCTCGAGAATTTGCATGGCATTCCGTGGATGTAGTTCGGGCGATCAGGATATACTTGAATACTACGGATTCAATTTGTAAGACGGATTCACTGTTTGTGATCACGGATGGCCCTAAGAAGGGGTTGCCTGTTCTGCTGCGACCATCTTTAGATGGATCAGACAGACGGTGGTATAGGCTTATTTTATCTAAGGGTCGGGATCCCCCGTTCCCTGTTAAGGCGCATTTTACTCGGGCGCTTAGTTTCCTGGACCTTCCGCCATCAGGCGTCAGTTGTTCAGGTTTTCAAGGCGACTGTTTAGTCGGTTCATACCTTTACAATATTGTATAAGGTTTATGTGATGGCATCGTCAGATGCCTCTTCTGGCTGCAAGGTTCCTGCAGGCCACTGTTTGAGGAGACTGTTGGTCTACCTCGAGGATTTGTGGGGTAGGTCTCATCTGTTTACTCGATGAGTCCTTTGATACTTCTGGTTGGCTCCAGTTGGGCCTTCTAGATTGGATTTTGATTCTGTCAATCCCACCCCTCATTTTGTGGCACTGCTTCTGGATGTCCCAGCTCTTGAGAATCAAGAAGACTACGTCTGTCAATGAGTGATAGAGAAAAATGGATTTTTGTAAGAACTTACCGTAAAATCCTTTTCTCTTAAGCTCATTGACAGACGTAGTACCCGCCCCTCTATCATTGAGTTGGGTTGGGTTAAATTCTCTGTACTGCTTTAAACAGAACTGATTCCCTGTAGCAGAGAGAGGGAGGATATACCCTCAGGGACTGCCCCTAAGGTGGAGCCAGAACGTTTTGTCTTTCTGCCTAGTCCTACTCCTGCGGAGACAACATAACCCAGCTCTTGAGAATCAAGAAGACTACGTCTGTCAATGAGCTTAAGAGAAAAGGATTTTACGGTAAGTTCTTACAAAAATCCATTTTTTCTGCTCTTCCCACCCCAAATTTTATGGCACTGCTTTGGGACGTCCCTACTGATATGCATCAGAGACTGCATCTGTCAATAACCAATAGAGCGAACTGGATTTTTGACTTACGGTAAAATCCTTTTCTCAAGTTCATTGATGGACGCAGTACCTGCCCCTCTATTTTGAGTTGGGTTTGTATTCCTTCTCTGACACTGCTTTGATACAAAACTGACATCCTATGCAGAAAGAGAGAGGGTGTACTCTCTGGGACTGCCCATTTTATTTTTTTCTTCCTACCAGAAATGTAACTTTCTTCATCTATTACGGAACACACAGTTTTTCACTATCATACTGTTGCCTATTGGACACTGGCAAACAGAAACTGTAAGCCAGTCCAGGTTACCTGCTCGGACTAGCAGCAAACCTCAGTTTATTGCTAGTGTGCCAGGAGGGTGGGGTTCTTCAGCTCTGTTAAGTTTATCTGTTTTCTCTTTCGTTCATTGATGGATACAGCTCCAGAATCTTCTTGACCATTGGGTTATGCTGCCCTCTACAGGACACTAGGTAGGAATAAGCTTTACCAGGAGTATGGGGCTGTCCCAGGGGTTATACTCCCACGTCTTTCTATAGGCATTCAGTTTTTTTTTCTGCCTGGTCAGGATTAAGAACCTAGTTCCTTGCTGGGATCTCTGGTTCTAGCGTTTTTTCCCTTTACATGGAATTTTTTCCCTCTTTTATTATTTTCTGTTCATATGAGAATTACATTCAACTGCTTGACTGGGCGACAGACTGGATATTCTAGATCCTTAAGGTTCCCCCTAGTCCGGCCAGCGAGCTCGTGCAGGCCTCAGCTCCATGCTAGGTCAACCGCGACATACCCCCACTGGACGGGGGCTGGCCTGCGTGATAAATGTCTCGCAAGGATGCATGCGACCTGGTCGCAGCGTTCCTCCTGGCCGACAGCACCCCATTCCAGTGGAAAGGTGATCTGCCCGGAGCGGTGCCCACCTGGTTCCATGTTATGGTAGGTAGTTGCTCCCCCCCTCTCTCCCTTGAGTTGAGGGTTTTGGGGTGAACGTGGGATCCCCAGGTTACCATCCTCCCCAGCCTGTTTAGGGTCACTGTGGGTCTTCCATACCCCTCAAAATGTAGGCCACAGCTTGCAGCCTACTAGGCCATGCAGCCAGCTTGGCGCCTACCCTGGAGGGGGGGCTGGTCACCTTTGATGACAGCATGCCGTCATTATTGCATAGGGCTGCGGACCATCTGCCAACGGTGGGCAGCCGCCTTCAAAGTGGCCATTTATTTTCATGCGTGCCTCTATGAAAGGGCTCAGAGGGCAACCCCCTATTTTGTTTTTTATGGGGTCTATTCGTGGGCCCTAGGTCGGTGTCCCTCCCCTGCCTGTTGTGTCTATGTAGCAATCCTGATTGTTATGTTTTGGGGTGAGCTTAGTATGTAGCGACCTTACTGGATCTGCGTCCACGCACTTTGAGTGCTCTGATGGTGATGATGATTCCTCTTCTACTGCAGCCGCGCATTCAACGGCGCTGATGGATGCACTAATTGTATTGGTGCGGACAACTTTAACCACTTAAGCCCCGGAAGATTTTACCCCCTTCCTGACCGTGCGCCTCCGGCAGCGTGCGCTCGCTCCCTAGAGCCTCACAGGCTAGCGACTTAGTCCTACGTCGCTTTGCCTGTGAGGGGCTGACCGCCGCAGTAAATAGTCGTGCGGCGGTCGGCAAGCGGTTAAAAATTGGAGGATGCCGCTGTGTAAAAATTGGAGGTGCTGGTCCCCTTTGATACCCGCAGCTCCCCTAAAGTGGCAAAAGGTATTCCCCTTTTCTGCCTACTTTGACAAAATTGTCGGGAGTCCGTGACCTAAACGCAATATATCGGTGCCTAAGCGTTTTCGCTAGACAGTATCCCTTTGAAGAGTCCCTGTTAAAAAAAAAAAAAAATGGTCAGTCCCACCTGTGGGGGATTCTCAAGTTTTCAGGCTGAATAACTCCACTCTAATCCCGTTGGAGAAGTCTCCAGCTTTTAAAGTCCCCTTTGAAAGGAGAGCCGAGGCTTTGACCTGCCACATGTTTACTAAGGCCGTGGTTCACAATAGCATTGGTGTTCCGACTTTAACGGAGTGGGCAAAGCTTTTGCGCCAGGATCTAGAGGGGGAACAGCTTCCTCCTGCCCATGTGAGCTGGCTGACCAGTTGGTCCAGGGGTTGCAGTTTGTCTGTGGTGCCTCTCTGGATCCCTTAGTTTCTAGGCTTTCCGTGACAGCAGTGGTCATTCGGCGCATGATATCGCTGAAATGCTGGTCTGCGGACCAGTCTTCCAAGACGGCCTTCTCTGTTCTCCCCTTTTTGGGGGATCGCCTGTTTGGATCTACCTTGATGATATCATCAAGGGTCTTAAAGAGGGGAAGAGTACTCTTCTTCCACAGGCTGCCAGGGATGAGGAGTATAGTCAGAGACCGGGTTTTTACCGTGTCTGAGGTGGGGGATTTCTTCGCTTCTTTCCAAAACCCATGGACCTCCCTGTTTCAAGACAGGTGGGTCCTCAAGCTGATCAGGACCCGCTACAAGATCGAGTTTCGGTCTTATCCTCCAGTGAGGTTTTTTCCTTTCAATCTGCGTTTCTCTCCAGACCGCCTGCGGGGTCTCTCGGGATGGTGCAAGACTTTCTACTACAAGGGGTGATTGTTCCGGTTCCAAAATCGGAACGTTTTCAAGGTTTCTAGTCAAACCTGTTTACAGTTCCCAGGAAGGAAGGCAAGGTACGTCCAATCCTGGACCTCAAGGCTTTGAACTGTTTTTGCCGCTACAGAAGTTCTGAATGGAGTCCATTCATACAGTAGTAGCATCCCCACATCAAAGGACGCTTAATTTCATATTCCAATTTAGCTCGGTCATCAGCGTTTCCTCTGCTTATCGTGGGTGAGGAGCATGATCAATTCATGGCATTACTCTTTGGTCTTGCCTCAGCTCCTCGAGTATTCATAAATGTGTTGGCCCCAGTGTTTGCATTGTAGCCATACTTGGTACCTGGACTATCTTCTTCTGTGAGCGAAGTCTCCAACTGCTCTAAAGGCCAACCTGTAAATTACTGTGCGGACTCTGTAGGAGTTTGGTTGGAAATTGGACTAACAAAAATCTGCTCTGGTACTGTCCACCAAGTTGGACTATCTGGGTCTGTCTCTGGACTCGGCTTCAGCCAGGGGGTTTGCTGTGCCTGATGGTGTCTACCTTTTGAGGAGGTTCCGTTTACACAGTTCCACTCGAGTTTCTGGAAAGGGAGATTCTTGCCAAGTGGAATAAAGATCCACAGTCTCTAGATCAGGGGTGGGGAACCTTTTTTCTGCCAAGGGCCATTTGGATTTTTGTAACATCATTCGAGGGCCGTACAAAATGTATGCATAAATGTAATAGGCATTGCTTTGCGGCAAAAAACGCTGTAAAAAATTGTGTGACTTTGAGGTCACAAATGTGTGAAAGGGACCTTCAGTAATCAAGGTATAGTGTGCCCCCTTTCAATGCAGAATGACCACAGCGTGCCCCCTTTCAATGCAGACGGACCGCAGCGTGCGCCCTTTCAATGCAGACTGACCGCAGCGTGCCCCCTTTCAATGCAGACTGACCGCAGCGTGCGCCCTTTCAATGCAGACTGACCGCAGCGTGCGCCCTTTCAATGCAGACTGACCGCAGCGTGCGCCCTTTCAATGCAGACTGACCGCAGCGTGCGCCCTTTCAATGCAGACTGACGCAGCGTGCGCCCTTTCAATGCAGACTGACCGCAGCGTGCGCCCTTTCAATGCAGACTGACCGCAGCGTGCGCCCTTTCAATGCAGACTGACCGCAGCGTGCGCCCTTTCAATGCAGACTGACCGCAGCGTGCGCCCTTTCAATGCAGACTGACCGCAGCGTGCGCCCTTTCAATGCAGACTGACGCAGCGTGCGCCCTTTCAATGCAGACTGACCGCAGCGTGCGCCCTTTCAATGCAGACTGACCGCAGCGTGCGCCCTTTCAATGCAGACTGACCGCAGCGTGCGCCCTTTCAATGCAGACTGACCGCAGCGTGCGCCCTTTCAATGCAGACTGACCGCAGCGTGCGCCCTTTCAATGCAGACTGACCGCAGCGTGCGCCCTTTCAATGCAGACTGACCGCAGCGTGCGCCCTTTCAATGCAGACTGACCGCAGCGTGCGCCCTTTCAATGCAGACTGACCGCAGCGTGCCCCCTTTCAATGCAGACTGACCGCATCGTGCCCCCTTTCAATGCAGCCTGACCGCAGCGTGCCCCCTTTCAATGCAGACTGACCGCAGCGTGCCCCCTTTCAATGCAGACTGACCGCAGCGTGCGCCCTTTCAATGCAGACTGACCGCAGCGTGCGCCCTTTCAATGCAGACTGACCGCAGCGTGCGCCCTTTCAATGCAGACTGACCGCAGCGTGCGCCCTTTCAATGCAGACTGACCGCAGCGTGCGCCCTTTCAATGCAGACTGACCGCAGCGTGCGCCCTTTCAATGCAGACTGACCGCAGCGTGCGCCCTTTCAATGCAGACTGACCGCAGCGTGCGCCCTTTCAATGCAGACTGACCGCAGCGTGCGCCCTTTCAATGCAGACTGACCGCAGCGTGCGCCCTTTCAATGCAGACTGACCGCAGCGTGCGCCCTTTCAATGCAGACTGACCGCAGCGTGCGCCCTTTCAATGCAGACTGACCGCAGCGTGCGCCCTTTCAATGCAGACTGACCGCAGCGTGCGCCCTTTCAATGCAGACTGACCGCAGCGTGCGCCCTTTCAATGCAGACTGACCGCAGCGTGCGCCCTTTCAATGCAGACTGACCGCAGCGTGCGCCCTTTCAATGCAGACTGACCGCAGCGTGCGCCCTTTCAATGCAGACTGACCGCAGCGTGCGCCCTTTCAATGCAGACTGACCACAGCGTGCGCCCTTTCAATGCAGACTGACCACAGCGTGCCCCCTTTCAATGCAGACTGACCACAGCGTGCCCCCTTTCAATGCAGACTGACCACAGCGTGCCCCCTTTCAATGCAGACTGACCACAGCGTGCCCCCTTTCAATGCAGACTGACCACAGCGTGCCCCCTTTCAATGCAGACTGACCACAGCGTGCCCCCTTTCAATGCAGACTGACCACAGTGTGCTCCATCGGCTCCTTCTGACACAGCGGCACGTGGAGGGGCCGGACGCAACTATTGTGCGGGCCGCAGGTTCCCCACCCCTGCTCTAGATAATCTGATTCTGTTGAGCCGGGATTCGAGAGGGTCCCTGATATGGTGACTTTGCTGTCCGGCGCTTCGACAGGGCAAATCCTTCCTTCCCCTGTACTGGACGTTGGTCCCGGCTTTTTACAGGCTTTCCGGGTGGGGAGGCGTTTTTGGCACGGATGTGCTCAAAGGTTCTGGACTCCGGGGAGTCAAGACTACCGATCAATATACTGGAAATTCGGGCGGTAAGATTTGTCTGGCTCATTGGGCAAATCGCCTTCAGGAGTGCCAGGTAAGGATTCAATCGGACAATGCCACGGCCGTGGCATATTTCAATTACCAATAGGGCACGAGAAGTGTCCTGGCAGCTCGGGAGGTAGCCGGCACTCCTAAGGTTCAGCTGTGTCTCAGGTGGGGAACTCCCGAGTTAGACCTGTTGACCTTTCGTCTCACCAAGAAGAAGGATCGAGGCAGAAGGGATCCTGTCCTACTAGTGGCTCCAGACTGGCCTCGCCAGTCTTGGTACGCCGATCTGGTACAGCTAGTCACCGATGCCCCTTGGAGACTTCCTGTCAGAGACGATCTTTTGACCCAAGGGCCAATCTTTCATCAGTCACTGGCTTTAACCGCTTGGCTATTGAAGCCAGGTGGTGAAGGATAGGGGGTTGTCTGTAAAAGGCTAGAAAACCTACCTCTAGGAAGATTTTACCATCGCGCTTGGAAGACGTTCATTGCACAGTGTGAGTCTCTTGGGGTTCATCCCTGTTCCCTTTTGGTGGCTTGGATTTTGGCATTCCTCCAACAAGGTTTTGCGCATCACCTGGCCTTTGGTACCATCAAGGGCCAGGTTTTCGGACCTGGCGGTCGTCTCTTACCGTCCTTTGGCTACGCATTTTTTGGTTTGCACATTTATTCAGGGGGTTCGCCACTTATCTCCCCCAGTTCGTTCACCGTTGCCTCCGTGGGATCTCGATTTGGTGCTGTCGGTTCTCCAGTACCCACCTTTCGAAAATATTAATGAGCTTCTTCTGCTGCATTGTCCCAGAATGTAGCCTTCTTGGTCGCTATTACTTCTGCACGCAGGGTGTCGTAGCTGGCGGCGTTGTCTTGTCGTTTACCTTACCTGTTGGTTCACAGACATAAAGTGGTGCGTCACCCTTGTGAGTAGTTCCTTCCTAAGGTTTATAAACGGTGGGGGGTACTGCGCTTCTGGGTAGGTGAACAATATTAAATAAATAAACTATATCTGGTGTGTGTGCCTATCACAATATATATAGAAGAGAACTATACCATATAAATTAAGTCCATATTCATAGTAAACAATTTAAAATAAAAATAAAAGTGCAATACTCTAAAAACCACTTAATGTGCTGATGATGCTTTAGTGACAAATAAGGTGCTCGGGTGCATATATATAAAGCCAAAGTGTCCTCAGTGCTTCACAAACATATTATATAACGGTCTGGGTGTAAACAAAGTCCAAAATAAATAAAAAAATGAATAAACAGATGTGTTCAAGTGGGTAAGTTAAGTCCACAGGTGCTACTCCTTCACCAAACACCGTGCTGCAAATAGTGGGGTGCTTCTCCTTATCCCCTCAGGGTGTTCTAGCCGCTCACCTTAAAGACTAAGGGTAAAAAGCCTTATCACTAATCCAGGGGGCTCCTCTCCAATTATATGCCGTACTCCACTAGGGTCAGATATCTGGGCTGCTGCGGATGATTTGGCTCCCTCTCCCTCTCCAGACTCTCCACAGTCACAATGGCTCTCAAAACAGAATACTCAAAATAGTGCAGTATGTCTGGATAACGGGTACTTTATTAAAATATCATTAAAACTACTCACATTTGCTGAGTACACAAAGCGCAAAAAGGATAGCGTCGGAGTGGGATCGCAGTCCTCACTTCCGCGATGTGCGTCACTTCCGGTCCGAACGTTCGGTCGGTCGTGTCTGCAGCGACCATTTCCAGATGGACAAGACAGGCGGTGGTGCAGGCCTATTCCATCAAGGGTCAGGTTCCTTTGTTCCCTGGTAAGGCGCATTCTAAACGGGCGCTTAGTGCCTCCTGGGCCTTCCGCCATCAAGTGTTAGTGGTGCAGGTTGGCAAGGCGGCCACTTGGTCTGTGCACACTTTAAATTTTATAAAATGTGCTAGCATCTACGGATGCTGCTTTTGGTCACAACGTTTTGCAGGCCGCTGTTTGAGAGAATTAATCCTCTGAGAGTGTATGTTGTTGTTTTTTTTTTTTTTTCTTTCAGGTGAGCTACAGTTGTTCCTGGTTGAGCTCCATATTACCTGGTTGGCTAGGTTTAGCCTTTTGGTAATTTCTTTCTGCTGTGGATTTCGCATAGGGTGCTTTCTACTGAGCACTTTTCTGGGGCATTGCCTCTGTATTTTCCAGTGTTATTGAAGACTCCGTTTGAGTTGGGCTTTATGGACCAAATTAGCAAGTTATATGCTGACTCTAAACTCAGAGGCCAATATACCTTCCCATGTAGATTCTGTACTTGATCTGCTCTTGGTCTCTGAGCAATTAGCCAGCGAGTCTCTGATTCTGATTTAGTCCGATCCTCCTCAGACAAGCTTGAAATCAGTTTGGCTCCTATTGAAGCAGAGTGCACAATTCTGAAACGATATTACCAGCTGTGTTGGTTCTGCCAGTATTATTCCTAGTCTTGGCGCCTTTAAAGCTCAAGACTTTCTCAGTGCAACTACTTTTACAAGTTTTACGGTCTGTTACCACTGACTCCCCTTATCTTCATCTCTTGCTTTGCTAAATCCTCACTGACTGGTCAAAATCCCTTAAAAGGGTTCTTGCCACTGCTGTGTTTGATCCCTTGATCATAAAACATTTGGAGCAATTGGTTGTAGCTTTCAATTATTAATACGTTAATACTGCCTGCTATCTCACCTTTGCCATTGGGTCTCCTGCTTTGCTTTCCTTTGGGGACCCTACACTATCATTTAGTAGTCCTTCCCATCAGCCTTTTCTCTTCACCTTGGATGGTCACCATGGTCCTGGTCCCAATACTAACCCTGATGCGCTCTTGTGACATCCCCATTGTGGGATATTTAGGTGATCTCCTATTAAGGGAACATTTGGCGTGGACTCTGTCAGATAGCTTGATTTTGAAACTTCAGAAATAGTAATTTGAATTAACAGAAGAATCTGGCTCAGTCCTAGCCACCGCACATGCCAGAGTGTTTCTACTATAGGAGAAACTTCAGGCTCTCCAATTTTAATCGAGCTCTCCAGTCCAGGAGTAGTCTCTCTCCACTTTTGCACGAGTCTTAGGTCTGATGGTAGCCTTTTTCGAGGCAGTTCCATTTGTCCAGTTTGATTCTAAACCTTTAAAATGCATTATTCTCATTCTAAGTTAGACCAGTATCTGGACTAGACAATTTGTTTGACACTGAGGACCAGGTTGTCCCTGGATTGGTAGCTCTAGAAACTGAAGTTATTTCTTTCTGTATTTTGGAAGATCCTCAGAATTAATGCTAGCCTGTTAGGCCAGGGTTGAGTCCTTTGGCACCCTGTCTGTCTATGCAGGGGACTTGGTTACCAGAGATGTCTTGTCTCCAGATTACCATCCTGGAAGGTCGAGTGGTAGGGCATCGTTGGATTATTCTGCTGGATGGTCATGCTATCTGAAATTGGTTGGACAATGCCACGGCGATAGCATACATCAGTCATCACAGAGGAGCTAGAAGTCTCACCGCAGCAAGTGAGGTAGAACGGATTTTGTAGTGGACAAAACTTCATGTTCCACCCTTGTCCGCAGTTTAAATTCTAGGTGTAGTTAAATGGCAGGCAGACTTCCTCAGCTAGCAATGTCTGGTCTCCAGATACAGTGATCTTCTAATTGAAGCAGTGGATGCTCTCATGACTACATGGGATCATTACACTCTGATCTATGCCTTTCCTCCCCATAATTTACTTCCTCCTCTGTTTTGCAGGCTTAAGATGGAGGGCATTCCGGTGGGCTGTCGGACCCCCTGGATCTTCTGTCTCAGAGACCTCATTCACCATCCTGCTTCTTCACTGCTGACTTTAATGATGTGGCTGTAAAAGCCCAGGTTGTGAGAGACAAGGGAATCTCTGAATAGATGATTCCTACAATGTAAAAAGCTCAAATGTCCACCACCTGCAAGGTTTATTATACCCGATGAAAGGCATACATCACTTTGTGATTCTCAGGCTTCCATTATAGGACTTTCTGTGTGGGACCAATCGTCGTCGTGTACAGGCAGTCTCCAATATAGTTTTCTTCATTCCCCTGTGACTCCATGGGATCAGAATCTGGTTTTCTCTATGCTTTAGAAATATCCATTTAAACCCATTACAGCCATTCCTCTCTATTCTTGCCCCCAAGGTGTGGTATTCCTTGCAGCTATCACATCTGCAAGGCAAGAGTGTGAACCTGCAGCCTTATCCAGCGAGGAACTTTTTCTGGTAGGGACTTGGTGGTTCTAAAGCCCAGGACTTCCTTCTTTGCTTAGGTAATTTCTTCCTTTCACCTCAACAAGAACATAATTCTTCCTCGTCTGGCTCCAGTTTTCAGAAGGAAATGTACTCCCATTGTCTGCATGGGTGAGAGGCTGACCGCAGTGTCCCTACAGGGGGGGGGGGGGGGGGTGAGCCCATCCCCATGTCAGAACACAATAGAATAATTGGGGTGATCGCTGTAGTACAGTGGCTCCTTGTAAGCTGTCAGTGTTTTTTTTTTTTGTTCAGCCCTGCTGGGTTGAACAAACAAAAACTACTAATGTGTATGGGGCTTTAGTCTTCTGTTCACAAGTTCTGCCAGGTGGACTTTTCAGCCTCATCTGATGCCCGCTTCGGATATGAGGCCCTTCTGGTGGCTCTTTAAACTGCTCATAGTCCCACGTTTTCTGTTGTATTCTTGGGCTTGTTGCTGCTTATTTGCTGTGTTGCCCAACTCTGTTGGGCTGCGTGTGAACATCTGAAAGTGAGATACTAAATCTTTATACTTGTATAATTCTTTTCTTGAAGGACACAGGTGCCCCCTGTCTGTTTTTAATCGTAATCTCAGTACTGCTTGCAACAAAACGGAGGCATGCAGTTAATGGAAAGGGTTGTCCTGAATTAGCCTTTAGTTTGCCAGTATTCATTCCTTATTGCAGCAGATCATTACAGTAAGAACTGCCAACTGTGTACTACTAGCAACTTCAAATACTGGTTCATAGTTACGTGATCTTTATGTGATCCACTAGTTTCTATTGTAACAATCGTTTCCTGCTTTTAGCAATGTCGGGTGCTTTTTGAAAGTCCAATCCCCACTGCATTGTGAGCACTGGGACCTAGAGGTGGTCTCCTTTTCCCCTTTGATAACCAATGACACCAGGAGTTCTTCAAATTTTAAATGTTTGAATTATAAATGGCACCAAAATATTGGTTGTAAACAGTAAGATCATTAGAGAAGCTAAAAACTTTGGCCGCTCAAAGCGGACTTATGTTGGTGCCTGTGTAAGGCCCCCACAGTCCTTTTATACTTCTCCAGTGATTCCCTAAAGCGCCTTATTGCAGCTGATGCAAAATATCTTGTGCTGCAGGGCTATGGGGAAGGAAGTACAGTATGTGACTTCTATAATGTGCTTCTCAGGCCAAGTTCCCATGCCACTAGGCTTCTGTCATAATCCAACAACAAAAGACTAGTGAATGCGCATACCTTCATAAACCCCTTTAGTTCATAGATGTAAAAGTCATTCACAATAGGACTGCACAATAACAATGGCACTGCTGCTCTCCAAGACACCCACTGGGCAGGGAAAAGGATCTGCAATAAAACAAGGAAGAGCAAGCGCAAGCCACCCTAGTTAAATCCTGTTTGTCAGAAAATAAAAAACACAATTCGATAAGCTCACATTATTCCATTAAAATGAGGCATAAAACAGATATAGCTGTTCCTCCATAATGGCGGCTGTAAGATGCGGAGATAGAAAATGTCCAATGAGGCTCACAGACAGCTGGAACACCCTGCAACCAACATTAATTAATTTATAGGGAAAGCCCAACCCCTCTCCTGGCTGGATCTTTAGGAGGCCATGTACAGAGAGGGTGACAAGCATACTTAAAACAAGGAGGGTAACTGCAACCATGTAAATAATTGATAGAAATAAAATAATATTAAAACCTTAAGAAAATATTTTACTAAAGGTTTTCAGATTCAAAATTATGTCCATAAAGGCTATGCATACACACTTTGAAGACAGGGTAATATGTGATCTGTTTCCTCATGGCACCAATGCTACAACTGGAATTCTTACAATGATTTGTGTGCGATATCCCACCTGACCACCAAACCTGGATGATGGTGCCTTGATATAGGAATCACCCACACCCATCCTGTATAGAGCTTACAATGTATTGGAATATATTTGAGAGTGGGGGAAGGGATGCCTTAACCACCGGAGGATTTTGCTGTCCTACGTCCAGGCCACTTTTTGCGATTCGGCACTGTGCGACTGACAATTGCGCAGTCATACAACGCCGTACCCAAACGAAATTGACGTCCTTTTTTTCCCACAAACAGAGCTTTCTTTTGGTGGTATTTGATCACCTGTCCGATTTTGATTTTTTGCGATATTAATAAAAAAAGCGACAGTTTTGAAAAAATAACAATATTTTTCTACTTTGACAGTTAAATATCCAATATATTCCATTTTTGTCATATATTTAGGCCAAAATGTATTTTGCTACATGTCTTTGACAAAAAAATTCTCAATGAGCTTATTTTTAACCGCTTTAAGACCGGAAGATTTTACCCCATTCCTGACCCGGCCATATTTTGCGATTCGGCACTGCGTTACTTTAACCGACAATTGCGCGGTCGTGCGATGCTGTACCCAAATTAAATTTATGTCCTTTTTTCCCCCCACAAATAGAGCTTTCTTTTGGTGGTATTTGATCCCCTGTGCGATTTTTACTTTTTGAGCTATAAACAAAAAAAATAGCGACAATTTTGAAAAAAATAACATTTTTTTTATATGAAATTCCCCCCCCCCCCCCAAAAAAAATGTAAAAATCAAAATTTTTTAACATTTTAGGCCAATTTGTTTCTGCTACATATTTTTGGTAAAAAAAATCGCAATAAGCGTGTTTTGATTGGTGTGCGCAAAAGTTATCGCAGCTACTAACTATGGGGACATTTTTGTCATTTTTTTTTTTTTTTTAACTAGTAATGGGGGCGATCTGCGATTTTTTTTTTTTTTTTTGCGGGATTGCGGCGGACAGATCAGACCCTTGACTTAGATTTTTGACACTTTTGGGGGTACCAGTGACATTACTACAGTAATCAGTGCTATAAATAAGCACTGTTACTGTAAAAATGACACTGGCAGGGAAAGGGTTAACTTTATTGGCGAGGGAGGGGTTAATGTATTCCTGGTGCTTACTAACGTGTGTGGGGGGAGGGGAATGTGTGACACAGGCACAGATCGCAGGTTCAGCTATGCTGAATCCTGCAATCTGTCACTTTGTCACTTAGGAGATCCGCCCGCTTTGTTTACACAAGCGGGCGGATCTCCACACTCGATCCCCTACGATCGGGGAAGAGCGGCGTTGATCACCGCCGCTCCTCCCCTGGCCCTACTCCCGCTGTGACTGAATACAGCGGGAGCGAGCCTCCGGCGGTGTGCGCGCCGCCCACAAGGGGAGGAGTAATATTTGAAGGTTGACTTTTTTTGTATTAAAAACTTTTTTTTTTTATTGGTCGGATGAAATATGCTAATTTTTTGAGATAGGAATTTTGGTTTTTCATGAGCTGTATGCCAAAATCATCAATATTAAAACAATAAAAGGCTTGCACTACTTCAGTTGTGTGTAATGAATCTAAAATATATGAAAGTCTAATGTTTATCAGTACATTACAGAAAATAATGAACTTTAACACAATATGCTAATTTTTTGAGAGGGACCTGTACATGGGTATATAGCCTCAATTTCAAATAGCTCCAAACCTTCTCTACTGCCGCCATGTACTTGAGCAAAATTTCTGGGCACACTATGCTTATTCATTTTATGCTCTTTGAAGCGCCTGTGTTCTCCAAACCTAGTGCGCACAGTCCACCCTACATACAATAGCCCACAAGGGCACCTCAAAACATAGATGACAAATTGAGTACTGCAGCTTATAAACTGTCTAATTGCTTGTTTCAAGACGGTGCATTGTTTCTGGATGGCCCTTTTTATGGCCCAATGTTTGTTGTTAAATTTAGTGATAAAAAGAGAATCCTTATGTCCATCTGATCTTTCATCCTTTTTACTTAAACTTTTACCTAAACCATCACGATAACAATCAACTGCTTTTTGAATGTGTTCTCTCTTATACCCTTTTTTGAGGATTTTTTGAGCCAGCACTTCTACCATAAAAAAACTTGTTATAAAGGATATTTCCTTTCCACTTAGGGTCGTGACAGCTTTTTCAATTGGAATTACTAGTCGTCTCCTTGAAATGTTTTTTTTTTTAGAAATGATCCTACCCTCGTTGTCCCAAGTCAACACTAGATCCAAGAAAACTAGGGGAAGGATAGTCACTACAAATGTAAATTTTATCCTTTACGGATTGGAATTACAATAGGTAAAAAAGCTAGTGACTGTCTCTATTGGGCTATCCCAAATAAAAAATACATCAATGTAGCGCCCATAATAGACTAAATGCTTGACAAAGGGGCTACGGGACCAGATATATTTTTCCTCACTACACCATAAATAAATTGGCATGGCACCAAATGGGCACCCATGGCTGTGCCAGCTAGCTGTTTATAATAAGACCCATTGAATTTAAAATAGTTATTTTCTAGGGAAATTTTTTTACACTGACAAATTCAGATTGAGATGGATGGATGTAGTCAACCTCTGATAGTGTTCCACTGCATGCAGTCCGCCTTCATGGGTAATGGAGGTGTGGAGCGAGCATACATCTAGTGACAGTCATAATTAACTAGATTCCCACCTATAATTTTCTAAGTTCTCCAATACATGGGAAGAAGCCCTAATATAGGCCAGTGAGGCTGTCACCAATGGCTGCAGAAAGATGTTCACATACTGGAATAGCTTTCTGGTAATGCTGTCTGTACTCAGTACTATAGGCCTCCCTGATAGACATGTACGCTCACTAATGGACCTTGCGGATATGGTAATAGTAAGGTGTTTTAAAGAAGTTGATAAAAAAGTTTTTAGGATTTTTGTTAAAACTCCCCTCTCTTGTAGGCATAACTAACCAACCCTGACATCTCTGATTTATATACTGGGAATGGATCTTTGCTCAAAATCTCATAGGTGGCTCAATCGGATTGCAGCCTATTGGCCTCCCATAGATTTCTATTTTGGACAACTATCCAATCCCCTTTATCGGCCAAACTAATAACCACATTGTGGTTTTTCTTCAGATCTTCTAAGACTGATTTTTTCAGATGGTATCCAATTACCCCCACAAATCTTCCCTTTGGGTTTAGCACGCAGTTTCTTAAAGTCTGCACACACCATAGCATAGAAAGTTTTAATAAATTCATCAGCCAGGTTTGGTGGCCAGGTGGGATATCACACATCGGTCATTGTAGGAATTCCTGCTCTAGCATTGGTACTATGTGTAAATAAATCGCCCATTACCCTGTTTTCAAAGTGTGTATCCATAGAATTTTTAATCAGAAATCCTTTTTAAGTATTACATTTTATTAAGTTTTTATTAATGATATTTTGTTTCTATTCTTTATACGGTTGCCAGTGCCCTACCTGTTTTAAGTATGCTTGCAACTTATTCTGTACATGGCCTCTTTAGGATCCAGGCCAGGGGAGGGATCAGGCTTTCCCTATTATAGGTTAGTTGCAGGGTGGGCGTTACATGACAAAGGAGGCCATGCCTCCAAAGTGAGTCATCCTGGTAACCGTGACATCAGTTCCTTGCTGGTTGCTTGGGTTCTTGTATTACAGAGGTCCGGCACATAGGGCAGCTTTGAGTCAGCTTCGGCGGCTCTTGGCTTGTTTCAGCTGTCATTGAGCCTTACTGCATCTTACACAGCAGCCATTATGGAGAAACGGCTCTTTCTGTTTTATGCCTCACATTCATTAAATCATGAGAGTGTATTTGTGTTTTAGAACTTATGGCAAATAAACAGGATTACACTAGGGCAGCTTGTGCTCTCTCTCCCTTGTTTTATTGCAGATCCTCTAGTCTTCTGTCCCAGGTATTTAGGAAACTTTGGAAAGTGTTGCTGATGGAGAAAGTATTGGCAGAGGAGCACTACAGTGGTGTGGGTCAGGGAGCAACTTTCACAAACAGACAATGGAGTTCATTTTCTAAAAGGAGTATAGCATGTTCATTTTGTAAGGGGAATTTTCACTTAGTTTAGTAAATCTGAATAAATTTCACCGTGAAAAGAATATTGCATGGAAAATTAGAAGGAAAAAAAAATACAGGAATAGTTTGTGCATAATTTGTCGGTTAAAGTTGGCACCGCTGCTTTGGTGTTAATTTCATTAACAGGTGCACTAGATGGGCAACAGTGAGACAACCTCCAAAACAGGAATGGTTTTACAGGTGGAGGCCACTGACATTTTTTTTCCTTCTCTTTTCTGATGTTTTTTTTACTAGTTTTGCAATTGGCTAGGGTCATTGTCGCTACTGTTAGCATGAGGCGATACCTGGACTTTATAGAGGTTGTGTACAGGCAGTCCAGACTTCTCTAGAATGGCACATCAATTTGTGCCTTTGCCAGGTTTGCTGTGTCTCCCAGCACAGTCTCAAGAGCATGGAGGAGATTCCAGGAGACAGGCAGTTACTCTAGGAGAGCTGCACAGGGCCGTAAAAGGTCCTCAACCCATCAGCAGGACTAGTATCTGCTCCCTTGTGCAAGGAGGAACAGGACAAGCACTGCCAGAGCTCTACAAAATGACCTCCTGCAGGCCAGTCGTGTGGGCTGTCTCTGACCAAACAATCAGAAACAGTCTTCATGATGGTGGTCCAAGGGCCTGACTTCCTCTAGTGGGCCCTGTGCTTACTGCCCAGCACCGTGGCATTTGCCATTAAACACCAGATTTGGCAGATCTGCCACTGGCGCCCTGTGCTTTTCACAGATGAGAGCAGGTTCACCCTGAGCACATGTCACAGACGTGAAAGGGTCTGGAGAAGCCATTTAGAAACGTTATGCTGCCTGTAACCTCGTTCTGCATGACCGGTTTGGTGGTGGGTCAGTGATGGTCTGGTAAGGCATATCCAAGGAGGGACACAGTCCTCTACAGGCTAGACAATGGCACCCTAACTGCTATTAGGTATCTAGATGAAATCCTTGGACCCATTGTCAAACTCAATGCTGGTGTAGTGGGTCCTGGGTTCCTCCTGGTGCACAACAATGCCCGGGCCTCATGCGGCAAGAGTATGCAGCCAGTTTCTGAAGAATGAAGGG
Organism: Pelophylax lessonae; assembly: GCF_965119305.1. NCBI lineage: Eukaryota > Metazoa > Chordata > Amphibia > Anura > Ranidae > Pelophylax > Pelophylax lessonae. The sequence continues at coordinate 78,844,041 of NC_138768.1, forward strand.
ATTGATATTGTTGAATGGCCCCACGCTCTCCTGACCTAAATCCAATAGAGCACCTCTGGGACATTGCTTCGGTCCATCCAACGCCACCAGGTTGCACCTCAGTCTGTTCAGGAGCTCAGTAATGCCCTGGTCCACATCTGGGAGGAAATACCCCAAGACACCATCCGTCGTCTCATTAGGAGCATGCCCCGTCAGGCATGCATGCATACAAACTACTGAGTACCATTTTGAGTTGCTGCAATGAAATTTCAGCAAAATGGACTAGCCTGCTGCATAACTTTTTCACTTTAATTTTCGGAGTGTCTTTGAATTCAGCCCTCTGTAGGTTGATCATTTTTCATTTCCATCAAACGATGTGTCGTCATTTCATTCGAACACATTACCCAGTCAATACCAGTATAGATATTCAGCATGATATTTTTTCCCCATTGAGATGTGATTTGTTTTCAAAGTGTTCCTTTAATTTTTTTGAACAGTGTATATTTTCTGAAAGCAAAGGCATTGAATATAATGGTGGTGGTTGCAATTTTTGTCCCACAAAATTAGTGTAACTATTTATCAAACCCATATTTTCAGTATAAAAAAAAAAAACGCCAAAGATGAGGTTGTTTGAACGAAATAGATACTTCACGTAACCGATCAAAGGACTTGAAACCCAGTGGGGTATATATGGGACATAAACATTTAATACCTTTGGAGTACCACTGCTGTATATCGGGGATAGTATTTAGTTCTGCTGTTGGGGGAATTTATTGCCATCGTATAGAAGACTGTTTCAAAGCCTGTTCTTCCACAGATGTAACCCATACACCAGTGGCAAGAAAAAGGGTTCATGGATGGATTGATCTAACATATTCTATGAAGTGTTTATTTAGTTGATTAGACCACAACATATAGCATAGTTTTCTGATTCCTCCTGCTGCTGATCTGCAATTCTTAGCTGATAAAAGCACAAGCTCAGCATAGAAACCTTTTTCATTTGTTTCCTTCTGGTGGTGTTGTTTTGCGTTCTTATGTCAGGTCTTCTTTGCTCTCATCCTTGTTCTAGTTCAAGCTGTTAATGGAACACTTAGACCCTGATGAAGAAGAGGAGGAAGGTGAGGTCTCAGCAAGCACAGATGCCCGAAATAAAGCCATTACCAATTTGCTTGGGGGTAACAGCCCTAAAAATAATGTTGCGGAGACAGAGGAAGAAGAAAGTGAGGGAGAGGAGAAAGCTGGTGGCACATCAGGGGTAAGTAGCCATATAATAATATATCTCCTAACTGATATAGGCTATTGCTGTTTAATACTATGGTTACCTGCATCTAGAGTAGCTGGCTATTTTGTGTATAGTAGTGATTGTCCAGATATGGGCTTGTTCACAAGATGGCTAACTTCTCTGTAAGTAACTCGGGTTCCTTAATGATCCTTCTTTTTTTTTTTTACATTTTTGTAAAGACTATCTGATCCCTGTAGCCACCATTGTTATGCAAAGCTCTAGTAAAAGGTGAAGGTTTGCTTCTGACTGGTGGTTGTGGTGCCTCAGTTACTAAATCTGTACTCAAGTGGTAACCCAAAACTTTGTTGCTTGTCTTGCTGGAACAAAATTAATGATAGATTAGTGGGCTGTAATATTTACCCAGTGTATGTGGTCGTGTTATCTGCTGATGAGGATACAATGGTTCACATTTTGCTTATCCCATTCAGTAGAAATGTCCAAATATCTAAGCCTTCAGACACGATGAGCACTAAAGAGACTTTGGAGCTTCATCTTTAATTAAAGGCAAAAAGTTCAGCCCTTTAATTATGATGTGTTTTTCCATCGCAGGAAGACATTTTAGCATTATTTTAACATTTGAGTACAGTTCCACATTGAATAATTGCTATTGTTGCTGGAGTTTGCACCTATGTGCATCCTTCTGATGTGAATGTGTCGTACTGATGTGTAGTATCACCATATAATAATTGTATAACCTGTAATGCTGGGTTGAGGATTTGCATGCAGAAAATTTACTTGGATTAGTTCAAGCCCTTTGGGATGCCTTGCTGCTCTGTATTCTGAGTGTATGAGTCTCGGTCTTTAAGAAAACAAACCCTTGCTCTTTCCGCTTTGTCCTTCCTACCTCTTGGTCTGTTGCTAGCTTCTTACCTCCTAAGCTATAAGCCTCCTTGCTCCTCTGCCAACAGCTGCCTGAAAGACCCTTTTGTGTTTTCTCCCTACTAATTGTAGTTTGTTGTATGCATGGTCAATGGACAAGGCTTACATTTACTTCCAAATTACCTCTTACCTGGCTCTTCGTGATTAGTTTGAAGCCTCTGTTGCTAGGTCAGTCTCTTGGCTGGGTATTCTAACAACAGAGGCTGTTGTTCAAACACTTCCCTTGCCACAGCACTGATCAGAATCTAGATTGGGGACTAAAATCCATTTTTTTTTTTTTTTTTTCAAATTGTTGATCGGCCACTGGTTTTTCTTTTTTTCCATAGTGTATTCCTTATATTTTAAAGGAATGCCTTCATTGATTACAAGAACAGCCTGTTCCATACCATCGCTTTAGACTTTAGTATTCTGTGCCATGATTATGTTAGGGTTTATGAGAGCTTTCGTGGTTACGTTATTGCAAGCCATATAAAATGTTCTTGGGCTAAGAGGAATAAAACTCTTAACTTCACGTGATTGGCTATTCCGAAGCTCCCATTAGCTTAACATTAATTTAATTTGTGCTGGAGGGATGTCGATCACACAGCAGTGACCTACTTTCCTATAGCACCCAGCATTTTGCCTTCAATGCATCAGGTGTAATGTATTATCAGTATGTAAATGTCCTGTTTTAAAAGCAATGACTGGGTTTTTTTGTTTTTTGTTTTTTTTTGGTTTTTTTTCCCCTAACTGAACTGGGAATTTTGTATTAAGGTTTCCATCTAGTCAAGGGAAAAAAAAAAAAACCTGATGTATATTTTCTGTGCCTGTGTTTTATTAGGAGTGACATGTGATTTCTAATTGTTTGGTCCCTGTGCTGTGGTCCTTTTTTTTTTAAAGTCAGGAGTATTTGAATACATTTTGCTGTGGGGGTAAGAAGCGATTCCATAGCTAGACTTAACCTTTTATACATCTTTTTTTGTAGAAAGGGTTTAGCGGAAAAGGCAAAAAAAAACGTAGACATTGAGATTTATCCAAAGTAAAAGGTAATTTTAATTTAGATTTCCTCTTTTTCTATTCTGTCCCTATTTCTTGCTATATATATATATATATATAAATATTTATATCTAATTTTTTGTAACACGTTTATAGATTTTAATTTTGTATGCAATTGCAGTAAAACTTGGTAAAACGCACGTGTTAAGACCTGACGCTCCTTCGGCACTGGTGGTTAAGGTTAAACTGCATCTCGCGGGTTGGATGGTGTCTGTGTGGGCTGTCTCACCGTGGTGCCAGGGGTTTACGACTTTTAGATGTTTTTTTTTTTGTTTTGGTTTTTGTTCCGATGATGATGGCGTTGCAGCTAAACAAAACCTTTCCTCTTTCTTTTTTCCGTTGCCACACCCTCTCTGCCGCAGTTAAGAAAATCAAAAAGATTATCAGACTCTTCAGACGTGGCAGCGCAGATGAATGAAACAGTCGATGCCCAGGATGTCATTGCAATTTGTAGTCCGAAGTACAAAGACCGACCACAAATTGCAAAAGTTGTTCAAAAAACCAGCCACGGATTCCGTGTTCAGTGGATGGCGGGTTCCTACAGTGGCACTTGGGCTGAGGCCAAACGCCGTGATGGACGAAAGCTTGTGCCTTGGGTCGATAATATCAAAGAGTCGGACATCATTTACAAAAAAATTGCTCTAACGAGCGGAAATAAGCTGACTAATAAAGTAGTTCAGACTTTACGATCGCTGTATGCAGCCAAGGACGGAACTTCCAGCTAATAATATGTTTGTATATTTGCAGCCAAATTTACAGGAGAGCAGACAAAAAACTTGAAATATCAACATTCTGGCAAAAATTTAAAGAAAGAAACAAGAATTAAAAAATCAATTTTATCGAGCGTTAAGGATGGAGCTTAGCCGCCTGAAGGAAATGTTTGGTAAACATTGTTGTGGGAGCTTCCTTCGCTGTTGTACAGCAGAAACTTCTCAGTACATTTTTACTCCCACTGTATTATAGTTTAACAAAAATTTGTTTATATCTTGAAAAATACTTTCTGTTTAAAAAAAAACAAACCAACAAAAAAAATTTAAAAAATAAACAAGTGAATGTTGAAAATTAGTCTGTTAATGTTCTTAATAAAGTGTTCTTGGAGTTTAACCTAGCAGCGGATGGCTTTCTTTAGTTTAGCCCGGTTTCAAGGGAAGTATCAAATTTTATTTGATTTTTTTTTGTTTGTTTTTATTTTTATTTTTTTTTCTCCAAGGCTGTAAAATGGCAGAATTTCCAGACGTATATAATTTATTCTGTTGGGGTTAAAAAAAAGCATGCAGTATCTATGACCTATCTGCAGGAGTTGTTTTTTTATTTTTACTTTTTGTTTTTACTTTTATTTTATTTTATTTTTTTTTGTAAATGTAGATTTTGATGTATAAGGTCACCCTGAAAATAATACACGAAAAGGGATCCCGAGAATACCTGCTGGCGACAATACTGCAATAAATTTTTTTACTTCTTTGTTACCTGTCTGTTTCCATTTGAATTTCTTAAATGTAAAGCTGTTTTAAGAACCAATTATATTATTTTGCAGTCTTTTATGTAAAAGTTACGTTTTTGGACGCAAGACATAAAATATTGTTTATACATTTTGTATAGCCTGAAAATAACCGGTATCTTTATTTTCATCCCTTTTAAAGGGCATAGACACGATTTAACTCCCGATTTTATTGTATCTTGAAATATTTAGTGTTAACTATATGATTTAGCACTGTGCCAAACGCCTTTTCAAGAATGTTTGATATAAAAAGAAACTAGTTTATTCCTTGTATGTTTGAATTTCTTTCATTTTTTGATCACACAGAATGTCATTGATGAAAACTTTCTGAGTGGAAAAAAAAATGATCTGGTGGTTTTGTTTGCAGATTCTGAGTTCAGGGGGGGAAATCACCTATACTTTTGTAAAAAAAAAAATTAAAAATAAAAACTGGAAACAAAATCACCCAGCAAAAGGATAGACTTGCCTCTTTCTTTGTCTTCTATTCGTGGAGTCTTCGCTTTCTTCAAGAGCAAAGCCACCCAAAGAGTTTTCATATTTGGCACACTTCCAGGAGTGTCAGATGCCTGTGTCCAATCACTGTGATTCCACCTACCGACACTTTATTAATATGCACCGTAGATATAGGAGCCGATGAATAAAGCCACACTATGTGGCAGGAAAATGCAGGCATATGACAGATTCTTTGGACAACTTTGCTCTTGAAAGGGCCAGGCTAATGCAAAAACTAAGTTGTAAAGTCTGTTCTTTTGAAGATTGTTTTTGTTTCCCCTTTTCTATCACCAACAGTTTATTTGAAATGAGGAGGAGTTTAAAAATAACAATTACACTTATGGCATTTTCCTTGGTAAGTTCTAAAATGTATACACGGGTTACTGTTTTACGTCATGCCTCTACACGTATTGTGTGCATTTGGCCCTGTTATGTTTTCCATCATTGGGTCCAAATGGATCGGGTCAGTGGCTGCAAGTTTGTAGATTCTAGTAAAGTGTGATCTGATTACTGGTTATAAATGTACATATTCTCATGTGTGGTAATGAGTTGTGGGTAAATAACCAAAGGAATGAGGTTTTAGATACTTCTAGACTTAAATCTCCACTGTTGGCTGAGTCCTTTAGGGGCCCAGGAACATCCTGTAACTGAGCCACTGCTACTTCTATTTGCAAGACGCCTATTGGTGTGTGTTGGAAAGTACAGCCCTTGACGGTATGGGATTTTAGCATTTTTATTTCTTAATCTGGAGTAGAACCAGTACACATAGAATATAAAGTAGCACCTGCAGAACACTGTTTTAAAGCACTACAGTTATATGCTTTGTAAAGATTCACTAGTGCAAAAGTTTTATGGGATTGCCTTTATAGTTAGAGTTAATTTCCTAAAGAATGGTATTTTTAAGTTATTCCTCTTTTTAATTTCAGAACATTAATATACTGTATTTTGCATTCTGCTAAAAATGTTAAATAAAGAATTTATAATTTCAGAACATTAATCTACCACTGCCAAAGTAATGTAATATCTTTCAGTACAAAGTTCATCCTCATCCTGTTTCAAGGATATTATCCTACAAGATAATGCTTTTTCAATTTGTGACTTCACAGTCTGTTAACAGTCTGTATTAAAGGGTTAGTTCATCTTTAGTGCTTATGCACACAGGATGTTTAAAAAAAATGCCAGCACTGCTGCCAGGAAAAAGCAGCTGTAAAAAACGCGCTTTCAGCCACGTTTTTGAATAGGGTTTATGTGCGTTTTTTGGCGTGCGTTTTTTTTGGCATTTTTACAGTAAAAAAAAATCCATATAATGTAAAAACGGCAAAAGTGGCTAAAAGCTCGTTACAGCGTTTAGCAGTGTTTAGCCACATTTAGCAGCATTTTTGCCTTTTTACAGCTCAACAGTCTCTGCTCCTGGACGCACAAGCTTTTTTTTTTTTTTCTTTTTTCTCTACTGTCCCTAAACGCTTATGCCTCCAAACGCCACTGAAAGTTTGTGTGCATGGGCACAGGCTAACATGGGGAGGGGGGGGGGGTGTTTTAGAGGCAGTAAAAAAAATAAAAAATAAATAAAAAAAAAAAAGTCAGGCGCATCTAACAGCAGCTGTAAAACTGTGTGCATAAAACCTTACAAAAAAAAAAAACTGTCCAGATAAAAACAAACCGTGGAGCTTTGATTAAAGTTGAATAATGCCCTTCCTATAGGTGTAAGCCGTTTACTCTTGCCTCCATGAAGCCTGATCTGAAAACTCCCAGGATGTTCCTAAGCGAGACCTAGCTGCTATTATTCACCATTACAGGAGGGATCTCTCAAACTCTGAGCTACTGCATCGGGGAAAAGAAAGCACATGTAAAGGGATTCAAATCAAAGAGAACACACTCCTGTGATGGTGACAGTGAATTGTAATAGCTAGCCCTCGCATAGCAACACCCTAGCAAAGTCCTAGGAGTTTTCAGTTCAGATTTCATGAGGAGGTACATAAGTGGCCTACACCTATAGCAAAGTTATTATTTATTTTTGGGCAAAGCTGCACAGCTTGTGTTCATCTACAGAAATCTTTTGCTAAAGGTGTACAAGCCCTTTAAAGCTAAATCCCAATAAAGTTTTACAAATTTCTGTGTACCAATAAATTAACTCTTAATACTTATCAATGTTATGTATTGAAATTTATAGGTGCTATTAATATGTAGATGGCTGCTGCCTTAAAGGGGAAGAAAAGGCTAACTATTCTTAAAAAGTTCCTTTCTCTTCCATTCATTGACAGACACAGCTCCATATTCTTTACCATAGGGTTAGGGTGCCCTCTACATGAGTAGGACTAGGCAGACAACACAAAAGCTTGCATATGCCATGGGCTGTCCTCAGCTGACATCCCCCTCTCTGCTTAGAGATACTCAGGTTTTTGTTTGCCTAGTTCAGGTGTAGGACCTAATCTCCCTGCTGGGCCCTAGGTCCTGGCTTTTTTGGGCTATTTTTTGCTGTTTTTGGATTTCTTCCTGGCATTTTCTTGTGGAGATCTAGCAACTGCCGGGCTGAGCGACGGGCTGAACTATTGAAGTTCCAGTGGCCCCCTCAGCCCGGCCAGCGAGCGCATGCAGACCATAGCTCTGCTCTCGGTCGGCCGCGACATAGTCCCACTGGACAGGGGCTGGCCGTGAGTTAAACATCTCACAAGGTTGCATACGACCGGGTCTGGGCCTGAGTCGTAGCGTACCTTCTGGCCATGAGCTCCCCCACTTCGGTGGCGAGGAGGTTCCGGTCTTGGTAGTGTTACTCCTCCCCTCCTTCCCCCTCTTCCCCTTTCCTTCCCCCTCCTTATCTGTTTCGTTTGTCACCCACAAGCCATCCTATGTGGTTATGATGATCTTATTCCGGTTATTTTGACAATTGTGTCTGTGGGTGCATCCAATACAACCCTTGATAGTCCCAAAACGCTTTGCTGTCCGGTATCCCTTTTGAGGAGTGATTTCTGAGGAAGTGGGCAGTCCCTCCGGCGGTAGGTCCCCCTATTTCCAGGTTGACTAAGGCAATCGTGTTTCTGGTGGTAGAATCCCTGGCTTTTAGGAATCCAGCTGACAGGTGGGCAGAAACTCTAAGGCCCGTTGCATATTAACTATGGCTGGTGCCTTATTGTGGCCTGTTTTGGCCTCAGCTCTGGTGTCTGACACTAATGGTGTAGGCGACACTTTTGCGTCTGGCCTATATGGTGAACTGGCGGACCAGTTGGTCCATGGTCTGCAGTTTATCTGTGATGCATCTTTGGATGCAGTTCCTGTGAGTCTTTAAGCTATCTGTCTCGGCAGTGGTGCTTAGGCTTATTTTGTGGCTGAAGTGTTGGTCTGCAGATCAAATCTCCACGAAGGCCCTGACAGACCTGCTGACAAGGCCCCTTCGGCATGAAGGTTTGCCCCCATCCATATCGGGGTTGGGGGTAAGTCTTCAATGGTTCCCGGGTCAACAAAATAGTGGGTCCACAAGCTGATTGTATTCGGTTCCAAGATGGAATTCCGTTCTTGTTGTCCGGAAAGGTTCCTTCCTTCCAATATGTACCTCCCCCAGATCGGCTGCAAGCTCTGTCGTGGTGTGGGCAGGGCAGGACTTGTTGTCCCAGGGCGTGATCGTCCCGGTTCCACTGTCAGAATGTTTTTGGGGGTTTTATTCATATCCGTAATAGTTCCTAGGAAGGAGGGCAAATTCATCCGGTCCTGGACTTCAGGCCCTAAACTATTTTGTGCGGGTGCATGGGGGCTTCCCTGGCTTATTTAGACGTCAAATATGCCTACCTGCACATTCCAATTTGCACCCGGCATCACTGTGAGAAAGGAGCACTGTCAATTTGTGGCTTTACCCTTTTGTCTAGCCTCCACTCCTCGGTACTTCACGAAAGTGTTGGCCCTGGTCTTAGCGTTGCTGCATCAGCGGTGGATTGTTGTGCTGGGGTACCTGTACAACCTCTTGCGAGCAGAGTCTGCGTCCACTCTGACGGCCAATGTGGAAATTACTCTCCAGACTTTGTGGGAGATCGGGTTGCTTCTGATTTTTCTGAAGTCTGCCCTGGTTCTGACCAGGAGATTGGATTATCTGGGGCTGACTCTGGATTCGGCTCTAGCCAGAGTGTTCCTCTGGAAGAGTTGCAAAAGTTGCATTCTGTGATTCAACTGTTGCTAGCCCACACCTGGTCATCCCTTCGGGCGTGCATGCGAGTGTTGGGCCTGATAGTGTCCACCTTCGAAGCGGTTCCATTTGCAAAGTTTTACACGCGACTCCTTCAAAGGAGATTCTTGTCAAATGGGGCAAGTGTCCTAAATTGCTGGACAAGGTGATTTTTTTTTTTTGAGTCGGGCGTCAAAATGTTCTCTGGTCTGGGGGCTGCGCTCCCTGACCTTGCTACAGGGTAAATTGTATATATGAAATGCCGCGCCTACCCTTAAAATGTAAAAAATTGGGGTAATTTCGCCGTCAATTTAAGTGTGTGCTTAAATTGGGAAATGTGGTGTAGTGAGGCTACCCTTGCTGAGTGATGATTTTTTTTAACTCGTTTAGTACAGACCCAGAAAAATTCAATTTCCAGTGTTAAGCGGAGTTCCACCCTCAGAATAATTTTTTAACAAACATAGCCCATTAATATTAATACATCTTGCTTGACAAAACCGCTATTTGCATATTTGAGTTGAACAGTTTATTTGTTTAGTGAAAATCTTACTTTTAAAACTGCTGCCTGTGCGTTGTCATCTTTAGTAAGGGCATCTGAAGCTGCAGTGTAAGACTTAGTGACCACCTTCCTGCTTGCTGTTCATTCTGGCTACCCAGAATGCAGCAGGAAATCCCGCACATGGGCAGTACTATGCTTTAGGCATAGTACAGGTTGCTATAGAGACATCGGCTCAGGAGGAAGTTGCCGCCCTCTATATCTCTTCCCCCTCCTCCCGGAAGACACGAGAGAGAGATAGTCAGATAGAAACACACTGCCAGCTATTATGGTTAAGAAAGCTCTTGTCTGGCTCATGGGGAACTTTAATGTAACGGGTGGATGGCAGCACTATGAATGGGGGCAGCATGGTTATTGTGGCAGCAATGCTGTGATGGCACCCTTTGATTTGGGCCAGCATTGTGGAAGTATGGCTGAATTGATGTAACACAGTGATGGGGGCAGGACAGTGATGGGGTCTGCAATGTGCATTGATGAATGGATGTCACACTGTTATGGGGTCAGTACTGTTCATGGATGCATGTCACACTGTTATGGGGTCAGCACTGTTATGGGGTAAGCACTGTTGATGGATGGATGTCACACTGTAATGGGGTCAGCACTGTGCATGCATGCCTGCATGGATGGATGCATGTCACACTGTTATGGGGTCAGCACTTTGCATGGATGGATGTCACACTGTAATGGGGTCAGCACTGCATGCATGCATGGATGGATGCATGTCACACTGTTATGGGGTCAGCACTTTGGATGGATGGATGCATGTCACACTGTTATGGGGTCAGCACTTTGGATGGATGGATGCATGTCACACTGTTATGGGGTCAGCACTGTTGATGGATGGATGCATGTCACACTGTTATGGGGTCAGCACTGTTGATGGATGGATGTCACACTGTAATGGGGTCAGCATTGTGCATTCATGCATGCTTGGATGGATGTCACACTTTTATGGGGCCAGCACTGTGCATGCATGGATGGATGCATGTCATACTGTTATGGGGTCAGCACTTTGCATGGATGGATGGATGCATGTCACACTGTTATGGGGTCAGCACTATGATGGGGTCAGCACTGTTGATGGATGCATGTTACACTGTTATGGGGTCAGCACTGTTGATGGATGCATGTCACACTGTAATGGGGTCAGCACATGGTATATGTGTATATATTTTTATTTTTTTTTTGTAATATAGAGAGAGATTTTGAAGATATATATTATTTGTATATTAATTATTTGATAGCATATTAAAAATTATGTAAGGAGAGCTACTATGGCTGTCATTCAAAATCTGTAATTTTTAAAAAAGTATATTAAAAGTGTATATTTAAAAAAATTGCAATGAGTGCCCCCATCAGAGTTGCCCTCTTATTGCCCGGACAAAAATGTTGCCATCACATTGCCCTAAATAGAATATCACCCACCACATTTCACCAATAATAATGCCCCCATCACAGGTCTGCTTTCACAATGCTGCCATCACATTTCCCCCATCACAGTGCTGCTATGATATTGCCCACATCACAGTGCGACATACACCCACCCACAGTGATGCCACCAATAGCAGTGCCATCACATCGCTACCCCCTTTACATTGTGCCCCTTTACTTTGTGTCCCCTGTGCGGTGAGAGTGCCCCTTTACATTGTGTCCCCTGTGCAGTGAGAGTTCCCCTTTACATTGTGTCCCCTGTGCGGTGAGAGTTCCCCTTTACATTGTGTCCCCTGTGCGGTGAGAGTGCCCCTTTACATTGTGTCCCCTGTGCGGTGAGAGTTCCCCTTTACATTGTGTCCCGTGTGCGGTGAGAGTTCCCCTTTACATTGTGTCCCCTGTGCGGTGAGAGTGCCCCTTTACATTGTGTCCCCGTGTGGTGAGAGTGCCCCTTTACATTGTGTCCCCTGTGCGGTGAGAGTGCCCCTTTACATTGTGTCCCCTGTGCGGTGAGAGTGCCCCTTTACATTGTGTCCCCTGTGCGGTGAGAGTGCCCCTTTACATTGTGTCCCCTGTGCGGTGAGAGTGCCCTTTTTACATTGTGTCCCCTGTGCCGTGAGAGTGCCCCTTTACATTGTGTCCCCGTGCCGTGAGAGTGCCCCTTTACATTGTGTCCCCGTGCCGTGAGAGTGCCCCTTTACATTGTGTCCCCGTGCCGTGAGAGTGCCCCTTTACATTGTGTCCCCGTGCCGTGAGAGTGCCCCTTTACATTGTGTCCCCGTGCCGTGAGAGTGCCCCTTTCATTGTGTCCCCGTGCCGTGAGAGTGCCCCTTTACATTGTGTCCCCGTGCCGTGAGAGTGCCCCTTTACATTGTGTCCCCGTGCCGTGAGAGTGCCCCTTTACATTGTGTCCCCGTGCCGTGAGAGTGCCCCTTTACATTGTGTCCCCGTGCCGTGAGAGTGCCCCTTTACATTGTGTCCCCGTGCCGTGAGAGTGCCCCTTTACATTGTGTCCCCGTGCCGTGAGAGTGCCCCTTTACATTGTGTCCCCGTGCCGTGAGAGTGCCCCTTTACATTGTGTCCCCGTGCCGTGAGAGTGCCCCTTTACATTGTGTCCCCGTGCCGTGAGAGTGCCCCTTTACATTGTGTCCCCGTGCCGTGAGAGTGCCCCTTTACATTGTGTCCCCGTGCGGTGAGAGTTCCCCTTTACATTGTGTCCCCTGTGCGGTGAGAGTTCCCCTTTACATTGTGTCCCCTTGTGCGGTGAGAGTTCCCCTTTACATTGTGTCCCCTGTGCGGTGAGCGTTCCCCTTTACATTGTGTCCCCTGTGCGGTGAGAGTTCCCCTTTACATTGTGTCCCCTGTGCGGTGAGAGTTCCCCTTTACATTGTGTCCCCTGTGCGGTGAGAGTTCCCCTTTACATTGTGTCCCCTGTGCGGTGAGAGTTCCCCTTTACATTGTGTCCCCTGTGCGGTGAGAGTTCCCCTTTGCATTGTGTCCCCTGTGCGGTGAGAGTTCCCCTTTACATTGTGTCCCCTGTGCGGTGAGAGTTCCCCTTTACATTGTGTCCCCTGTGCGGTGAGAGTTCCCCTTTACATTGTGTCCCCTTGTGCGGTGAGAGTTCCCCTTTACATTGTGTCCCCTTGTGCGGTGAGAGTTCCCCTTTACATTGTGTCCCCTTGTGCGGTGAGAGTTCCCCTTTACATTGTGTCCCCTTGTGCGGTGAGAGTTCCCCTTTACATTGTGTCCCCTTGTGCGGTGAGAGTTCCCCTTTACATTGTGTCCCCTTGTGCGGTGAGAGTTCCCCTTTACATTGTGTCCCCTTGTGCGGTGAGAGTTCCCCTTTACATTGTGTCCCCTTGTGCGGTGAGAGTTCCCCTTTACATTGTGTCCCCTTGTGCGGTGAGAGTTCCCCTTTACATTGTGTCCCCTTGTGCGGTGAGAGTTCCCCTTTACATTGTGTCCCCTTGTGCGGTGAGAGTTCCCCTTTACATTGTGTCCCCTGTGCGGTGAGAGTTCCCCTTTACATTGTGTCCCCTGTGCGGTGAGAGTTCCCCTTTACATTGTGTCCCCTGTGCGGTGAGAGTTCCCCTTTACATTGTGTCCCCTGTGCGGTGAGAGTTCCCCTTTACATTGTGTCCCCTGTGCGGTGAGAGTTCCCCTTTACATTGTGTCCCCTGTGCGGTGAGAGTGCCCCTTTACATTGTGTCCCCGTGCGGTGAGAGTGCCCCTTTACACTGTGTCCCCTGTGCGGTGAGAGTTCCCCTTTACACTGTGTCCCCCGTGCGGTGAGAGTTCCCCTTTACACTGTGTCCCCCGTGCGGTCAGAGTGCCCCTTTAATTTGTCCCCCGTGCGGTCAGAGTGCCCCTTTAATTTGTCCCCCGTGCGGTCAGAGTGCCCCTTTAATTTGTCCCCCTGTCACCGGCTTGCGAGCCAATAGCGGGCGAGCGCGCGCCCGCCCCGGCTCGTTCAAGCAGTCAGTGCGTGTGACCGGCGATCATCGGTAGAGAGGGAGAAAGGCAGGCGGCTAATGTAAACAAGCCACCTGTCATTCTCCCCTGTATAAAAATGGAGATCAGACGGTTCTACTATGTAGAACCGTTGATCTGTTTTTACAATAGTAGACATGTCCCATCACAGTTAGAAACACGCCCCTAGGACACGCTTAACCCCTCCCTCTCCAAAACAGTTAACCCCTTCCCTGCCAGTGTCATTTTTACAGTAACAGTGCATATGTATAGCACTGATTATTGCAGTAATGTCACTGGTAACCCCAAAAATGTCAGTCAAGGGTCCGATCTGTCCGCCACAATGTCGCAGTACCGCAAAAAAAATCGCAGATCGACGCCATTACTCGTTAAAAAAAAAAACCCACCAAAAATGACAAAAATCTTTCCCTTTGTTAGTAAACGCGATAACTTTTCTCTGTCGCTCATTGACAGACGCAGTCCTCTTGAGTAATATCAAATTGGGTTATACTGCCCTCTACAGGAGTAGGACACTAGGCAGAAGAAAACGTTCTGGCCACACCTTAGGGGCAGTCCCAGAGGGTATATCCTCTCTCCCTCTGCTACAGGATGTCAGCTTTTTTCTGTCTAGTCAGGAGTAAGGACCTAAGTTCCTTGCTGGGATCTTTGGTCCTGGCAAGATTTTTTAGAAAGATTTTGCCACAGACAGCTAAGGGTAAAGGACCTCGTAACAGACGAGGACCTTCCTTTTCCGCTCAAAAAATGTTTTTCGTTCCGCTGGGGCGGGCGATAAGGCAAAGCCCTCCAAAGCCCCTGCAGGGGGTTTCAAAGGGCGCTGGTCGGGTAAACAAAAGTCCGGCTCAGCCAAACCTGAAGATAAGACCAATACAGCCTGAAGGTGCGCCCCCACCCATCTCTGGGGTGGGGGGACGTCTTCACCGGTTTCCGGAGGCATGGCTTTCCAGAATCCCGGACAAATGGGTTCGCGAGGTCATGCGGTCGGGATACAGGATCGAGTTTCGATCACTTCCACCGGTGCGATTCTTCCCAATATTTGTCTATCCCTGGATCGCTTAAAAGCTTTGCGGGGGGCAGTAATGGACTTGATGCAACAAGGAGTGGTAGTTCCCGTTCCTTGGACAGAACGTTTTCAGGGGTTCTATTCGAACCTGTTCACAATACCCAGGAAAGAGGGCAAGGTGCGTCCAATTCTGGACTTGAGGTCCGTCAACGGACCTTCCCTTAGGACTTGGATGAGGGTCCTGGGACTAATGGTGGCCTCCTTCGAGGCAGTACCGTTTGCCCAGTCTCATACCCGAATTCTCCAAAGGGAGATTCTTCTCAAATGGAATCGGAATCCCGATTCCCTGGCAATCGGATTCGGTTGAGCGAGCGGACCAGGGAGTCTCTGGTCTGGTGGCTTCGGTCTCCGAGGCACAGCCAGGGGAAGTCATTTCTTCCGATAGAATCCAGGTTACCGATAAATGTATTGGAACTGAGAGCGATCAGACTTTGACTGATTTACTGGACCGTGCAGCTCCAGGGCAGCCCGGTCCGGATCCACTCGGACAATGCCACGGCCGTGGCTTATGTCAATCACCAAAGGGGCACCAAGAGTGCCCTGGCGGCCATAGAAGTGGCCAGCATTCTTCATTGGGCGGAACGGTTTGTTCCGGCTCTCTCCACGGTAGTCATTCCAGGGGTGGAAAATTGGCAAGCAGATTATCTCAGCCGTCAGATTCTGGATCAAGGGGAATGGTCTCTTCATCCAGAGGTATTTCACTAGCTGTGCCTTTATTGGGGCACCCCGGATGTGGACCTGTTGGCATCTCGGCTCAACAGGAAGGTGCGGAGGTTTGTAGCCCGCTCCCGAGATCCTCTAGCGGACGCAGCAGACGCGCTGGTCGCCCCGTGGGGGCAGTATCAGCTACTGTATGCCTTCTCTCCTCTCAAGTTACTGCCGAAACTTCTCCTCTCAAGGAGGATCTGCTGTCTCGGGGACCGATCTTCCATCCTGCTTTACAATCGCTGGCTTTAACGGCCTGGCTATTGAGACCCAGGTGCTGAAGGACAAGGGATTGTCAACTTCAGTTATTCCTACTCTAATTAAAGCAAGGAAAGCGACTTCCAGAAAGACCTATCATCGCACATGGAAGTCTTATATTGCGTGGTGTGAATCCCTTGGATTTCCTCCACGTGCCTATTCGGTGACCCGAATCTTGGCTTTTCTGCAACAGGGGGTTGAGCAGAAGCTGGCCTTGAGTACTATCAAGGGTCAGGTTTCAGCGTTAGCAATCTTCTTTCAGAAGCCTTTGGCTACTCATTCCTTGGTGCGGAATTTCATCCAGGGAGTGCGGCACCTGGCTCCGCCAGTGCGCGCGCCTTTACCGCCCTGGGATCTTAATTTGGTGTTGTCGGTTCTTCAGAAATCTCCCTTTGAAAATATCAGGGAGATTCCCTTGCTTACTTTATCCCAGAAGGTGGCAGAACTGGCCGCATTATCTTGTCGTTCCCCATATCTGGTGGTTCATAGGGATAAGGTGGTTCTTCGTCCGAATCCATCCTTCCTTCCTAAAGTGGTTTCAGAGTTCCATCTGAATGAAGATATTGTGTTACCTTCCCTGTGTTCTAAGCCCAGTCATCCTCGGGAGTTTGCGCTACACTCCTTGGATGTGGTTCGGACGATCAGGGTGTACTTGACTACTACGGAATCTTTCTGTAAGACGGATTCACTGTTTGTGATCACGGATGGCCCTAGAAAGGGGTTGCCTGCATCTGCCGCGACTATCTCCAAATGGATCAGACAGACGGTGGTACAGGCTTATTCTATTAAGGGTCGGAATCCTCCGTTCCCTGTTAAGGCGCACTCCACTCGGGCGCTTAGTGCTTCCTGTGCCTTCCGCCATCAGGCGTCAGTGGTCCAGGTTTGCAAGGCGGCTACCTGGTCGTCGGTTCATACCTTTACAAAATTTTATAAAGTTGATGTGATGGCATCGTCTGATGCCACTTTTGGCCGCAAGGTTCTGCAGGCCGCAATTTGAGGAGACCGTTGGTCTACCTCGAGGGTTTTTTTCTGTTGGGTTTTCAGTTGAGTCTCATCCTTGTGTCTGATGAGCCTTTAAAACTTCTAGTTGGCACCGGTTGGGCCTTCTAGATTGGATTTTGATTTCCGTTATCCCACCCCTCATTTGTGGCACTGCTTTGGGACGTTCCAATTTGATATTAATCAAGAGGACTGCGTCTGTCAATGAGCGACAGAGAAAAATGGATTTTTGTAAAATCTTACTGTAAAATCCTTTTCTCTTAAGCTCATTGACAGACGCAGTACCCGCCCCTCTACTTTTGAGTTGGGTTGGGTTAAAATTCTCTGACACTGCTTTGTGACATAACTGACATCCTGTAGCAGAGGGAGAGAGGATAATACCCTCTGGGACTGCCCCTAAGGTGTGGCCAGAACGTTTTCTTCTGCCTAGTGTCCTACTCCTGTAGAGGGCAGTATAACCCAATTTGATATTAATCAAGAGGACTGCGTCTGTCAATGAGCTTAAGAGAAAAGGATTTTACAGTAAGATTTCTCTGTCGCTCATTGACAGGACGCAGTCCTCTTGATTAATAACACATTGGGTTATACTGCCCTCTACAGGAGTAGGACACTAGACGGAAGGAAAACGTTCTGGCCACACCTTAGGGGCAGTCCCAGAGGGTATATCCTCTCTCTCTCTCTCTGCTACAGGAAGTCAGTTTTTTTCTGTCTAGTTAGGAGTAAGGACCTAAGTTCCTTGCTGGGATCCTTGGTCCTGGCAAGATTTTTTTTAGAAAGACTTTTTTAACCACTTAAGCCCCGGAAGATTTTACCCCCATTCCGACCAGGGGGTATTTTGCGATTCGGCACTGCGTGACTTTAACGGACAATTGCGCGGTCGTGCGACGCTGTACCTAAACGAATTTGGCGTCCTTTTTTTCCCACAAACAGAGCTTTCTTTTAGTGGTATTTGATCACCTGTGCGATTTTTTTGATCACGCGCTATAAACAAAAAAAGAGCGTCAATTTTGCAAAAAGCAATATTTTTCACATTTTTTTTATATGAAATTCCCCCCCAAAAAAAAAGTAAAAATCAAAATTTTTTAACATTTTCGGCCAATTTATTTTATGCTACCTATGTTTGGTAAAAAAAATCGCAAAAAGCGTATTTTGATTGGTTTGCGCAAATGTTATCACGTTTATTAACAAAGGGAAAGATTTTTGTCATTTTTGTTGTTTTTTTTTTTAACGCGTAATGGCGGCTATCTGCGATTTTTTTTTGCGACATTGCGGCGGACAGATCGGACCCTTGACTGACATTTTTGACACTTTTGGGGTTACCAGTGACATTTCTACAGTAATCAGTGCTATATATATGCACTGTTACTGTAAAAATACACTGGTAGTGAAGGGGTTAACTTTATTTGGGAGGGAGGGGCTGTGTGTGTCCCTAGGGGCGTGCTTTCTACTGTGATTGGCTGTGGCTTGAGCTGTAAGGACACTGATCAACGGATCTACATAGATCCATGTGATCAGTGTCTTTACAGCGAGGAGAATGACAGGTGGCTTGTTTACACAAGCTGCCTGACATTCTCCCTCTCCCCCGCCGATCGCCGAGTGGCCGGCGGACATCGGGTCCGCTGGTCACGCGCGCAGGGGGGTCCGTGACCACGCGGGAGCTCTTTCATAGGCCGATAGCTCTTTCATAGGCCGCAGCAGGCCGCTGCCATCTTCCCGCAGGTCGCGCAGGGCCGCCATCTTGGCGTAGCCTCGTGTCTCCAGCATGGGGGCGGCCATTTTGGAGGTGACCAGCCACCTCGTGGAGAGACATGGGAGGCGCCGGAAGGCGTGTAAAGGGGCGGAGCCGCCTCCTTTACCCGGGAAGAAGGGCCAAAGACTTCCTGTCTGTAACAGGACAGCGCTGAGGCAGGTTGATAGAAAACTTCTGTGCATCAGGTGGTGAGCCTTGGGGTCTCTCTCTCTCTGTGGGGTCCAAAAAAGCAGGTAACACTGAGGGGCGCTGTTGCGCTGGGGGATTACAAAAAAAAAAAGTTTTTTTTTTACTTGGCAATTTTTTTGTTGCTGGCAAGTGTCTTGTATAATCATGGACCCTGCCACACATGTATCCCCACCTGATCCCCTCGAGGTGGCCGCAGGACCCTCCAGTACCCTACTGGTAAATGATGCATTATCAACAGTTTTGGAGTCTTTGGTATCCCGGGTGGAGGTGGCCTGTCAGGGACGGGGGTCAAGAAAGCGACCCCCGCCTACCCCTATTTTATCTGATACTTCAGATTCGGATTCTGAGCTGGTCACGGCAGCTGCAGGTCCCTCTTCTGGGGCTGCAGTCTCAGGTAATGTCTCCTCAGACAGTGAGGAGGACGTTCCTGCCTCCGCCATAGCACAAGAAGAAGCGTTTGTGGACGCAATAGTTGTCTGTCCGGGAAACCTTAAGGCCTGAAACGAGCTCTGGCTGTTTCCAGACGCATTGCTAGGCGCTATCCGTTTGAGGAATCCCTCATTAAGAAATGGACGGTACCACCAGTGGTGGACCCACCGATTTCCAGACTAAATAAAACTTCTGTTATCCCGTTGGAGGATGCTCCGTCCTTTAAGGATCCGGTGGATCGAAAGGTAGAAGCGGAGTCCCGCACCATTTTTTCCCTGATGGGGTCAACCTTTAGGCCAGTGGTTGCCATTGGTTTAGTTTCACAAACATTAACAGAATGGGCCAAATTGTTACGCCGTGACTTAAAGGGGAGAAGTATCACCCCGGCAGCATCTGATTTGATGGAGCAAATCATACAAGGACTACAGTTCATCTGTGACGCCGCCCTGGATGCCACTCCCCTGTTAGGGCATGCATCTATGTCAGCAGTGGTCCTCAGACGTGTATTGTGGTTAAAGTGCTGGTTGGCGGATCTAGGTTCCAAGAAAACTTTGACTAATCTCCCTTTTCAGGGGATCGCCTGTTTGGGGCCACCTTAGATGAGATTATAAAGGATGTCACTGGGGGCAAGAGCACTTTTTTGCCACAGACTGCTAAGGGCAAAGGACCTCGCAGCAGGCGAGGACCTTCCTTTACCGCTCATAAAAGGTTTGTTCGCTCCGCTGGGGCGAGCGAGAAGGGCAAAACTCCTTCAGGGGGTTTCAAAGGACGCTGGTCGGGTAAACAAAAGTCCGGCTCAGCCAAACCTGAAGATAAAACCAATACAGCCTGAAGATGCGCCTCCATCCATCTCTGGGGTGGGGGGACGTCTTCACCGGTTTCCAGATCCATGACCTTCCTGAAGCCCGGACGAAGGGGTTCAGGAGGCCGTACGGTCAGGATACAGGATCAAGTTTCGATCACTTCTACCGGTGCGATTCTTCCCTTCCAACATTCGTATGCTACAGGGAGCGGTAGTTCCCGTTCCTTGAGCAGAACGTTTTCTTCACTTTTTTCAAAGGTCATTTCCAGTTCCCTCCAGGAGAATTCTTCTAAAGGAGATTCTTTTCTAATGGAATCGGAATCCCGATTCCCTGGACAATCGGATCCGGTTGAGCGAACGGACCAGGGAGTCTCTCTGGTCTGGGGGCTTCGGTCTCCAATGCTCACCCAGGGGAAGTTACTCCTTCCGATAGAATCCAGGTTTCCGATAAATGTGTGGGAACTGAGAATGATCAGACTTTGTCTGATTTACTGGACCGAGCAGCTCCAGGGCAGCCCGGTTCGGATCCAGTTGGCCACGGCTGTGGCTTAGGTCAATAACCTAGGGGATTGGCAGGCAGACTATCTCAGCCGTCAGACTCTGGATCAAGGGGAACGGTCCCTTCATCCAGAGGTATTTCACCAGCGGTGCCTTCATTGGGGCACCCCGGGTGTGGATCTGTTGGCATCTCAGCTCAACAGGAAGGTGCGGAGGGTTGTAGCACGCACCCGCGATCCTCTAGTGGATGCAAAAAGCACAATGGTTGTCCCGTGGGGGCAGTATCGGCTACGGTATACCTTCCATCCTCTCAGGTTACTGCGGGAACTTCCTCGCAGGATAGAGGTGGAGGGAATTCCAGTTATCCTGGGAACTCCAGACGGACCTCGTCGAGCCTGGGACACCGACTTGGTGAGGCTAGTCGCGGACGCTCCTTGGAGACTTCCTCTCAAGGAGGATCTGCTGTCTCACGGACCGGTCTTCCATCTTGCTTTACAATTGCTGGCTTCAACGGCCTGGCCATTGAGACTCAGGTACTGAAGGACAAGGGTTTGTCAGCTTCAGTTATTCCTACTCTAATCAAAGCAAGGAAGGCGACTTCCAGCAAAGTCTATTATCGCACATGGAGGTCTTATATTGCGTGGTGTGAATCGCTTGGATTTCCCCCACGTACCTATTCGGTGACCCGAATCTTGGCCTTTCTGCAACAGGGGGTTGAGCAGAAGCTGTCCTTGAGCACTATCAAGGGTCAGGTTTCAGCGTTAGCAATCTTCCAAGGGTCAGGTTTCAGCGTTGGCAATCTTCTTTCAGAAACCTTTGGCTACTCATTCCTTGGTGCGGAATTTCATCCAGGGGGTGCGACACCTGGCTCCGCCAGTGCCCGCACCCTTACCGCCCTGGGATCTTAATTTAGTGTTGTCGGTTCTTCAGAAACCTCCCTTTGAAGCTATTAGGGAGATTCCCTTGCTTACATTATCCCAGAAGGTGGCCTTCTTGGTGGCTATCACTTCTGCACGCAGGGTGTCAGAACTGGCCGCATTATCTTGTCGTTCCCCATATCTGGTGGTTCATAGGGATAAGGTGGTTCTTCGTCCGAATCCATCCTTCCTTCCTAAGGTGGTTTCAGAGTTTCATCTGAATGAAGACATTGTATTGCCTTCCCTGTGTCCTAAGCCCAGCCATCATCGGGAGTTTGCATTACACTCCTTGGATGTGGTTCGGGCAATCAGGGTATACCTAAAGACTACGGACCCGTTTCGTAAAACGGATTCACTTTTTGTGATCACGGTTGGCCCCAAAAAGTGGTTGCCTGCTTCTGCCGCGACTATCTCCAAATGGATCAGACCAACGGTGGTGCAGGCTTATTCTATTAAGGGTCGGGATCCTCCGTTCCCTGTCAAGGCGCACTCCACTCGGGCGCTTAGTGCTTCCTGGGCCTTCCGCTATCAGGCGTCAGTGGTCCAGGTATGCAAGGCGGCTACCTGGTCGTCGGTTCATACCTTTACAAAATTTTATAAAGTTGATGTGATGGCATCGTCGGATGTCTCTTTTGGCCGCAAGGTTCTGCAGGCCGCAATTTGAGGAGACCGGTGGTCTACCTCGAGGGTTTTTTTCCGTTGGATTTTCAGTTGAGTCTCATCATTTGATTTAAATGAGCCTTTAAGACTTCTAGTCGGCACCGGTTGGGCCTTCTAGATTTGAATTTTTCTGTTATCCCACCCCTCATTTGTGGCACTGCTTTGGGACATCCCAATGTGTTATTAATCAAGAGGACTGCGTCTGTCAATGAGCGACAGAGAAAAATGGATTTTTGTAAAATCTTACCGTAAAATCCTTTTCTCTTAAGCTCATTGACAGACACAGTACCCGCCCCTCGGTTTTTTTGAGTGGGGTTTGGTTAAATTCTCTGACACTGCTTTGTGACATAACTGACTTCCTGTAGCAGAGAGAGAGAGAGAGGAAATACCCTCTGGGACTGCCCCTAAGGTGTGGCCAGAACGTTTTCCTTCCGTCTAGTGTCCTACTCCTGTAGAGGGCAGTATAACCCAATGTGTTATTAATCAAGAGGACTGCGTCTGTCAATGAGCTTAAGAGAAAAGGATTTTACGGTAAGATTTTACAAAAATCCATTTTTTACAAAAATCCATTTTTGTGCAAACCAATCAAAATACGCTTTTTGCGATTTTTTTTTTTTAACCAAAACATATGTAGCATAAAACAAATTGGCCGAAAATGTTAAAAAAATTTGATTTTTACATTTTTTTGTTTTGGGAATTTCATATAAAAAAATGTGAAAAATATTATTTTTGCAAAATTTACGCATTTTTTTGTTTATAGCGCATGATCAGAAAATCGCACAGGTGATCAAATACCACCAAAAGAAAGCTCTGTTTGTGGGGGAAAAAAAGGACGTCAAATTCGTTTAGGTACAGCGTCGCACGACCGCGCAATTGTCCGTTAAAGTCACGCAGTAAAAAATCGCAAAAACCCCCTGGTCAGGAAGGGGATAAAATCTTCTGGGGCTTAAGTGGTTAATGTCCCCCGAGCTGTGTGACTGCTCAGTAATTAGATTATATTCCTCCATTTCTCACTATGAAAAGCACAGAAGAATAAGCCGTTCTGTCCCCATAGTGCAGAGAGCGAGGCAGAATCTAACATTACATTCTCTCCCCTCTGCTCTGATTGTCCTTGGATAATACATCTGACACACTGCCCCGCCCCACCCCGCCTCCGTCCCATCTCCACCCCGCCTCCTCTCAGTGAGTTCCACAGGATGTAATGCTTTCAGTCACTGAGAGGAGGCGGGACGAAGCACAGATTGAATGTAATACATCCATGAGCATTGGAAATCACATGAGATTTCGTCACTAGGCGAATTGCAAGGACTGCTGGGAGGAGCCCTTGCAAATTGCTGAGTGACGTAATCGCCGAAAGCATCAGGACCAGGAAGTGCAGATGAATACAGAAGATTAAAGGTATTTCTCTGTCGCTCATTGACAGACGCAGTCCTCTTGATTAATATCAAATCGGGTTATACTGCCCTCTACAGGAGTAGGACACTAGGCAGAAGGAAAACGTTCTGGCCACACCTTAGGGGCAGTCCCAGAGGGTATATCCTCTCTCTCCCTGCTACAGGATGTCAGTTTTTTTCTGTCTAGTTAGGAGTAAGGACCTAAGTTCCTTGCTGGGATCTTGGTCCTGGCAAGATTTCTTTTTTAGAGAAAAATTTTTTAGGCAGCTTTTTTTTTCTCCAGTTGTTCCTGTGAGATCTTCAAGCAAGTATGCTGTAACTGGGCGACAGGCTGGATGTTAGGATCCAGTGGTCACCCCAGTCAGCCTACAAGCGTGTGCAGGCCCTAGCTCCGCGCTGGGTCGGCCGCGACATAGTCCCACTGGACGGGGACTGACCCTGCGAGTTAAACGTCTCGCCTGGACGCCGACGACCAGTTGGGAACTGAGTCACGGCATCCGTATTGGTCGACAGCCCCCCCACCTCGGTGGAGAGGGGTTCTGTCAGGAGTTCCGGTATGGTGAGTAAGAAGTTCCCCCTCTCCCCCCTGCCGGGTTTGCGGGTGGACGCGGGCCCCTCCCTGGGATGACCGGAATCCTGGATCCCCCCCTCTATCCTATAAAAGTTGCAACAGATCCCCCTCTTGAGGGTGATTTAGTGAATATGAACCAGAAGCTTGGTTTGGGAGCTGACAATCGGTCACTGTATGAGGGGCACTGTAAGGGATCATGACTAGTCAATGGCTGGCATTACTATTCGGATGGCCATGTAAGAGGGCTTACCTGATACATAAGGTGTAATACAGGCCGATGCCTGTGCCTGGACACCGCAGGCCGCCATCCTCCCACAGGCCGTACACCTCCCGCAGGCCGCACAGGCCGATGACTACCTCCCGCAGGCCACTGCTATTTTGCACAGACCGCTGCCATCCTCCACAGGCCGCCGCCATTTTCCCGCAGGTCGTGTGGGGCCGCCATCTTGGCGTAGCCTCGTGTCTTCAGCATGGGGGCGGCCATGTTTGAGACGACCAAACACCTCGAGGAGTAATTGGGAGGCGCCGGAAGGCGTGTAAAGGGGCGGAGCAGACTCCTTTACCCGGGAAAGCAAGCCAAAGACTTCCTGTCTGTAACAGACAGTGCTGGGAGCAGGTTGATAGAAACTTCTGTGCATCAGGTGGTGAGCCTTGGGGTCTCTCTCTCTCTCTCTCTCTCTCTCTCTCTCTCTCTCTCTCTCTGTGGGGTCCAAGCAGGTAACACTGAGGGGCGCTGTTGCGCTGGGGGATTAAGAAAAAAAAAAAGTTTTTTCTTTGAAATTATTTTTTTTTTGTTTGCTGGCAAGTGTCTTGTATAATCATGGACCCTGCCACACATGTATCCCCACCTGATCCCCTCGAGGTGGCCGCAGGACCCTCCAGTACCCCGCTTGTGATTGATGCATTATCAGCAGTTTTGGATTCTTTGGTATCCCGGGTGGAGGTAGCCTGTCAAGGAAGCGAGCCCCGCCTACCCCTATTTCATCTGATACTTCAGATACGGATTCTGAGCTGGTCACTGCAGCTGCAGGTCCCTCTGCTGGGGCTGCTGTCTCGGGTACGGTCTCCTCAGATAGTGAGGAGGACGTTTCTGCCTCCGCCATAGCGCAAGAAGAGGCGTTAGTGAACGCACTAGTCATGTCTGTCCGGGAAACCTTAAGTCTTGAGGTTACACCGGCAGAGGTAGATGACACTGAGATTCCCTTTGGTACCAGCAAGCCTACCAAAATAGCAAAGGTTTTTCCCTTGCCCAAATGTTTTGGTAACCTAATTAAGGAGGAATGGGATCATCCAAAACGAACCCCTGCTATTTCCAAACGCATTGCTAGACGCTATCCGTTTGAGGAATCCCTCCTTAAGAAATGGACGGTACCACCAGTGGTGGACCCACCAGTTTCCAGACTAAATAAAGCCACTGTTATCCCGTTGGAGGACGCTCCGTCCTTTAGGGATCCGGTGGATCGAAAAGTGGAAGCCGAATCCCGCTCCATTTTTTCCCTGATAGGGTCAACATTTAGGCCAGTGATTGCCATTGGTTTAGTTTCACAAACATTGACAGAATGGACCAAATTGTTACGCCGTGACATAAAGGGGAGAAGTATCCCCCCGGCAGTATCAGATTTGCTGGAGCAGATTATACAGGGGCTACAGTTCATCTGTGACGCCGCCCTGGACGCCACTCCCTTGCTAGGGCGTGCATCTGTTTCAGCAGTGGTCCTCAGACGCGTGTTATGGTTAAAGTGCTGGTCGGCTGATCAAGGTTCCAAAAAGACTTTGGCTAATCTTCCCTTTAAGGGGGATCGCCTGTTTGGGGCCACCTTGGATGAGATTATAAAGGATCTCACTGGGGGTAAGAGCACTTTTTTACCACAGACAGCTAAAGGTAAAGGACCTCGTAACAGGCGGGGACCTTCCTTTTCCACTCATAAAAAGTTTGTTCGCTCCGCTGGGGCGGGCGATAAGGGGAAGTCCTCCAAAGCCCCTTCAGGGGGTTTCAGAGGGCGCTGGTCAGGAAAACAAAAGCCCGACTCAGCCAAACCTGAAGATAAGACAGCCTGAAGGTGCGCCCCCACCCATCTCTGGGGTGGGAGGACGTCTTCACCGGTTTCCGGATCCATGGCTTTCCAGAATCCCAGACAAAGGGGTTTGCGAGGTCATGCGGTCGGGATACAAAATCAAGTTTCGATCACTTCTACCGGTGCGATTCTTCCCTTCCAACATTCGACTATCCCCGGATCGCTTAAAAGCTTTGCGGGGAGCAGTAATAGACTTGATGCAACAGGGAGCGGCAGTTCCCGCTCCTTGAGCAGAACGTTTTCTTCACTTTTGCAAAAGATCACAAAAGGAGATTCTTTTCAGATGAAATCAGAATCCCGATTCTCTGGACAATCGGATCCGATTGAGCGAGCGGACCAGAAAGTCTCTGGTCTGGTAGCTTCGGTCTCCGATGCTCAGCCAGGGGAAGTCATTTCTTCCGACAGAATCCAGGTTACCGATAAATGTATTGGAACTGAGAGCGATCAGACTTTGTCTGATTCTCTGGACCAAGTAGCTTCAGGGCTACCCGGTTTGGATTCAGTTGGACAAGGCCACGGCCATGGCTTATGTCAACCACCAAGGGGGCACCAAGAGTGGCCTGGCGGCCATAGAGGTGGCCAGCATTCTTCATTGGGCGGAACGGTTTGTTCCGGCTCTCCCCGCAGTATGCACTCCGGGGGTGGAAAATCGGCAGACAGATTAGGTCAGCCGTTAGATTCTGGATTTTCATCCAGAGATATTTCACCAGCGGTGCCTTCATTGGGGCACCCTGGAGGTGGATGTGTTGGCAGCCCGGCTCAACAGGAAGGCGCGGAGTTTTGTAACCCGCTCCCGAGATCCGCGAACGAACACAGCAGATGCGCTGGTCGCCCCGTGGGGACAGTATCAGCTACTGTATGTCTTTCCTCCTCTCAAGTTGCTGCTGAAGCTTCTTCGCAGGATAGAGGTGGAAGGAATTCCAGTTATCCTAGTAGTTCCGGACTGACCTCGTCAACCCGAGTACGCCGACTTCGTCAGGCTGGTCGCGGACGCTTCCTAGAGACTTCCTCTCAGGGAGGTTCTGTGGTCTCAGGGACCAATCTTCCATCCTGCTTTACAATCGCTGGCTTTAACGGCCTGGCTATTGAGACTCAGGTGCTGAAGGACAAGGGATTGTCAACTTCAGTTATTCCTACTTTAATTAAAGCAAGGAAAGCGACTTCTAGAAAAGTCTATCATCGCACATGGAGGTCTTATATTGCGTGGTGTGAATCCTTTGGATTTCCTCCACGAGCCTATTCGGTGAACCGAATCTTGGCTTTTCTGTAACAAGGAGTTGAGCAGAAGCTGGCCTTGAGTACTATCAAGGGTCAGGTTTCAGCGTTGGCAATCTTCTTTCAGAAACCTTTGGCTACTCATTCCTTGGTGCGGAATTTCATCCAGGGGGTGCGGCACCTGGCTCCGCCAGTGCGCGCCCCCTTACCGCCCTGGGATCTTAATTTAGTGTTGTCGGTTCTTCAGAAACCTCCCTTTGAAAATATCAGGGAGATTCCCTTGCTTACTTTATCCCAGAAGGTGGCCTTCTTGGTGGCCATCACTTCTGCACGCAGGGTGTCAGAACTGGCCGCATTATCTTGTCGTTCCCCATATCTGGTGGTTCATAGGGATAAGGTGGTTCTTCGTCCGAATCCATCCTTCCTTCCTAAAGTGGTTTCAGAGTTTCATCTAAATGAGGACATTGTATTACCTTCCCTGTGTCCTAAGCCCAGTCATCCTCGGGAGTGTGCATTACATTCCTTGGATGTGGTTCGGGCAATCAGGGTATACCTGAAAACTACGGACTCGTTTCGTAAAACGGATTCACTTTTTGTGATCACGGATGGCCCCAAAAAGGGGTTGCCTGCATCTGCCGTGACTATCTCCAAATGGATCAGACAGACGGTGGTACAGGCTTATTCTATTAAGGGTCGGAATCCTCCGTTCCCTGTTAAGGCGCACTCCACTCGGGCGCTTAGTGCTTCCTGTGCCTTCCGCCATCAGGCGTCAGTGGTCCAGGTTTGCAAGGCGGCGTCCTGGTCGTCGGTTCATACCTTTACAAAATTTTATAAAGTTGATGTGATGGCATCGGCGGATGCCTCTTTTGGCCGCAAGGTTTTGCAGGCCGCAATTTGAGGAGACCGTTGGTCTACCTCGAGGGTTTTTTTCTGTTGGATTTTCAGTTGAGTCTCATCCTTTGGTTTGATGAGCCTTTAAGACTTCTAGTCGGCACCGGTTGGGCCTTCTGGATTTAAATTTTGATTTCTGTTATCCCACCCTTCATTTGTGGCACTGCTTTGGGACGTCCCGATTTGATATTAATCAAGAGGACTGCGTCTGTCAATGAGCGACAGAGAAAAATGGATTTTTGTAAAATCTTACCGTAAAATCCTTTTCTCTTAAGCTCATTGACAGACGCAGTACCCGCCCCTCTACTTTTGAGTTGGGTTGAGTTAAATTCTCTGACACTGCTTTGTGACATAACTGACATCCTGTAGCAGGGAGAGAGAGGATATACCCTCTGGGACTGCCCCTAAGGTGTGGCCAGAACGTTTTCCTTCTGCCTAGTGTCCTACTCCTGTAGAGGGCAGTATAACCCGATTTGATATTAATCAAGAGGACTGCGTCTGTCAATGAGCTTAAGAGAAAAGGATTTTACGGTAAGATTTTACAAAAATCCATTTCCTTTAAAAAAAAAAAAAAAAAAATCGTTTACATTGGTATTAGCATACTTAAAGGGGATTGCATACAGCTCAACTTGCAAAAATGGGTGGAACTCCACTTTAAAGTGCAATTGTGCCTTTTCCTAGTGCAATCAAGATTTTTTGCTATATAGGATGCAGTGTACCACTACTATCCTGTGTAGGCACAAGTTTGGTTTATGTTGGGCCCTGAATATTTAAATTATATGAAAGTGCAATTAAATAATTTTTTTATTTCATATAATTTGAATATTCAGGGCCAAACATAAACCAAACTTGTGCCTACACAGGATAGTAGTGGTACACTGCATCCTATATAGCAAAAATCTTGATTGCACTAGGAAAAGGCTCGATTGCACTTTAACACTGGAAATTTTTTTTTTTCTGGGTCTGTACTAAGAGTTAAAAAATCATCACTCAGCAATGGTAGTAGTGCCTCACTTCACCACAATTTCTACAGGGTAAGTCCTTCTCCAATTGTACTGGACAGTGGTCACATAAGATGCCAACCTGTCCAGGTGGGGAAGGGTCCTGGGGCTGAACTCGGCCCAGGGCTGTTGGAAGAGTTAACATTGCCCATCAATGTCTTGCCTGGATCATTTGACAGAGCAGCTCTGGGGGCGGATTCAGTCGCAGAACGCCACGGCAGTGGCTTATGTGGATCACCAGGGCGGCATGAAGAGTGTGTTAGCAGCCCTGGAGGTGTCCGGCATTCTCCGGTGGGCAGAACGGTTCGTTGTGGACCTCTCCACCGTGCACACTTTCAGCGTGGAAAATTGACAGGCGGTTTACCTCAGTCCTCAGGTGTTGGACCAGGGGGAAGGGTCTCTTCATCCAGACATGTTTCATCAGATTTGTCTGCGGTGGATCTGTCTCGGCTCAACAGAAAGATGCCTCTCGAGATCCTCTGGCAGACCCCACGGACGCTCTGGTGGCTCCATGGAGCCGGTACCATCTGATTTACTTGGTACACTGACCTGGTGCGACTGATCACCAACGTCCCCTGGAGGCTTCCTCTCAGGGACCATCTGTCCATCCTGTTTAACGGTCGCAGTTTTTGTCGGCCTGGCTGTCGAGAGCCAGGTGCTAAAGGACAGGAGCTTGTCTGACTCGGTAATCTGGCCATGTTGAAGGCAAGGAAATCTACATCTCAAAAGCTTTATCATTGGACATAGAAGCCGTTCATTTCCTGGTGTGAAGTTCGAGGAGTCCATCCTCGTTCTTTTTCAGTGGCTCGGGTTCTGGTCTTTATTCTAAGGGGTGTTGATCAGAAACTGGCTTGAGCACTGTGAAAGGCCAAGTGGTTTGCCTTGGCAGTCTTTTTTGAAAGACCTTTTTGCTTCCCATTTATTGGTGCGTACATACCTTCAAGGGGTTTATCATTTTACTCCGCCTATACGTTCTCCTCTGCAAATGTGGGATTTGAACCTGGTTCTGTCGGTTCTTCAAAAACCTCCCTTTGAAGACATATGGGAGGTTTTACATCCCTTTTACTTACGCTGTCACAAAGGTGGCTTTTTTGGTGGCTATTACCTCTGCTCACAGGGTGTTGGAGTTAGCCCTATCTGGTGGGTCACAGGGATAAGGTGGTCCTGCGACCATGGCCGTCATTCCTCCCGAAGGTTGTCTCTGATTTCTATTTGAATAATGACATGCTGCCGTCCTTTGGTCTCAGGCCGGCTTATGCCAGGGAATTCTCCTTGCATGCTCTGGATGTTCGAGCTATTCCAATCTATTTGGCAGCTACTGAGTCCTTTTGGTGGTCAGACTCTCTCTTTGTGATTACAGACGGGCTGCGGAAGGTGCTTCCTCTGCTACCCTTTCCAGATGGATCAGACAGACGGTGACCCAGGCTTATTAGTTTAAGGGTCAGGTACCCCCCTTTCCATGTGACAGCACATTCTACTCGGGCACTTAGTGCTTTTTGGGCATTCCGGCATCAGTGGCGCAGGTGTGCACGTCGGCCACTTACTCGTCGGTCCATACTTTTTCACAATTTTACAAAGTGAATGTTTTGCCATCTGTGTTTGCTTCCTTCAGCCGCAAAGTTTTTGCAAGCTGCAATTTAGAGTCAGTTTTTCCCTCTTGAGGATATATTTCAGGTTGTGCTCCAGTTTTAATTGAGCTACTTTTGCCTGGATTGGCTTGTGTTTATCCTTGGGTTTGTTGTTCCCACCCTCATGTTTGGCACTGCGTTGGGATGGTAAAGAATATGGAGCTGTGTCCGTCAATGAACAGAAGAGAAAATAGGATTTTTGTACTCAACGCAAAATCCTTTTCTCTGAGTTCAGTGACAGACACAGCACCCACCCCTCTAATGTGTTTTTATGCTTAAGTTCTGTTACTGCGTGTTACGAGTATCTCTAGGTGTGAGGGGGATTATGCCAGCTGAGGACCGCCCACCGGGTTTAGCCAAGCTTTTGTGCTGTCTGCCTAGTCCTACTCCTGTAGAGGGCAGCATAACCCTATGGTAAAGAATATGAAGCTGTGTCAATGAACTCAGAAAAAAAGGATTTTACAGTACAAAAATACAGTTAATACAGTTTAGAATACAAAAATCCTAATTTTCCCCTTCTACCTATCCTGCATTAAAAAAAAAAAATTGTATTTACCCATTTTTAGTCTGGTCACATGATCTAGCATCTCTGGCTCCCATTTGTCAGTGAGCTGCTGCAGTAGAAAAAAAGTGGTAATAACAAAGGGTCTGTGGGAGCCAATAGGTGACGACTTGTCAGAGAATTTGCAGCCATTGTTGAGTCAAGTGGGGGGGCCGGGGGCCTTTTTAAGAAAAGTTACAGGATGCTAGTCATTCTGTGAATGGGCAAGGGCAGGGAGCGGCACCAAAAAACACCTTGCATTCTGTAAAGGATATATTTTGTGATTGGACTAGGCAGAATGCAAGTGATCCACTATTCTTTACTGTACTGTTGAGGATAAGTGAAGCTAAGCGATTTAACTAAAGCAGCAGACATCCAAAAACCTAGCATCAGTGTTAAAGCACAGCTAAACAAAAGCATAAAATTATAGTATTGCAGTTTATAAGCCCTTAGATGTAGTGCCTGCATTAGTTTTCTTTTTTCACATTTCCCCCCCCCCCCCCCTTTTTTTTTTTCACTTGGTAATCCTGTCATTAACACATTTCCTGTCCAAGAGTGACAACCATAACAAACAGCTTTGTCACCCTAGAACAGGGAGAGTGAGAGGACTACATACAGTGGGGATCGAAAGTTTGTATTAATGTGCATAAAGAAGCCAAGGAAAGATGGAAAAATCTCCAAAAGGCATCAGATTACATATTCGACATTATATGTCAACAAAAGTTAGATTTTATTTCCATCATTGACACTTTCAAAATAACAGAAAACTAAAAAATGGCGTCTGCGAAAGTTTGGGCACCCTGCAGAGTTAATATCTTGTACTGCCCCCTTTGGCAAGTATCACAGCTTGTAAACGCTTTTTGTAGCCAGCCAAGAGTCTTTCAATTCTTGTTTGAGGTATCTTTGCCCATTCTTCCTCACAAAAGTCTTCCAGTTCTTTGAGATTTCTGTGCTGTCTGCCACGCACTGTTCTTTTAAGGTCTATCCATAGATTTTCAATTATGTTGAGGTCAGGAGATTGTGAAGGCCATGGCAAAACCTTCAGTTTATGCCTCTTGATGTAATCCCCCGTGGATTTCGAGGTATGTTTAGGATCATTATCCATTTGTAGAAGCCACCCTCTCTTTAACTTCAGCTTTTTCACAGATGACATCAAGTTACCATTCAAAATTTGCTGAAATTTTATTGAATCTATTCAATTTTAAACTCATCGGTCCACAGAACTTGTTTCCAAAATGCATCAGGCTTGTCTATGTGTTCATTTGCAAAGTTCAAATGCTGATTTTTGTGGCGAGGACGTAGAAGAGGTTTTCTTCTGATGACTCTTCCATGAAGACCATATTTGTACAAGTATCTCTTTATAGTGGAATAGTGTACCATAACTACAGTGTCTGCCAGATCTTTCTGGAGGGATCGTGCAGTCAAACGTGGGTTTTAAATTGTTTTTCTCACAATCCTGCGAGCTGTTCTGTCTATTTTTCTTGGTCTTCGAGATCTTGCTTTAACTTCCACTGTTCCTGATGACTGCCATTTCTTAATTACATTCCAAATAGAGGATATTGACATCTAAAAAAAAGCTTTGCTATCTTCTTATAGCCTTCTCCAGCTTTGTGAGCGTCAACTATTTTCAGTTTTCTAGACAGCTGCTTAGAAGATCCCATGGTGCTGATTGTTGGGGCAAGGTCATATGAGTCTAGGCATTTAAAACCTTTGAGATTGACATCACCTGGTCTTTCCAGACGATGATTGAGAACAATCCATGAGACTGGCAAGTCTCAGCCTTGCAAAGGGGGCAGTGCATTCTATAAATTCTGCAGGGTGCCCAAACTTTTGCAGACACCATTTTTTTGTTTTCTGTAATTTTGAAAGTGTCAATGATGGAAATAAAATCTAACTTTTGTTGACATATAAGAATGTCTAATCTGTAATTTGATGTCTTGTAAATTTTTACCTGGGGTGCCCAAACTTTCGATCCCCACTGTAACACCTCTTCTCCAGAACAAGATCTTTAGTAGTCCACAGAGATGGAAGGGAACACTGTAGAAACCGAACACAGGAAGTTATCAGAACACAAGATTTCTGGGTACATGAAAATCAAACCGATTTATAAAAAAATAAAAACTTTCAATAGTATATTTTACAAGAAATGAGAAATGTATTTTCTTTATCGCAAATGAAAGGAAACCGAACAGACTATAACATTGGCCATCTGGGTTATGTGATTTCCATATGGACACAGGCAAACCAAAACCGACAAGAAGTGCTCCCTTACATAACTCCTCCCATACAGGAAGCACTTCATTTTTTTTTTTTTTTGTTATTGTCTTAAAGGTGATGGTCACTGAAGTTCAGTTCCATGTATGGTTTTACTAGTGATTTAATAATGGGATCCAGTAGGGATCAAGGGACTGGTTGACTGGATCCAGTCTTAGACGGGGCACTGAAATGGATGGTAGCTAGGCACCTCTAGTACAAGATTAAAGATTTGGCAGGGATTGTCTGTTATACGGCCCTAGGCGCTGGATGCTGCGTTACGGAGCCCTGGGCAGTTTAGCACTGACCAAGGTATTATGCTGTACAGTGGACCCCAGAACTAGGGGGAGCAAGTACCTGAAGGTCCTTGATGACAGAACCACCCCGCTGTGATGGGTAAAGATTGGATCCCTGTTTTTTTTTTTTTTTAGAGATGGGTTGCTCTTTTAGGATTGGTAAGTAATTTCATTTTAGCAGGGTCTCTTTAAGAAAATATGGGCTGACAGGTGTCGTCCTTCTTTTGTCCACTAGTGGCAGTAGGTGTGCTGTGGCTCACATTATGGGCTGTTATGCTCATTGACCTTATGTCTGGGTTTTCTTTGAGCGAGAAACTGTCCTTTGACAAAGTTTTCTTTTCCCCTGCTGCTTTGTGTTTCCTACAGTAATGCCAGATATTTTGGGTGCCTGCGGCACGTATGTGGCTCGCGCGCGTGCAGTAGGAAGCAGAAGTGCATCAAGCAGCCAGGTCTGGTGGCCATCTTGGTTAGATATATGACTTGAGTTGCAATCCTGCTGTTAACATCTACCGAAAGACCAGAAGTGATGGGTGCATCTGAGTCACTGCGTTTGTCTTGCATTGTTGCTACTGGAGTGCGTCCACCTCCACTTATGTCACTGATGGCCTGACTGCGACAAGCCTGCAAGGCAAGATTGCTGGGATGATGGCTTCCTTGGCACAGTGGTAAAAAGCAGGAAAGATCCCTATCACCAGTTCCCCCTCCAGTAGTGAAAGAGGAATGGATGGAGGTTGAGGAGGAAGATCAGGCAGAAGAATCTCTTCATCTGAAGAGTCTGAGCCTAAAAAGAGAAAAATTTTTGGTTGGAAGAGTTCACTTTTGCCACTTAAAGTATAGCAAGCATTCGGCTTATGAGGGTTCTGCTTTTTCGGTGGCTAATATCATCTAGGCAGTCCTTTTGGCACTCACAGGCGACAGGATCCAGAGGAAAAATGCAGGGCCAAAGGAAAAATGCAGGGCCAAGGGAAGAGGACACCGTGGTCTGCAAAATCATCCAAGTCAGAGCCCAAGTCCTTTTTACTATGAAGAGACGCCTCCACGTGTGTGTGTGTGTGTGTGTGTGTGTGTATGGCGGGTGGGTGTTAGCTGCTGGATTTTTAAGGTGCCTTTGGAGGCGTTGTCAGATATATGGGTTATTTCCTCTCAATGATACAGATTGGAGTTTTGGGTTATTCCTCCTCCCTGGTTTTTGAAGTCGAACGTACCTGTAAATCAAAGCAAGGAATTTCTTGTTTCAGGCACTAAATTGTTTGTTGGCTCAGGGAGTAATCAAGGCTGTTCCAAAGCTTTTATTCAAATCTTTTCAGGGACCAAATGGGAAAGTTGGGCCAATTTCTAAACATTTGCTTGTTTTGGATGGAATTCATTCGGTTGGTGATGGCCTAACTTCAGAAAGGGGATTTCCTGGCATTTATAGACATTCGAAGAGCAGCATTTTTAGTTTGTGGCTCTGCCTTTTGGGCTGGCTACAGCTCCTTGGGTGTTCACAAAAGTGGTAGCCCTAGTGCTGGGCTGGAGGACCCAGGGAGTGTGTAACTGAACAATCTGTTGATCAGGGATCGGTTGGTTCTATGGTTAAGGCAGAACATAGTCTAATCCTAGATACAGCGCAGGCAAGAGTGGTCTTGCCCCCAGAAAAAAAAAAAAGTCTCTCTTCCCGAAATCAGGACTGAACTCAGGTCCTAGTACTAAGAAGGTTAAGGTATCCTTCGATACGTCTTTGCATGAGGTTGGTGGGGAAAATGGTGTGCACGTTCAAGACCATTCCCTATGCGCAGTTCCACTTCAAGCCAATGCAAACGAATATCCTGTTGGTTTGGAACATGCAGTCTGGATTGCTGTATATCCCTGTCTCCCAGTGCAATAAAGCGCAGCTCCACCCAAAAGGGGAAGTTCTGTTTTAAGGTCTCCCCTCTTCTCCAAGTGGCACTTTTTTTTGAGGGGGGGGGGGGGAAGGTTTTGACAGGTACCTGCTCCCACTTCAACTCATGTTGCCTTGGTTATCCAACCAGAAGTTCTCTCCTCCTCCCTCCCTGCAGTCATTTGAGACACATCACAGGTCCCAGAACACTGCGGGACCAATAGCAATGCGTGGCTCGCACCTGCGCAGTGGGCACCTGGCTGTGAAGCAATAAGCTGTCAGCCAGGTGCCCACAGTTGAAATGCTGGCACTGGGGAGCAGTTTTTTTGTAGCTGCTAACTTAATACACACAAAATGACTGTAGCTCCTCTTTAAGAGCATTAAACTAGTGGATGGTTCCTTCAGAACCTGGAGAGGGTCATTCCTTATAGTAATCTGCATAGGGAACCATTCTGGGATCTGTCACGGTTAAGGGAACTTGGTCTCCCCAGGAAAGGACTTAGTCCATCAACATTCTGCAGATTTGGGCTTATTAGTTGGTTGTGGATCATTGCACAAACCAGTTGCGTGGTCTGCCAGTCTGATAAAGCCATGGGAGACGCATACATTGGTCATCAAGGCAGCACCAGGAGTCGGGCTGTTCCATTGTGGGCAGAACGTCCTGCTCTGTCAGCTGTGCATATTCCAGGGGTGAAAAACTGGAAAGCGGGCTTTCTCAGTCACCAGCGGTTGATTCCGAGAGAAAAGTCCCTTCATCCCGAGGTGTTCAGGGCAATCTGTTAATGTTGGGGTATCCTGGATGTAAATCTTCTGGCTTCGAAGTTCAACAACAAGGTTCAGGTTTGTTCATAAGGAATTTGCAGGCAAAGTGGATACCCTGGTGACACCATGGGACAAGTTCTCTCTTGGTTTACACCTTCCCACCAAATAAACTGCTTACGCATCTATTATGCAATATCTGGGAAGAGTTAACGCTGGTAATCTTGGTGGCTCCAGCCTGGCCCCGGGGGGTGTGGTTAGCCAACATAGTGAACTTGTCGATAAATGGCCCTTGAGCACTTCCAGACTGGCCAGACATTCTGTCTCAGGGACCAATATTGCACCCTGCTTCACAATTGCTGGGTTTGATGGCCTAGGCCAGTGATGGCGAACCTTGGCACCCCGGATGTTTTCCAACTACATTTCCCATGATGCTCATGCACTCTGCAGTGTAGTTGAGCATCATGGGAAATGTAGTTTCAAAACATCTGGGTTGCCAAGGTTCGCCATCACTGGCCTAGGCTATTGAAAAACCCAAGTAATGAGATTAAGGAGTCTTTTTGCCAGTTATCTCTACTTTGATGAAGGCTAGGAAGTCTGTTTCGAGAAAAATTTATTACATGACTTGACTTGGTCGTGTTTTGTTTCTCTAATTAGGGGTAGAAATGGATTTGGCCTTAAGTACCATTAAAGAGGAAGTAAAGTAAAAAAAAAAAAACGTGAAAAAAAAAGCCCTGTAAAGAGAAAGGCATAATGAGCTAGTATGCATCGCATACTAGCTCATTATGTAGTACTTACCTTAAAACGAAGCCCCCGCCGTGCCGCCACCTCAGCGACAGGACGGCGACATGTCCTGCCGTCCCGCTTCCGGGTTCGCGTCCTCCGGCCATCTGATTGGCCGGAGGCGCGATTACATCACTCCCGCGCATGCGCGCGGGAGCCGCCGTTCACGGCACTGAGCTCTGAAGGAACGGCACGGGTGGCCGTTCCCTCAGAGCGCCTGCGCCGATGACGTCATCGGCAGTTTGCGCTGTAAATATCTCCTAAACGGTGCAAGTTTGGGAGATATTTATAGCACCTATAGGTAAGCCTTAATATAGGCTTACCTATAGGTAAAAGTTATACAAGAGGGTTTACAACCTCTTTAAGGGCCCCATAGAGCTCTGTCTAATTTTAGTTTTTAAATTTTTTTTTTTTTCTAGAGACCAATAGCTTTTCACTCATCGATCCATACCTTTGTTCAGGAAGTGACCTGTATTTATGGTTCCGCCTATTGGGTCTCATTGATGTCCTTGGGATTTGAATTTGGTTTCATTTGTATTGCAGAAATCACCTTTTCAACTAATTTGTGATGTTCTGTCTTTAACGCGGAAGGTTTTTTTTTTTTTTGAGTGTTATAACTTCTGTAAGGAAGGTATCTGAGTTGGCGGCTCTTTCTTGTAGCGAGCCTTTTTTTTTTTTTTTAGTCCTTCACCATGACAAAGTGTTATGTCCTTGATTGTAAATAAATAATCCTGCGAGCAAACAGGTTTAAGCACTATTTAGAACTTATATCTACAGCGAGCACAGGGCACTCTCATAAGTGTGGGTTAAATAAATAAATCACTAGTGCCACACAAAGTGCTTCCAGTGTATAAATAAATGCAAATAAATAATCATGTGCTGATCTTCAATTAATCATATAAATATATAAAAGTGCTGGGTTATCAAGTGTTAAAAAATCAGGCAAAATTGTGACCAAAATAGTGAAATATAAATATATAAAGTGCCAAAATTCATATATATGAAATATTTGAAATTATAATTAGGTAAACAACATACACTCATAAAAAGTGACAATAGTGCTGGGAAAACAAACACCTCCGTGATTGAATAAATAATCCACTTAAAGGTCCACTTTCAAAGTGAAAAAGTGTATCAGAGCAAATCTTCCGTGGTGAATGGCACCTTGGTGATTTGCACCTTCACTTCAAGCACCCTTGAGGTGAAGTGATCAAATGAACAGTCCACTTTCAAAGTGAAAAAGTGTATCAGAGCAAATCCTCCATGGTGAATCACACCTTCACCTCAAGAATCCTGTGTGAATGGGTCCTTGCCTCAATTGCAGTGACCAAGCAATTCAGCCAGGTCTAATGTGCAATATACCCTTCCCAGGTCACCTCTCTTGGATCAAAGTTGGTCAATCGATCCCCCCAGATGAGGATCCTACTCTGGATGGATTCCCCTTTGATCGATTGGTGTGCCAAAAATAGAAAAATCTCCAATAGTGCTTACATCTTTTAAAGCTCCACTTTATTAAAAATCAAGGATGTACTCACATAATCAAGGTGCTACAGTGCCTTCCACAGTATAAATGATTTGTGATGACGGAATGATGAGGGGCTAGGATAGCAGCTGCACACATTCAGATGAAAGAGGCAGCAAACAGAAAGGCTGATCATTCAGATCCCATTGTCATCACAAATCGTTTATACTGTGGAAGGCTTTTAAAGTTTGGTGCACTGTAGCACCTTGATTATGTGAGTACATCCTTGATTTTTAATAAAGTGGAGTTTTAAAAGATGTAAGCACTATTGGAGATTTTTCTTTTTTTGGCACACCGATTGATCAAAGGGGGAATCCATCCAGAGTAGAATCCTCATCTGGGGGGATCGATTGATCAACTTTGATTCAAAAGAGGTGACCCTGAAAGAGTATACTGCACATTAGACAAGGCTTAATTGCTTGGTCACTGGAGCTGAGGTGAGGACCCATTCACACAAGGGTGCTTGAGGTGAAGGTGCGATTCGCCATGGAGGATTTGCTCTGATACACTTCTTTACTTTGAAAGTGGACTTTTTTATTTGATCACTTCACCCCAAGGTTGCTTGAAGTGAAGGTGCGATTCACAACAGAGGATTTGCTCTGATACACTTTTTCACTTTAACGGGGACTGCTTATTTGATCTCTCTTCACCTTTTAAGTGGATTATTTATTCAATCACAGAGGTGATTGTTCACAGCACTATTGTCACTTTTTATGAGTGTATGTTGTTTACCTAATTATATAAAGTGCCAAAATTCATATATAATTTCAAATATTTCATATATTTGACTATGTTGGTCACAATTTTGCCTGATTTTTTAACACTTGACAATACAGCACTTTTATATGATTAATTGAATATTAGTGATTTATGTATGTCCTTGATCGTATTATTTGCCAAAATGGCTTACCTCCCCTTTTTTCTAGCCCACAATCGCCGGGGGAAAACATTTTTCACACTTGAGGTTGTTTGGGCTGTCAGGGCCTATTTAAGGTCATAGGGAATGAGGGTATGATTGATACAGATAGTCAGGCCATCATCCCTATTAATGAAGACAAAAAAGAAGGAACCCCCTAATGGGACTTTTAACAGCCTGTAGTAGAAATTAGAACATATATTCCATCAAAACCGTATAAAAGTACAGAATACATTTTATTGGAAGAATTGTTAAAAACAACAATTAAAGGCTAATGTGGAATTGAATCAACAAAGCATAGAATGCCTGAGTGCAAAAAGTTCTACATATTCCTCGGGCTGCCGTCACAGCTAGGCAACCATGGAAGACACCCGGTCCATTTCAGAAATTGCTTTCTTGCCTCAGGCGGTGTAAGCTTAGCTAAAATGAAGCAAAAATTAAAATTTAGACATCCATAATTAACTTATAGTAATGTTGTTACTATATTGCAAATACACTTACATATTCATGCAGAGAAACCTCAAGATACAGCAGTCAAAATATGTTTTAAAACCCATTGGTGTCCATTCTTTTGCTCATGGAAAAGGTGATTGCAGTATTCACAACCCCCCATGAGAAACGAGAACCAGCAAAACCTGCCATGGTGCATGTAGCTCAAAGGAGAAGCATTGAAGTAGACAAAGAGTAATCTAAGGGGATAGAAAGTATATTTATGAAATTAAGAGATTGTTGTCAGAAAAAGTGCATGCAAAAAAAATGCATACATATGAATGGATACTTCCATTAGCACATACCAATATCAAAATGCTAAAACTATGTGTGTGTGTGTGTGTGTATATATGGATATGGCTACCCCATAATTATGGGAGGAAAGTATCCTTCAATACAATATATGATATTGATAAAGTTATAGAACACATATAATGGCAAATATATTATAGCCGACAACCCACTAGAGAGAGAGCAAATAGGCAGACATGCATCCCAAAATTAATTTATATTGCTA
The DNA here is from genome assembly GCF_965119305.1 of Pelophylax lessonae. Classification (NCBI taxonomy): domain Eukaryota; kingdom Metazoa; phylum Chordata; class Amphibia; order Anura; family Ranidae; genus Pelophylax; species Pelophylax lessonae. The sequence goes on from NC_138768.1 coordinate 78,884,812, forward strand.
ATGTGTCAGAGTGACATACAAATAATGATAAAAGATAAACAAATGCACAACAATGAACAAAGAGAGTCTAATCCCACCCATTACAATTCATATATCTATTCACAACCCCCTGATGCGAAGCCCTCCAAAAAGGGTTTAAAGTTGATGGCCTTGTTGATACCAGGGGGAGACGTTTCTCCCAGTTGTTAAATCCAATGTAGTTCCCTTTGAAGTAGTTTCTTATTCCAGTCCCCCCCGGGGAGGGTGGTGGATCCTGTCCAGAATAAGAAACTGAATATGTGCGAAGTTACCGTGATGTACCAGAGTCACATGACAACCCCGTGGTAAGTCTGGATTATAAATCCTCACACTGAGGATATGGCGGTATGCCCGCTTCCAGTTTTCTTGGATGGTTTTACCCACATAAAAGCAACCGCACTCACATGTCAGAAATATACCACCCCTTCTGTCTTACAATTGGCGTAGTGTCTATGTTTAACCACTTAAGCCCCAGAGGATCTGGCTGCTCAAAGACCAGGCCCTATTTTGCGATTCTGCACTGCGGGACTGTAACGGACGATTGCGTGGTCGTGCGACGCTGTGCCCAAATGAAATTTCTCTGTCGCTCATTGACAGACGTAGTCCTCGTTGATTAATAACAACTCGGGTTATACTGCCCTCTACAGGAGTAGGACTAGACAGGAAAGAAAATGTTCTGGCCACACCCTAGGGGCAGTCCCAGAGGGTATATCCTCTCACTTCCTGCTACAGCAAATCAGTTTTTTTCTGTCTAGTTAGGAGTAAGGACCTAGATGCCTTGCTAGGATATTCGGTCCTGGCAGGATTTTTTTTCTTAGATTTTTTTTTAAACAGCTTTTTTTCTCCAGTGTTCCTGTGAGATCTTCAAGCAAGCAAGCTGTAACTGGGCGACGGGCTGGATGTTGAGATCCAGTGGTCACCCCAGTTCAGCCTACGAGCGCGTGCAGGCCATAGCTCCGCGCTGGGTCGGCCTGCGACATAGTCCCACTGGACGGGACGGACGTCTCACTTGAACGCCAATGACCAAGAGTCACGGCGTCCGTACTGGTCGACAGCCCCCCCACCCCGGTGGAGAGGGGTTCTGTCAGGAGTGGCGCCCGCCTGGTTCCGGTATGGTGAGTAGTATGTTCCCCCTGACGGGTTTGTGGTGAACGCGGGCCCCTCTCTGGAATGGTAGGATGGGTTTCCCCTCTATCCTATAACAGGTCACAGATCCCCCAATTTGAGTGTGATTTTTGTGAACAGAAACCAGGAGGCTTGGTTTGGGAGCTGACTATCTAATGTAATTTTAAAACTGTAAAGGTGACTGAAGTCAGTGGCAGTACTAGAATGGGCATTACTAATGAAGCAAGAGGTATCTTACCTGTCAGAGGTGTTCACAGGGCGATGCCTATGCCTGAATCACTGCAGTCCAGATCGCCATTCCTCCAGCAAGGGCAGAGAGCTGCCTTTCCGACGGCCCACGGACCGCATGCGGCCCGCCAGGGTCCGGTACCGCCGGCCAGGCTTATCACCATCAGGGTGAAGGTTGTGGGGCCGAGATACTCCCGCAGGCGAACATAGAATCCTGTACAGGCCGCCGCCATTGTCTGGCAGATCGCACGAGGCCGCCATATTGGCGTAGCCTCGTGTCTCCAGCATGGGGGCGGCCATGTTTGAGGTGACCAAACACCTCGTGGAGCCAGGGGGAGGCGCCGGAAGGCGTGTTAAGGGGCGGAGCCGCCTCCTTTACCCAGGAAAAAGGGCCAAAGACTTCCTGTCTGTAACAGGACAGCACTGAGCAAGCTGATAGAAAACTTCTGTGCATCAGGGATGAGCCTTGGGGTCTCTCTCTCTCTCTCTGTGGGGTCCAAAAAGGCAGGTAACACTGAGGGGCGCTGTTTGCGCTGGGGGATTACAAAAAAAAAAAAAGTTTTTTACTTTGTCATTTTTTTGTCGCTGGCAAATGTCTTGTTTAATCATTGAATCTGCCGCATAGGTATCCCCACCTGATCCCCTCAAGGTGGCCGCAGGACCCTCCAGTACCCCACTTGTTTTTAATGCAGTTTTGGAGTCTTTGGTATCCCGGGTGGAGGTGGCCTGTCAGGGACGGGGGTCAAGAAGTGACCCCCGCCTACCCCTATTTTTTATCTGATACTTCAGATACGGATTCGGAGCTGGTCAATGCAGCTGCAGGTCCCTCTTATGGGGCTGTTGTCTCAGGTAATGTCTCCTCAGCAGTGAAGAGAACGTTTCTGCCTCCGCCATAGCACAAGAGTGGTGGATGCACTAGTTGTGTCCGTCTGGGAAACCTTTAGTCTTGAGGTTACACCGGCAGAGGTGAGACTGAGATTCCTTTTTGGTACTTGTTAGCCTACCAAAAGGGCGAAGGATTTTCCTTTACCCAAATGGGATCGTTTTGAAACGAACCCCTGTTATTTCCAAACGCATGGCTAGGTGCTATCCGTTTGAGGAATCCCTCTTTAAAGGAAGGTCATACGGTCAGGATACAGGATCGAGTTTCGATCACTTCCACCGGTGCGATTCTTCCCTTCTAACATTGAACGGTTTCAGGGGTTCTATTCGAACCTGTTCACAATGCCCAGGAAAGAGGGCAAGGTGCGTCCAATTTCTGGACTTGGGGAAAAATGGGGTCCATCCGAACAGTGGTGGCCTCCCTGCATCAGGGGGATTTCCTGGCGTCCATAGACATCTAGGATACCTATCCTTATATCCCCATCATCGCAGGACATCAGCGTTTTCTTCGCTTTCCCAAAGATCATCCCTGGTTCCCACCAGGAGACTGAACTATCTGGGCCTAATGTTGGATACATCCTGGGCAAGAAAGTTTCTCCTTGCGAAGAAACTCCAGAAGGTTCAGTCAACGATTCGGATGTTGCTGTCCGTCAATTGGCTGGGACTGATGGTGGCTTTCTTAGAGGCAGTACCGTATACCCAGTCTCATACCCGAATTCTCCTGAAGGAGATTTTTTTCTAATGGAATCAGAATTCCGATTTCCTGGACAATCGGATCCGGTTGAGCGACCAGGAAGTCTCCGATGCTCAACCAGGGGAAGTCATTCCTTCCGATAGCATCCAGGTTACCAATAGGGTATCGGAACTGAGAGCGATCAGATTTTGTCTGATTTACTGGACCGAGAAGCTCTAGAGCAGCCCGATTCGGATCCAATCGCACTATGCCACAGTCGTGACTTATGTCAATAAAGGGGCACTTAGAGTGTCCTGGTGGCCATCAAAACGACTAGCATCTTTCATTTGATGGAACGGTTTGTTCCGGATCTCCCCGCAGTGTTCACTCCGGGGGTGGGAAATCGGCAGGCAGATTATTTCAGCCATCAGATTCTGGATCAAGGGGTATGGCCTCTTCATCCAGAGGTTTTTCACTAGCTGTCCCTTCATTGGGGCACCCCGGATGTGGATCTGTTGGCACCTTGGCTCAACAGGAAGGTGCGGAGGTTTGTGGCTCGCACCCACGATCCTCTAGCGGACGCAGCAGAAACGCTGATCGCCCCGGGCGGGCAGTATCAGCTACGGCATGCCTTCCATCCTCTCAAGTTACTGCGGGAACTTCTTCGCAGGATAGAGGTGGAGGGAATTCCAGTTATGCTGGAAATTCCGGACTGACTTCGTCGAGCCTGGTACGCCGACTTGGTGAGGCTAGTCGCAGACGCTCCTTGGAGACTTCCTCTCAGGGAAGATTTGCGGTCTCAGGGACCGATCTTCCATCTTGTTTTACTATCGCTGGCTTAATGGCCTGGCCATTGAGACCCAGGTACTGAAGGACAAGGGAGTGTCAGCTTCAGTTATTCCTACCTCTAGTTAAAGCAAGGAAAGCGACTTCCAGCACATGGAAGTCTTATATTGCGTGGTGTGAATCTCTTGGATTTCCCCCACATACCTATTCGGTGACCCGAATCTTGGTCTGTCTGCAACAAGGGGTTGAGCAGAAACTGTCCTTGAGCACATCAAGGGTCAGGGTTCAGCGTTAGCAATCTTCTTTCAAAAACTTTTGGCTAATCATTCCTTGGTGCGGAATTTCATCCAGGGGGTGCGACATCTGGCTCCGCCAGTGCGTGCACCCTTACCGCCTGGGATCTTAATTTAGTGTGGTCGGTTCTTCAGAAACTTCTCTTTGAAGATATTAGGGAGATTCCCTTGCTTACATTATCCCAGAAGGTGGCCTTCTTGGTGGCCATTACTTCTGCACGCAGGGTGTCAGAACTGGCCGCATTATCTTGTTGTTTCCCATATCTGGTGATTCATAGGGATAAGGTGGTTCTTCTTCCGAATCCATCCTTCCTTCCTAAAGTGGTTTTCAGAGTTTTCATCTGAATAAAAATATTGTGTTACCTTCCCCGTGTCCTAAGACTAGCCATCCTTGGGATTACACTCCTTGGATGGGGTTCAGACAATCAGGGTACACTTGACTACTACGAACTTGTTTCGTAAGACGAACTCACTTTTTGTGAGCACGGATAGCCCTAGAAGGGGGTTGCCAGTGTCTGCCGCGACCATATCTAGATGGACCAGTCAGACGGTGGTACAGGCTTATTCTATTAAGGGTCGGAATCCTCCGTTCCCTGTTAAGGCGCACTCTACTTGGGCGCCTAGTGTTTCCTGGGTCTTCCGCCATCAGGCATCAGCGATCCAGGTTTTCAAGGCGATGACTTGATCGTCGGTTCATACCTTTACATCATTTTATAAAGTTGATGTGATGGCATCGTCAGATGCATCTTTTGGCCGCAAGGTTCTGCAGGCCGCAATCTGAGGAGACTGTTGGTCTATCTCAAGGGTTTGTTGGGTTTTTCACTTAGGTCTCATCTTTTTGCTCGATGAGTCCTTGATGCTTCTGGTTGGCTCCGGTTGGGCCTTCTGGATTTTGATTTCTGTTAGCCCACCCCTCATTTGTGGTACTGCTTTGGGACTTCCCGAGTTGTTATTAATCAACGAGGACTACGTCTGTCAATGAGCGACAGAGAAAAATGGATTTTTGTAAAATCTTACCGTAAAATCCTTTTCTCTTAAGCTCATTGACAGACGTAGTACCCGCCCCTCTGTTTTTGAGTTGGGTTGGGTTAAATTCTCTAAACACTGCTTTGTGACATAACTGATTTGCTGTAGCAGGAAGTGAGAGGATATACCCTCTGGGACTGCCCCTAGGGTGTGGCCAGGACGTTTTCTTTCCTGTCTAGTCCTACTCCTGTAGAGGGCAGTATAACCCGAGTTGTTATTAATCAACGAGGACTACGTCTGTCAATGAGTTTAAGAGAAAAGGATTTTACGGTAAGATTTTACAAAAATCCATTTTTATGTCCTTTTTTTTCCCCACAAACAGAGCTTTCTTTTGGTGGTATTTGATCACCTCTGCAATTTTTACTTTCTGCGCTATAAACAAAAAAAAGAGCGACAATTTTGAAAAAATAACATTCTTCACATTTTTTTATATGCAATTCTCAAAAAAAAAAAGTAAAAATCAAAATTTTTTAACATTTTAGGCCAATTTGTTTTCTGCTACATATTTTTGGTAAAAAAAAAATTGCAATAAGCGTATATTGATTGGTTTGCGCAAAAGTTATTGCGTTTTCTAACTACGGGAAAGATTTATGTAATTTTTATTGTTTTTTTTTTTAACTTGTAATGGCGATCTGCGATTTTTTTTTTTCCGGGACTGCGACATTGCGGCGGACAGATCGGACCCTTGACTGACATTTTTGACACTGTAGGGGGTACCAATGACATTACTACAGTAATCAGTGCTATAAATATGCACTGTTACTTTAACCACTTGCCTACCGGGCACTTTCACCCCCTTCCTGCCCAGGCCAATTTTCAGCTTTCAGCGCTCTCACGCTTTGAATGACAATTGCGCAGTCATGCTACACTGTACCCATATGAAATTTTTAGCATTTTTTTCACACAAATAGAGCTTTCTTTTGGTGGTATTTAATCACCTTTGGGTTTTTTATTTCTTACAAAAAAATAAAATAAAAAAAGACAGAAAATTTTGAAAAAAAAAACCTTTTTCTTATTTTCTGCGAGTAAATTTTGAAAATAAATACATTTTTCTCCTTCACTGATGTGCGCTGATGAGGCAGCACTGATGGGCACTGATAGGCTGCACTGATGGGCACTTATGGGCACTGATGAGGTGGCACTGATGAGGAGGTATTAATATGCCACACTGATGAGCACTGATAGGCGGTACTGATGAGCACTGATAGGCGGAACTGCTGGGCACTGAGGTGGCACTGCTGGGCACTGAGAGGCGGCACTGATGAGCACTGATGGGCAGCACCATCAGTGCCCACACTCAGTGCCCATAGTGCTGCTAGTCAGTGCCCATCAGTGCCTAGATGAGCAGGCACTGACTGGCAGCACTATGGGCACTGATGGGGGGCACTGATAGTGGGCACTGGTGTTATTTTATTTACCTCTTTTGTAATCAGGGCACTGGTGATCAGTGCCCTGATTAAATTTTTCTTTGTCCCCTAAGCGCTGATCGGCTCTGCTCCTTCCTCACACGCAGTCTCTGTGTGAGGAAGGAGAGCTGGCGATGAGAGATGATCTCATATGTTTACATATGAGATCATCTCTCATTGCATGGTCCGATCACATGGTAAATGGCCGCTGTGATTGGCCATTTACCACGATCTGTGATTGGCTGTGTCCAAGGGACACGGCCGACACAGATTTCCCCCGATGCGCGCTCGCGGGAGCCTGTCACTGGGAGGCCGTTTAAAGACGGCCTTCCGGAAATTAGAGCCCACGCTGTAGCCGTCTTTCGGCGCGGGCCGGAAGTAGTTAAAAATTACACTGACCATCCACTGACATCAGATTTGTGTCCTTTCAGTTCTGTTCCGTTTTTTGGAACGGAACAGAACCCTATTTTTCTTCCGTTAAAAAAACAGAACGGATGCAAAGTCGGATGTTAGCGGTGTCATCCGCTGAAATCCACAATCCCCATAGACATACATTATGTCCGTATATCATCCGCAAACGGATGGGATGATATGCGGACATACGGAGCGGATGACAAGTGTCATCCGTGTCCATGAAAAAAAAAAAAAAGTGCCGCAGCGGAAGAAGAAATCGGAGCGGCCGTGTGAAAGAGCCCTAAAAGATGCCAATATTTACCAATAATGGCTCTGACCTGTGAGTGCTGGTTGCAGAGTTATAATCCGCGTATAGTTTTTGAGTCCTGGATTTCTTGGGGGCATACAGCAAAGAATGTCTAGTCCGTGTCATAGCTCGTTTGTAAGCCTTTTAAAGGCAAGTCTTTGAATATCCCCTGGTCAATAATCTATCACGCAATTTATCAGCTTCCACCTGGAATGCATTTTCATTAGAACAATTTCTACAGGTGCATAGATATTGGCTAAAGGGGATAGACTTATTTAGTGGTTTGGAATGAAAGCTGGAAAAATGGAGAATATTATTCCCCGCTGTAGGTTTACGGTAGAGGCAACTAGAAAGCTTACAATCTGCTCTCTTGTGGATTGTAATATCTAGGAAGTCAATGGATGTTGGACTATAGTTCATTGTAAAAGTAAGATTACATTTTTTTTCGTGTTCATCGCATGTAAATTACATTGTTGAAGGGTGTCAGAGGGGTCGTCTCATATATTGAGTATGTCGTCTGTGAATCTATACCATAAACAGATGTGCTTGGAAAATTGTTAGGTCATCAGATTACAAAAAAACCATGCTCCCACTCCAACAGATACAAGTTGGCATAAGTATGGGCACAACAGGTCCCCATGGCAACCCCCTGCACCTGGAGGAAGTGGGATCCCTGAAAAAGGAAAATGTTATGGGTGAGTGTGAATTCTAGAGACAAGACAACAAACTCATTAGGTTTCATTCAGTTTTTTTTTTGGGGATAAAAGATGTTGAATGACTGCAATGCCCCTCTCTTTGGGAATTGAACAGTAAAGGGCTTCAACATCCACCAAGACAAAAAAAAACATTCTTGGGGATGTGGAGCCCATCAATAATTTGTAATAAATGGGGAGTATCCCTGATGTAGCTAGGGAGACTGAGGACATACAGTCTCAGATAATTATCACTATAACGGCCCAGGTTTTAGGTGATATTATTGGTCTCCCAGGAGGGTTTGTATTATTTTTATGCACTTCAGGAAGGGCATTAAATGTCGAAATGACAGGGTATGTTGTCCGCATGAACTCCCATGTGTGTTTAGGAATTGTATTGTTCAAACAGGCCAGGTCTACCATTTGATAGAACTGATCTTTTTTTTTTTTTTATATAACCAAGCTGGGTAGTGGGCTATACCAGTCCCGGTTCTGTAAGATGTTGTTGGTGCACATACGTATATATTAATCATTGTCCATGATTACTGTATTTCCCCCTTTAGCTGATGGTTTTATCATAATGTTCAATTGGTTGGTTAAATTTGACAGGGCCTGTCTTTTCCCAGAAGATAAGTTGTCATGGTGAGACTTAATTTTTAATGCTTGAATGTCTTTACTCACAAGTTTGAGGAAAGCCGCTGAGTTGTGATTCGAACTGGGTGAGGGATACTTGTCTGATTTCTTTTTCAAAGACGATTTGGGGTTTGTGCTAACTTCGGAGTCTGATAAAGAGGGAGTCCAGGTCTTTACTGTCAATGAGGTCAAGAGGTTAATTTTCCTCTAGCAAACTGACCAGATTGTCTGTTGCTTTTTGATTCTGCACAGGAAGCTGATCAGTTGGTGTATCTTTTTTGTTATGTTAAGTTTTTAATAATAACTTATGTCCAAATAAGTGGATGTCTTTCAATACCTCAAATTGGACAAAAACGAAGGCCTCATTGTAAGACTTGACCTTCCTCTGTAGATAAATGAAACTCGGAAAGGTTAATCGTGTTGAGATATTGAGATGTGTCATTTGCTGAAATTGAGTTGGCGCTTGGGATAACTACAGGTGTAGTATTGTGAGATGCAAGTGAGGAGGGGGGTCATGAAGGCCCCCATTACACTATTGGGTGTAACAGAAGTTTCATGGGAAGTGTTAAAATGCAGGGGGGGTGAGAGAACGTAACCCAATTGGGGCTTCCCAGTAGAGTTATTGCAGTCACCACATGTAGTTCTCGATCCTGAATTCAAAGGAAAACCCGAGAGTGATTTGACCTGCAGAAGTGAAGCGAGAGATAAAGAAGGTGAATCTAACGTGCACTTTTTTGGCGAACGTGTATAGGACCCATCACTTGCTTTTTTTTTCCGTGAGGTTTTTTTAATTGAAATCTGAGAGGAAATAGAAGCAGAGGAATCAGAGGACATACCAGAAATCTTATCCTTTTGGAACAAGATGTCCTTATTAAATTTTTCCAGATTTATTTTATTTGCAATTTATTTTCCTGCTTAGCAAAGGTGGGATGGGTTTAAAACGCTGAAGTTGTGACTGCAATTGATCAATCTCTTTGTCAATCGCGGTTACACGTTTTTTGTATTCACTACCTAAAAGAGTCATCGTTTTAGAGCAAGCTCATAAATTGTTCTCCCAAGCCTTTTTAAAATCACTGTCTAGATCACTAAGAGTAGGAAAAATCTGTATATGCAAGCCTAATGGGTTGATGTCAGCCTTGATATAGATATGTCAAAAGAGTGTATGTGCCAAAACAAAGAGGCCTTTTGTTCCAGTCTTTTTAAGATGAAAAATGATAGAAGATAGTTCAGAATCCAAAGATTCTTTGGCCTGGAAGTCTTTGTGATAGACCAACATTAAGGCTTCCCAATCTTTACCTAAAATAATTATCCATACAAATTATTGATGGGCTCCACATCCCAGAGAATGCTTTTTTAGTCTCGGTGGATGTTGAAGCCTCTACTGTTCAGTTTCCCATGAGGGGCATTGCAGTCATTCAACATTTTTTATCCAAAAAAAAAACAAACTGAATGAAACTTAATGAATTTGTCATCTTGTTTCTAGAATTCATACTCCCCATAACGTTTTTCATTGCAGGGCTTCCACTTCCTCCAGGTGCAGGGGGATGCCATGAAGACCTGTTGTGCCCCACATATGCCAACCTGTACTTGCGGGAGTGGGAGCATGATTTTTTTTGTCATCTGATGACCTAGCTCAATTTTGCAAGCACATCTGTTTATGGTATAGATTCATAGACGACATACTCATTATATGGGACGGCCCCTCTGACGCCCTTCAACAATGTTTGCATGCGATGAACATGAATGAATTAAATCTTTTACAATGATCTATAGTCCAAAATCCATTGACCTCCTAGACATTACAATCCTGGGAGCAGATTGCAAGCTTTCTAGCTGCCTCTTCTGTAAACCCACAGCGGGGAATAATATTCTCCATTTTTCTAGCTTTCATTCCAAACCGCTAAATAAGTCTTTCCCCTATAGCCAATATCTACGCATCCAGAGAAATTGTTCAAATGAAGATGCATTCCAGGTGGAAGCTGATAAATTGTGTGATAGATTATTGGCCAGGGGATATTCAAAGACTTGCCTTAACCACTTAAGGACCAAACCCCATTTCTGACACATGTTGTTTACAAGTTAGAAGCAGTATTTTTTGCTAGAAAAATTACTTAGAACCCCCAAACATTATGTAAAATTTTTTGGCAGAGACTCTGGAAAATAAAATGGCGGTCATTGCAATATTTTTTGTCGTGCGGTATTGCGCAGCAGTCTTTTAAATGCCATTTTTTTAGGAAAAATTACATTTCACTGCATTTAAAAAAAACTAAGCAGTAAAGTTAGACCATTTTGTTGTATATAGTGAAGGATGATATCACGCCGAATAGATATCCAACGTTTTACGGTTTAAAATTGCGCACACCTGCGGAATGACGACAAACTGCGGTCAATAACAATCTCCATAGGCGACTGCCGGGTATAAAAAATGGTACCGGGATAATGCCTCTAGCTGTAGGCATCAACCCCGATACAACCACTTATTGCAGCCGACATAGGGCTACATCTATTTGCGGTAAGTGAATAAAAAGGCTTACAAATGAGCTTTGACACCGACTAGATATACTTTGCTGTATACCCCCAAGAAATCCAGGACTCAAGACTATACCCAGATTATAACTCGTTTCTGCAACCAGCACTCACGGGTCAGAGCCATTATTGGTAAATATTGGCATCTTTTAAGTATGGATCTGGCAATAGGCCCTTTTGTGTCTGACAAACCAGCCATCACATACAGACAGACCAGATCAATTGGTGATCACCTGGTCCATAGTGAATTCAAAGGAAGCAACAGGCGAGACCCTTGTAAATATTTAGGGACATTTCGATGTGGTGGCTGTAATTATTGCCAATATATGTGTACTGATAAAAAAAATACGTCTCCCCAATGGCACAATTTTTAAACATAGACACTACGCCAATTGTAAGACAGCAGGGGTGGTATATCTTCTGACCCGTGAGTGCAGTTGCTTTTATATGGGTAAAACCATCCAAGAATTCTTCAAGCTGACATACCGCCATATCCTCAGTATGAGAACTTGTAACCCAGACTTACTAAGGGGTCGTCATGTGACTGGTACATGATGGCAAGTTCCCACATATTCGGTTTCTAATTCTGAAAGGATTCACCGCCCTCTCGGGGGAGGGGGGTTGACTGGAATAAAAAACGATTCCAATGTGAATTACGTTGGATTTACCAACTGGGAGCAATGTCTCCCCCTGGTATGAACGAGGCCATCAACTTCAAACCCTTTTTTGGAGAGCTTTGCATCAGGGGGTTGGGAAAAAAATATATAAATTGAATTGTAATGGGTGGGATTGGGCTCTCTTTGTTCATTGTGCATTTGTTTATCTTTTATTATTAATTGTATGTCGCTCTGACACAGCATCATAGATTTATATTGGGATGCATGTCTACCTGTATATTTGCGCTCCCTAGTTAGTTGTCGAATATGATATGTTTGCCATTATATGTGTTCTATTTTAATCTAGTTATCAGATCAGTTTACACACGAACAATACTCTGGAGATATTAAATAGGGGTACTAAATATGGCTGAAACCTCTAATTTGTATCAAATAAAACCAATATATACATCATTATGCTATGTTTGTAATTTCGGATTATTTTTGTTTTATTTGTAACTGTTTTTGTACAACCATCAGTGATGTACATCTATGCTTGTCATTTTTGATATTGGTTGATAATCATTTTTAAATTTACTCATATTTCGTGCACTTTTGATTTCTTTCTCTTTCCTCTCCTCCTATGTTATTCTGAGACCCAACCGGCACGTGTGGGCCACCCATGGTTTCCCATGGGGTGGCCACTTCTCCCTCTGGGACGGTGCAAACTTTGCCTTGCTCCTGCCCTCAGGCTGCAATTAGTGGTCTGATGGTGTAGTCTTAAGCCTGAAGCGTTGCGTTGCTTTGCCGATTGGGCATGGTTGCGCCGCGTGTTAAGGGCCTGGGGACCAAGCTGAAACGCACGCTGCTCTGATAATGGTAAAAGTGCACCCGCCCCCACGGATGACTTCTGCCATCCAGGTATATAATGGAGTAATTAACAATATCCCTGGATCCATTCCCTTGCTCTTGGGGCAGTGGGTATTACATTTTCCTACTGGCGTGGCTCAAACAGATAAACATCTACCTGGGTAAAACTTTTTCAGGATCACTTGTTACTTTTAAAGAGTCTCTGCAGTACCTGCATTTCTTTTGGTATATTGACGCATTTCTTTGCAGACTATACCTCTTTTTATATTATACAGTGCATTCCAGGATCTCCTTTTCCTATAATTCAGTGGTGTTTTGACCCAGTTATACATACATGGCTTCAATATTTGGATGTTGTGTGATAATGGGGGTATTTCATATTTATGCATCTATTCATATATACATGCATTTCTTTGGACAACTAAAAAATGGTTTATCCAGAGCTATTTTAGCTCTGCAGTACTTGCATCCTTTTGGGTTTATACATATACATATCTTTTTTACGTAGAGCGTACCTTCATCTATATCATATATTGTATTGAAGGATCCTTTCCTCCCACAATAATGGGGTGGCCATACCCACATATATACACATGGTTTTAGCATTTTGATATTGGTATATGCTAATAGAAATACCCATTCATATGTATGCATTTTTTGCATGCACCTTTTCTGACAACAATCTCTTCATTTCATAAATCTATTTTCTATCCCCTTAGATTACCCTCCTTGTCCACTTCCGTGCTTTTCCTTTGCGCCCTGGCAGGTCTTGCTGGTTCTCATTTCTAATGGGGGGTTGTGAATACTGCGATCACCTTTTCCATGAGCAAAAGAATGGACATCATCAATAGTTTTTAAAAATATTTTGGCTGCTGTATCTTGTGGTTCCTCTGCATGAATATGTAAGTGTATTTGGCAATTATGGTAACAAGAACAATATTACTATATTTTCCTTTTGGATGTTTATTTTTCCCTTTTTGCTTTATTTTAAAAGTGCTCTGTTCTAGCGAAGCTCAACACTCCTGAGAAAAGAAAGCAATTTCTGAAACGTGTCAGGTGTCTTTCATGGTCGCCTAGCCATGACGGCAGCCTGTGGAATGTGCAGAAATTTTTGCACTCAGGCTTTTATACTGTAGTATTAAATACTAGTACTTTTATACTGTTTTGATGAAATATATCTTCATATGTTCGAATTGGTACTACTGGCTGTTAAAAGTCCCATTAGGGGGTTCTTTCTTCTTTTTTGGTCTTATTTATGGTCATCAGCAAAAATTGTTGTTTGTTCTGCCAGAAGGTCATAGGAAAGGACAGGTGGCACCTAAAGCAAAATTTCTTAGTGGATCTGCCAGTTAATTACTAATGCCTATGGCTTTGAGGGGAAGACTCTGCCTATTCAGGTAAAAGCACACTGTACTAGGAATGTGGGAGCCTCTTTGGCTATCCAGCATTAGTGGCTCAAGGCTGCAACCTGGTCTTCAGTACATACCTTTACAACGCTTTACCAAGTGGATGTAGAAGGTGCAGAAGATACTTTGTTTGGCTGCAGCAGTTTTTTTTTGTCAGTCTCCCTCCCCTCAGTGGCATTGTTTTGGGATATCCCAGATGGTCATGATTATAGCCTGCTCCGTGTCCTGTAATGTACAGTAAAGAAAATTGGATTTTCTCTTTCGTTCATTGACAGACACAGCTCCAGATCTTCTTGACCCTTGGGTTTATGCTGCCCCCTACAGGAGTAGGACACTAGGCGGAAAATTTTGACTATGCCTATAGGGCAGTCCCATGGGGTATACTCCCACTTCCTGCTTCCTTGTCAAGAGTAAGGACCTAGTTCCTTGCTGGGATCTCTGGTCCTAGCATTTTTTCCTTTTTAAACTGAATTTTTTCTTCTTTTATTTTCTTATCCTGTGAGAACTACTATCAACTGCCAAACTGGGCGACAGACCGGATATCCTAGATCCTTACGGTCTTCCCTGTCTGGCCAGCGAGCGCGACCCGACCTTAGCTCGGTGCTAGGTTGGTTGCAACATAGCCCCACTGGACGGGGGCTAGCTTGCGCAGTGCAATACAGACTCTGCCTTGCAAATGCATATCATCTAGCCGGGGCCCCGGTATTCACTGGCAGAGATATGTTTGTGATGTGGAATTATTATTAGGGATGCACCGAAATGAAAATTTTGGACCAAACCGAAAATGCAGGATGCCATTGGCCGAAAACCGAAATCGAAACCGAAAATGACTTTTTCCCCCAAATAATTTTAAAATAGATAGAACAGAGGCATACGCCAAAAAACAGGCAGCGACGTACACCTGTCGCTGCCACCCTGTCACAGTATATGTACTGTGACGGGTTGGCAAGAGGTTAATTAAATTACCAATGGTATTTGTATTATGCAGCATGAGGGGGTTAATGTATTGTCACTGCTGCATTAGTGACCGACCAGTGGCAGTTAATTAACCCCTTTGTGCTGCATTAGTGCAACCAGTATCAGTGTTAATTAACACTGGTTGCACTGATACTGGTTGCACTAATGCAGCACAAAGGGGTTAATTAACTGCCACTGGTCGGTCACTAATGCAGCAGTGACAATACATTAACCCCCTCATGCTGCATAATTAATACAAATACCAATGGTAAGCTCATCTCAGCTATCACCCCCCCCCTCCCCCCTGCATCAGCCTCAGCATCCCTCTCCTACTCACTCAGCTCCTCCTGTCACGGTGTCCATTATTCAGAAGTCCCGCCTCAGAATAATCGAATGGAGTCTATTCGCATGGTAGTGGCATCTCTTCATCAAGGGGATTTCCTGGCCTCTATCGATATCAAGGACACTTACCTTCATATCCCAATATAGGTCGGGCATCAGGATTTCCTTCCCTTTCCCGTGGGCAAGAAGCACTATAAATTTTTTTTTTTTGTATAATCAATTTTTATTGAGAAAAAAAGAAAGTTGCAATAACAAAACAATGCAGTACATAAACAAAAGAAAAAGAAGACCCAACACAGTACAAACAGGCCAATGGAGCATAACTGAGCGAAATAATAATAACTAGAGAATCCACAATAATTGTGCATACCAAGAAATCAACTGAATGGTACGGACAGGGTCCCCGCAGTGGAGTCAAGGCCGGCTTATACCAAAACGGAGACGGGGCCCTCCCAGGTCCAGGCATTCGGCCCCAGTTGACTCCCCTCTCCCCCTCCGAGGAGAGTAGAGAGAGAGCCCGCGTCACCAAACAAAACAGCATGGCCATCTAGGTCCACCTCAACGGGGGGAGCCACCGCATAGGGCATCAGAAAAAAGGTATTAAATAAATAGGTAAATAAATATGGCACAAAAACAAAAGAAAGAAATAAAAAAAAATGAGGGGGAGGGTCTCTGCCAACCATGTAGAGGAATGTGCCCACGCCCGGCTCTGAGAGCAAATATAGGGAAAACAGGAACAAGGCTAAATTGTAGAGGTGTGTGAGGCTTGCAGAACCCACTGGCGGAATGAGGGGTCAGCCAGCGCCAAGAGGGCCACATCGAGACTGGAGGACACATGGAACGAATTGGGGGCGTACTGACGCCACTGGGACCAGGCTGCGTCAAACCTCTCTCGGGTATCTCTACATGTGGCCATCCATTGCTCAGCGTCCATAATCTCTTTTACTTTGCAAAGCCAATCAGCCTCGCTAGGGACCTGGGAAGTCTTCCAATGGACAGGAATGAGGCGTTTGGCTGCATTGAGTAAGTGCGGGAGAGCTCCCCACTTATATCTCGGGATGGGAACGGTTGGGCATGCAGACAGAAAAGCCCCGGGGAGTCCGGTAAGTCCAGACCGATACCGGCCAGGATGTGTTTCTTTACCATCTCCCAGAAGGGCCTAATCCGAGGGCACGTCCACCATATGTGAAGGAGCGTCCCTCTCTGCCCACAGCCCCGCCAGCACCCATGCGAAACTCCAGGGCAAAATCTAGCTAAAGTCACCGGGACCCGGTACCATCTGGTGAGCAACTTATAGTTATTCTCTTGTGTCTTGGAATCCACAGAACTAGAGTGGGTCAGACGGTACAAGCGGTGGAGTTGGTCCGAGGTAAACTCAAGATCCAAGTCCTTTTCCCATTTCCCGGCTGAAGTAAGGTTTCACAAAGACCGTGTGGGCCGAACAGTGACAAAGACCGTGTGTGCCGAACAGTCTGTTGTTTGCCGGGTGCTCGGGTTCGGCACATTGCAGATCGGGTGGACAGATTATTGGGTGGGGCTGGGGAAGACCCGGCTGTCATGGTATACGTGGGTACCAATGACATAGGCAGAGAAAGATGGAGAGTCCTAAACGATTTCAGGGACTTAGGCGCTAAGTTGAGGAGTAGGACCTCCAAGGTAGTATTTTCCGAAATACTACCTGTACCTCGAGCCACACCAGAGAGGCAGCGGGAGATTAGGGAAGTTAACGAGTGGCTGAGGAGCTGGTGTAGTAAGGAGGGTTTCGGGTTCCTGGAGAACTGGGCCAACTTCTCAGTCGGCCACCGGCTCTTTGGTAGGGACGGATTGCACCTAAATGGGGAGGGTGCAGCTGTACTGGGTGCGAGGATGGCCAAAAAGAGGGGCTTTTAAACTAGGTGATGGGGGGGAGGGTACAGATGTAGAATTAGCCAGGGGAAAGCAAGTTTCAGAGGGCAGAAATGAGGGCATTAGCGGTAGGGTGTTTGGAGCTCCTATACCCAGGGTGGGTATGGGGAAAAATCAAGAAAGCAGCCTTAAAACATCAAATGAGGATAAATGTAACCGATCAATATTAAGAGGTTTGTATACCAATGCCAGAAGCCTGGCTAACAAGATGGGAGAGCTAGAGCTGCTGATGTTTGAGGAGGACTTAGATTTTGTGGGGATACCTGAGACTTGGTTCCACAGCTCCCATGACTGGATGGCGACCATTCAGGGGTATTCCCTTTATCGCAGAGATAGAGAAGGTAAAAAAGGGGGAGGGGTATGTCTGTATATTAAGAACAGTATACAGATAAATATGAGAGATGATATTAATAATGGAGCTAAGGACGAGGCAGAATCCCTATGGGTAGAGCTTCAAAGGGATGGCACGGCGGGGAAGTTAATATTGGGCGTATGCTATAGACCCCCCAACCAGAGGGAGGAGGGTGAGGCGGCCCTCCTTTTACAGATAGGATTGGCAGCAAGGATGGGAAATGTCATTATAATGGGGGACTTTAATTATCCAGATATAGACTGGGCAGAAGGAACCGCGCACTCAGCCAAGGCTAGGCAGTTCCTAAATGTTTTGCAGGACAATTTTATGGGTCAGATGGTGAATGCACCGACAAGAAACAATGCGGTACTTGACCTACTGATTACCAACGATACAGACCTGATCACGGATATAGAAATACGGGACAACTTAGGAAACAGTGACCATAGGTCAATAAGTTTCAGTATTAATTACAGTAATAGGAAGCTGAGGGGTAATATAAGGACACTGAATTTCAAAAGAGCCAATTTCCCAAAGCTGCGCTCGCTGCTAGAAAATATCAATTGGGATAGAACCCTGGAAACAAAGAACACGGAGGAAAAATGGGAGTGCTTCAAGAGCATACTAAACAGGGGGATTGGCCAGTGCATTCCAAAGGGAAATAAATTTAAAAGAGCAAAAATAAACCCTGGATGGCTAAACTCCAACATAAAAATGTATATTAGTGCTAAAGAAAAGGCCTTCAAAAAATACAAGACTGAGGGGTCATTGGCAGCATTTAAGCATTACAAAGAGTGTAATAAGAAATGTAAAGACGAAATCAGGGCGGCTAAAATAGAACACGAGAGACATATAGCGGAGGAGAGTAAAAAGAACCCTAAGAAGTTCTTTAAGTATATAAACAGTAAGAAAGCGAGGCCAGAACACATTGGCCCCGTAAAAGATGATAAGGGAAATATGGCCACTGAGGACAGAGAAAAGGCGGAAGTGTTAAATAATTTCTTCTCTTCAGTCTTCACAAAAGAATCGGGGGGCTACACGAACCCAGCTTGTAAGGCCAATAATACACCTCAGAAAGTGCCGCCATGGTTAACAGAAGATAGACTTAGAGCTAAACTAGAGAAACTTAACATAAATAAATCCCCGGGACCGGATGGCTTGCACCCGAGGGTTCTTAATGAGCTCAGCCAGGTGATTGCCAGACCATTATTCTTGATCTTTAAGGATAGTTTACAGACGGGTATGGTGCCAGCTGATTGGAAAAAAGCCAACGTGGTACCAATATTTAAGAAGGGGCCGAGATATATCCCGGGTAACTATAGGCCGGTCAGCCTAACATCAGTAGTCTGCAAAATTTTGGAGGGGATGTTAAGGGACCACATACAAGACTTAAGTAATGAAACTGGTATTATAAGTAGTAATCAGCATGGATTCATGAAAAATCGTTCTTGCCAAACCAATCTATTAACCTTCTACGATGAAGTGAGCAGCCACCTAGATAAAGGTAAGCCTGTGGATGTGGTGTATCTGGACTTTGCAAAGGCCTTTGACACTGTTCCCCACAAACGATTACTGTACAAACTAAGGAAGGTAGGTATGGACCATAAGGGGAGTACCTGGATAGAGAACTGGCTCCAGGGGAGAGTACAGAGGGTGGTGATTAATGGGGAGTACTCGGATTGGGCGGGTGTGGAAAGTGGGGTCCCCCAGGGTTCTGTCCTGGGACCAATCCTGTTTAATTTATTCATAAATGATCTAGAGGAGGGGATATCTAGTACAATCTCAGTATTTGCAGATGATACTAAATTAGGCATGCCAATATCTTCTATGCAGGATGTGGAAACCTTGCAAGCAGACCTGAACAAAATAACGGGGTGGGCAACTACATGGCAGATGAGGTTTAATGTTGATAAATGTAAAGTAATGCACCTGGGTGCCAGAAACCAGAAAGCAAGCTACTCACTAGGGGGGGAACCTCTGGGTGAGTCTAGGATGGAAAAGGACTTGGGGGTACTGGTAGACAACAAGCTTGGCAGTGGCATGCAATGCCAAGCCGCCGCAAGCAAAGCCAACAGAATACTGGGATGTATAAAAAAGGGGATTCACTCCAGAAATAAAGAGATTATTCTCCCACTCTACAAGACTCTGGTCCGGCCACATCTGGAGTATGCTGTCCAGTTCTGGGCACCGGTCCTCAGGAAGGATGTGCTGGAACTGGAGAAAGTCCAGAGAAGGGCAACAAAAATAATTAGGGGAATGGAGGACATCAGCTATGAGGAAAGACTACAAGCACTGAACCTTTTCTCTCTGGAGAAAAGACGATTGAGGGGGGATATGATATCAATGTACAAATACTGTACTGGTGACCCGAGCATAAGGAACAAACTATTCAGAGAAAGGAGGTACAATAAGACACGTGGCCACTCACTAAAACTAGAGGAAAGGCGGTTTAACCTTAAAGTGCGTAAGGGGTTCTTCACTGTAAGAGCAGTAAGGATGTGGAATTCTCTTCCACAAGCAGTCGTATCAGCAGGGAGCATCGATAGTTTCAAAAAACTAGTAGATGGACACCTTAAAGACCACAACATACAGGGGTATACAATGTACGATTAAAAGCAAACACACACACGCATTCATAGGTTGAACTGGATGCATAGGTTGAACTGGATGGACTGATGTCTTTTTTCAACCTTACTAACTATGTAACTATGAATCCCTATGGGTAGAGCTTCAGAGGGAAGGCACGGTGGGGAAGGTAATATTGGGCGTATGCTATAGGCCCCCCAACCTGAGGGAGGAGGGGGAGGCGGACCTCATTTTACAGATAGGATTGGCAGCAAGGATGGGAAATGTCATTATAATGGGGGACTTTAATTATCCAGATATAGACTGGGCAGAAGGAACCGCACACTCAGCCAAGGCTAGGCAGTTCCTAAATATTTTGCAGGACAATTTCATGGGTCAGATGGTGAATGCACCGACAAGAAACAATGCGGTACTTGACCTACTGATTACCAACAATACAGACCTGCTCACGGATATAGAAATACGGGGCAACTTAGGAAACAGTGACCATAGGTCAATAAGTTTCAGTATTAATTACAGTTATAGGAAGCAGAGGGGTAATCTAAGGATGCTGAATTTCAAAAGAGCTAATTTCCCAAAACTGCGCTCGCTGCTAGAAAATATCAAATGGGATAGAACCCTGGGAACAAAGAACACGGAGGAAAAATGGGAGTGCTTCAAGAGCATACTTAACAAGGGGGTTGGCCAGTGCATTCCAAAGGGAAATAAATTTAAAAGAGCAAAACTAAACCCTGGGTGGCTAAACTCCAACATAAAAATGCATATTAGTGCTAAAGGTAAGGCTTTCAAAAAATACAAGGCTGAGGGGTCATTGGCAGCATTTAAGCATTACAAAGAGTGTAATAAGAAATGTAAAGATGAAATCAGGGCGGCTAAAATAGAACACGAGAGACATATAGCGGAGGAGAGTAAAAAGAACCCCAAGAAGTTCTTTAAGTATATAAACAGTAAGAAAGCGAGGTCAGAACACATTGGCCCCATAAAAGATGACAAAGGTAATAAATATGGCCACTGAGGACAGGGAAAAGGCGGAAGTGTTAAATAATTTCTTCTCTTCAGTCTTCACAAAAGAATCGGGGGGCTACACGAACCCAGCTTGTAAGGCCGAACTAAACAACACACCTCAGGAAGTGCCGCCATGGCTAACAGAAGATAGACTTAGAACTAAACTTGAGAAACTTAACATAAATAAATAACCGGGACCGGATGGCTTGCACCCGAGGGTTCTTAAAGAGCTCAGCCAGGCGATTGCCAGACCATTATTCTTGATCTTTAAGGATAGTTTACAGATGGGTATGGTGCCAGCCAATTGGAAAAAGGCCAACGTAGTACCAATATTTAAAAAGGGGCTGAGGTGTATCCCGAGTAACTACAGACCTGTCAGCCTAACATCTGTAGTCTGCAAGATTTTGGAGGGGATGTTAAGGGACCACATACAAAACTTTAGTAATGAAAACAGTATTATTAGTAGTAATCAGCATGGATTTTTGAAAAATCGTTCTTGCCAAACCAATCTACTTACCTTCTACGATGAAGTGAGCTGCCACCTAGATAAAGGTAAGCCTGTGGATGTGGTGTATCTGGATTTTGCAAAGGCCTTTGACACCGTTCCCCACAAACGCTTACTGTACAAACTAAGGAAGGTAGGTATGGACCATAAGGTGAGTACCTGGATAGAGAACTGGCTCCAGGGGAGAGTCCAGAGGGTGATGATTAACGGGGAGTACTCGGACTGGGCGGGTGTGGAAAGTGGGGTCCCCCAGGGTTCGGTCCTGGGACCAATCCTGTTTAATTTATTCATAAATGATCTAGAGGAGGGGATATCTAGTACAATCTCAGTATTTGCGGATGATACTAAACTAAGCATGCCAATATCTTCTATGCAGGATGTGGAAACCTTACAAGCGGACCTGAACAAAATAACGGGGTGGGCAACTACATGGCAGATGAGGTTTAATGTTGAAAAATGTAAAGTAATGCACTTGTGGGCCAGAAACCAGAAAGCAAGCTACTCAATAGGGGGGGGGGGAACCTCTGGGGGAGTCTAGGATGGAAAAAGACTTGGGGGTACTGGTAGACAACAGGCTTGGCAGTGGCATGCAATGCCAAGCAGCTGCAAGCAAAGCCAACAGAATACTGGGATGTATAAAAAAGGGGATTCACTCCAGAAATAAAGAGATTATTCTCCCGCTCTACAAGACTCTGGTCCGGCCACATCTGGAGTATGCTGTCCAGTTCTGGGCACCGGTCCTCAGGAAGGATGTGCAGGAATTGGAAAGAGTCCAGAGAAGGGCAACAAAAATAATTAGGGGAATGGAGGACATCAGTTATGAGGAAAGACTACAAGCACTGAACCTATTCTCTCTGGAGAAGAGACGATTGAGGGGGGATATGATATCAATGTACAAATACTGTACTGGCGACCCTAGCATAAGGAACAAACTATTCAGAGTAAGGGAATACAATAAGACACGTGGCCACTCACTAAAACTAGAGGAAAGGAGGTTTAACCTTAAAATGCGTAAGGGGTTCTTCACTGTAAGAGCGGTAAGGATGTGGAATTCTCTTCAGCAGGGAGCATTGATAGTTTCAAAAAACTATTAGATGGGCACCTTAGAGATCACAACATACAGGGGTATACAATGTACGGTTAAAAGCAAACACACACACACATCATAGGTTGAACTGGATGGACTGATGTCTTTTTTCAACCTCACTTAACTATGTAACTAGGTTTAGAGGAGGGCTTGGCCAGTTCTAGCAGTCTATACAGAGCTGAAATCAAATGCGGCTGTGGGTCACAGGCTGCCCATAAGCATTCAAAGTCAGTGAGCTCGGTTCTGATCTGGACCGTCTGACAAGCTGAGACCACAAAATGGGTCAGTTGACGGTGCCTCCAGAAATCAAAGGGAAAGCTGCCATAGCGATCCCATAGCGTAGCCAATGAGACCAACTTCCTAGCAGAACAGAAGCGAGCCAGACTGACCTCCCCATCTCTAGCCCAGGAGCCCAGTGACGACAGTCGTTCCCCAGGGGAGAACCATGGAAAACCCCCCACATGGGCCAACGGAGACATGGGAGGGGCCAAAGCCAAGGAGCCGTTCAACTTATCCCACAGTGAGTGGGTCGTCAGAGGGGACGCCCAGTGTGACAGTCCCCTATTCTCCGCAGGCACCCACGGGGCATATGCCAGGTTATGGCCCGCTACGGTTTTCTCTAGGGAGACCCACATCTTGGACGAGGTCTGAAACGGCCAGTCCAGCAGGCGTTGGAGGGCCACAGCTCTATAGTATTGCAGAATGAATGTTAGGTAGGCCAAGACCTCCGTCACGTTTGGTCCTCTGCAATAAAGCAACAGCTATCCGAAGTCACGTAGGCAATAAAGAGGCTATTAAGTTCGGCAAAGAAGCACCTGGGAAGCGGCACAGGGAGCATCTGCAGGAGAAACAGTACCCAGGGGAGGACAGTCATTTTGAGAATATTAGTGCGACCGATCCATGTAAAAGAGGATCTGTCCCAGGATTCGCGGTCCACACGATTCCGCCGGGGAAGAGGGGCATAGTTAAAAGTGTATAGGGAGTCCAGGGAGGCAGTGAGATGGACACCTAGATATGTCATAGAGGATACCATCCACGTGAAGGGAAAAGAAGCCCGCAGCGAGGGCGCCATAGGCGGGAGTATGGTGACAGGCAGGATTTCGGACTTAGAGTAATTGATTTGGAAATTGGACACCCTACCATACTCCAAGAGTTCCGCCATCAGATTGGGCAGCAAGGTGACCTGTTCCACCACATGGAACAGAACATCGTCTGCATACGCAGAGAGCTTGTGTTCCGTGGAGCCCACGGTGACCCCCCTTAATGTTCACATTCGCCCCTTCCCTTACAAAGTAGGGGCTCCAAGGCCAGAGCAAATAAAAGGGGTGACAGGGGGCAGCCCTGTCACGTGCCGTTTCTGATGGGGAATGGATCAGAGAGGCAACCATTAACCCCAACCTGTGCCGAAGGGGACTGGTAGAGGGCAGAGATCCATCGCAACAAACGGGGACCCATGTCCAAGCGCTGCAGGATGGCCGTGAGAGAGCCCCAATCCACCCGGTCGAAAGCTTTCTCAGCGTTCGTCGAGAGCAGCAAATTGGGGGGCTGTGGGGTCTGTGAGCAAATCCAATGAATGAAATGGAGGGCACGGACGGAATTGTCCCTAGCCTCTCGTCCCATGACGAACCCCGTCTGATCCGGGTGCACAACGCCGTGGACCAGAGACTTCAGCCGATTTGCCAGGATCTTGGCAAATAGCTTCAGATCTATGTTCAAGAGCGAGATCGGGCGGTAATTTTGTGGCAGAGTGTGGTCCTTGCCGTCCTTTGGAAGAACAGTAATGTGCGCCAAGGACATGTCCCTAGGAAGGCGACCATCCTCGGCCAGGGTATTAAAGAAAGTGAATATGTGGGATTGGAGGTATGGAAAGAACTTTACATAGTACGCTTTTGTAAGACTGTCCGGGCCGGGTGCTTTCCCATCCGGGAGGGACTTCACCGTGGCCAGCAATTCCTCCGCCGTGATGGGGGCCTCTAATTCCGCTCGTTGGGCCAAGGAAATACCTGGTAGCTCCGTGGAGGACAGATAGGCATCAATCTCCTGACTCTTTCGCGACAAAGATGTCGTGTCTGAGCCAGGATCCAGGTTATACAGGGCTGCGTAATAATCTCGAAACATCTACGTCAGTTTAGAGTTATGGTAAACCGGATCACCCGCGGGGGGATGGACCTTGGCGGCATGGACAGACAGCCGGTGCTTCCGGAGGGCCCTTGCCAACATCCTACCACATTTGTTACCGAACTCGTAGTATCTATGGGCCATATAGCGGAGCCTGTGGGAGATCTGGCGGTCCAAAAGTTTAGCGAATATGTTGCGCAGTTCAGTCAGCTGTGTCAGAGTCGCGGGGTCAGAATTACGCTTATGTGTCAGTTCCGCATGCTGCAGAGCAGTAAGGACACGCTGAAAGTCCATCTGCCTTTCCTTTTTGAGTTTAGAACCCCAGGCAATAAGGGAGCCCCGAACTACCGCCTTGTGACCCTCCCACACCATTCCACCATCCACCTCCCCCGTAGCATTGTCCGTAAAGTAGTGAGCCAACGTCTCCTCAACCCCCGAGGTGACCCGAGGGTCATCCAGGAGGTTCTCGTTGAGTCTCCAGGACCAGGGCCTGGCGGACAACGACGCCAGGGCAATGCGCAGAGTAATGGGTGCATGGTCAGATATCGTAATATGTTCAACAGTGGAGTCTAGGAGCAGGTCCAGGGTGCCATGATCGACGTACAGCAAGTCGATCTGGGTATAAACGTCATGGACTCTAGAATAATGGCTGTAGTCTCGGGCAGTGGCATGAAGCACACGCCAGCTGTCAACGAGTGCATGGTCCTGAAAAGATTTGCGGAAGTGACGCAGAAAAGCGTAGTAATGTGTCGAGCGACCCGCCGACGCATGTAAAGATGGGTCCGGAGACACGTTAAAGTCCTCCCCCAGTATCAAACGACCCTCCTGAAAGCCGGCCAGAAGCTCCAGTACTTTATCTATGAAAGTAATCTGTTGGGAGTTGGGGGCGTACAACGTGGCAAAAGTATAAGCCTGACCCATAATGGTGCCTTTGAGGAACACAAAACGGCCCTGGGGGTCAGAGTGGTGCACTGACATCTGGAAAGGCCAGGTCTTGTGGATCGCAATGGCTGTCCCCTGGGATTTGATGTCAGCGAGGTGCTCAAGTACCATTGAGGATACAGGTGAGTCTGTAATTTAGGGGTGGAAGAGGCCATGAAGTGAGTCTCCTGCAGGAAAACCACCTGCGCCTTGAGACGCTTTAGCTCCAACCACAAGCGGCTACGCTTATTGGGGAAGCAGAGACCTCGGACATTATAAGACACTACCTTAACTTCAGCCATGGTACCAGAAAAGTAACCACCAGAGGCACAGCCACATAAACAGGGAGCCAGGTGCGGGCAGACCGGAACCTAAGGGGAAAAAAAAAAAGAAAAAAAGGGGGGAAGGCAGAGAAAAAACAACAAAAAAAACCATGAACATGCAAACATGTAGCCATAAAAAAAATTTAATAACATAAGGCATAATGACCTGGGTGGAAACTCCAGGCGCTTAGGCCAGGGGAGGGCAGGAGGCCCACCCCTGGACCCATGTCCAGTGACATGGCGGGCCCCCCAGGCCAGGCATAGCGCCCAAATACGGCCATTCACCCATGGCCCAAAAGGAACAAGGGTAAGGCCTACTGGAGGAACGTAGTCAGACACGAGGAGCAGGAGCCTGCACAGCCCCCGCAAATCAGTGCAGTACAAACCAGAAACCTAAGGGTGTATTGTAAACCCCAGAACCAGACAGCCTGTCACAATCAGCAACTATGGGGAAGCCTCAGGAGGAGGCAACCCCAAACAGGGGACCAGAGCAGGAGTGAAGTCAGGCAGCCAGTGAGAAGGGAGGAGGGCAGAACCAGGCAAGGGTGTTCAGGCTGGGCTGGCATGGGGGACAGGATCAGAGGATGCCCCGCCCGATTGGCGTTTGCGGCCTTGAGAGCCCCTCCGGGCAGGGAGCCAGGGACCCGTCAACTACGGGATAGCGATGTTAAAGTCCTGGCGCCAGTCCACAAAGTCCAGGCGCGACAGAAAGTTGGGGAGATCATCCTTCGTGCGCATCACCGCAGATTTGCCATCACGTTCAGCTTGTAGGCTGAAGGGGAAGCCCCAGCGATAAGTAGCTCCCGCAGCCTTCAGGGATTCCAAAAGGGGCTGGAGTGCCCGCCGTTGCATGAGGGTGCGTCTAGAGAGATCCTGATAAAAGAACAGGTCGGCTCCATCAAAATCAAAAAAGGGGCGTCTGTGCATACGCTGCATAATCTGCTCCTTGATACCATAGCGGTGCAGCTTGCAAATAATGTCCCTGGGATTGTCCACATCCTGTGATTGCGGCCGAAGCGCCCTGTGTGCCCTGTCAATCTCCATAGGGGCAGTGGCGGGCAAATCCAGGATCTCCCTAAAGATATCCTGCAGGGTGGGGACAATATCTCAGGCAGCTGTAGCCTCAGGCATCCCCCTGATTCAGATATTAGAACGGCGACTGCGGTTCTCATAATCATCCAGCTGACAAATGAGGGCCTCAATACGCTGGTCTTGTGCTTTAAATCTATCTTGAAACTGTGCCAGCACAGAAAGGGAATCATCAACCTTCTGCTCCAGTGTTTCCAGCCTAGTGCCCAGGTGTGTAGTATCAGATTTGAGCTGCTCAATGTCCTGTTTAAAGTTTGTCTCCACTCTGCAAATAAAGCGGTCCAAATCAGCTTTAGTGGGGAGGGCCCAGATATGCTGCCTCAAGTCCCTGTCCCCAAGCAAGTCAGAGGCATCGGAGCCTCGGTCTAGGGAGGCGGTGGAGCCCGGGGAAGGCAGAGTCACTCACCAGCCTGGGAGATGGAATCGGGGAAGCTCCGAGCTGCGTAGAGCCGCCGGCCGCGGGAGCAGCATCACCCTGTGAGTCGCAGCTGGGCACCATCTTGGAAGGGTCAGCATGCGGTCCCCGATCTTTGGCAAAGAAGGAGCTGATGGAGGCACTGGACGGCCGGGAGGAGCCCCGGGGCTGTGACTGGGCCCTCTTGCGTTGCAGCATGGGGTTTTGGTGCACCAGGATTGGATGGTTCGGCTGGTGTAAGGCTAAAGAAGCAGCGGGATGCGGGAGCTGAAGAGCCGTGTGTCCTCACTCGATCATGTCCAAGCCACTCCCCCAAGCACTATCAATTTGTGGCATTACCTTTTGGTCTTGCCTCATCTCCTCCGGTGTTCACAAAAGTTTTGGCCCCGATGTTAGCACTGTTGGTCCCTGATTTTCATTTGAATGAAGACATTGTGTTGCCTTCCCTGTGTCCCAGGGTTAAACATCCAAAGGAAATTGTCTTGCATGCCTTGGATGTGGTCTGTGCAATTAGGGTGTACCTGGCAGCTACAGAGTCTTTCAGGAAGTTAGACTCTCTTTTTATGCTCATGAATTGACCTCGTAAAGGGTTGTCCACTTCCTCTGCCACCATTTCTAGATGGATCAGAAAGAGATGGTGGTTCAGGCCTTTTCCATCAGGGGTCAGGTTTCTCCTTTCCCTGTCAAGGCGCACTCTACTAGGGCCCTTAGTGCCTCCTGGGCCTTTCTTCATGAGGCGTCAGTGACCCAGATTTGCAAGGCGGCCACCTGGTCATCGGTGCACTTTTTTACAAAGTCTTTTAAAGTGGATGTGTTGGCATCTGCGGATGCTTTCTTTGGCCTCAAGGTTTTGAAGGCTGCTGTTTAAGAGGACCTCATGCTCTGAGGGTGTATTGTTTTTTTCAGGTGAGCTCCAGTTTGGTTGAGCCCCTGTTGCCTGGTTGGCTAATGTTTAGCCTTGGGAGTTTTTTGCTGTTTCCCACCCCTCATGTTTTTTTTTTTAACATTTTTTATTAAAGAATGTACGTTACAGTAACAATTTGAACAACATGCTCAATATGAGCACCATAGCAATAAAATGCAGTTAAACTATACATTTTCAAATAACTTGATGCAGGTCATACAGCTTGCTTGGATCACAAAATAAAAAATATAAAGCATATAATGTGTCACCATTATTTCCCCAGGTATTAGATATCAACTTTGAGAAGTCTGAATTCTAACGGATATTATACTGTGCATCTGAGTCGATGGGCTTCTTAACTAGTGGAAGCGGTAAGGGTAGATGCACACCACACATCCTAAATCTTATTATATTTTGTTGGGCATCCTCTGTGTTCATGTACAAATTTTTCATATGGCAGTGTTTGATTTACCATCTCTATCCATGTATGAACAGATAGAGGATTGGGTTCAATCGATTTGAGTGCAATGGCTTTCCTAGCCAGAAACCGCGTTTCTTTCAGTAAGACTATATGATACCTCTGCCACTGTTCGTCATCCAGAATACCCAAGAGGCATACTTAAGGAGTACATGGAACAGATAACGATAAGACTGAGGACAGAAGATCTGTCACCTGTTTCCAGTAATGAGCTATGACAGGACATACCCAAATTACATGTGCAAAATCATCTTTTGTGTGATTACATCTCGTACAGTTAGACGTGGGTATGCGATGCATAGCATGCAATCTCACCGGAGTAAGGTGAGACTGGTGTATCATGTATATTTGTGTCAGCTTGTTATTAATTGCTGGAGACACCTGTAAATGAGAGGAACAAACCTCTTCCCAATCCTCCTCAGCTAAATCTGGTATGATTTGTTGCCATTTAGATTGTACTGCAGTGGATTTTTGCAAATAGTGGCATTTCCCTCCTCTGGCTTCCGCTCACCCAACAAATTACATTCAAAATACCAACAACAACTTATAAAGCCATCCACAATCCAGCCCCCAGCTACATAATTAGCCTAGTCTCAAAATACCAACCTAATCGCTCGCTTCGTTCCTCTCAAAACCTTCTGCTCTCTAGCTCCCTCATCACGACCTCCCATACTCGCCTCCAGGACTTTTCCAGAGCCTCTCCAATCCTATGGAACTCCTTACCCAAATCTGTCCGATTATCTCCTACTCTATTAGCTTTTAGACGATCCCTGAAAACCCTCCTCTTCAGAGAATCCTATCCTACCCGCACCTAACAACTCTACTTCCATTTTCTCCATCAGCTCATCCCTTCTAGACTGTAAGCTCTAACGAGCAGGGCTCTCTAATTCCTCCTGTATTGAGCTGTATTGTCTTCTCTCATATTGTAAAGCGCTGTGCAAACTGTTGGCGCTATATAAATCCTGTATAATAATAAATAATGATAATTTAAAAGATAGGTATAGACTACAGATAGGAGTCCTCCAGGACATTGTGACTTTAATATGCCTATGAGTAGGTATTTAGAAACATTTTAGACATTATTTCCAAACTGAGTATGCAATGCATGCCTAAATTGAAGGTATTTGTAAAATGTTTGTACGGGGGAAATCAAGTTTCTGCTGAAATTCAACAAAAGATGAAAGAATAGTGCCAATAGGTTCCCTGTTGTGGGAATGCCTGAAGTGTTTGGAGAAGGGGAGCCTAATTCACAGTGAGCATTTCTACTCCTTTCTTTTAGTGAATTAGGCTCCCCGTCTCCAAACACTTCAGGCATTACCACAACAGGAATCCTAGAAGCCTGAGATTTTGGGGATCGCGCTTATATTTTTGCTTTTATTGCTCCTTATGGGGAGCCTCTGTGGTGGATTGAGGTCACTCCTAGCTCTTTGCTATACACACTGGAAGGGGAACAGTGGCTGGGGAGCTGCGGTATCATTCCCACTGATTGAATTTAAAGACAAGCTTATTAGACCTGCCGGTAAAACAGAGGTCTATTTTTTGAAGTGAGCACAGTAGCTTGGTAAAAGGTTAAGGATTACCACCTGAAGTGGATCCAGGATTCATCATCTTCTTCACTTGTCGCTTGAACCTTCTGTATATGGGACTTTTGGGTTTACCTGTCCTCTCCTATATATATATATATATATATATATATATATATATATATATATATATATACAGTGCCTTACGAAAGTATTCAGCATTTCAGGCTTCAAACATAAAGATATAAAAGTGTAATTTTTTGTGAAGAATCAATAAGTGGGACACAATCATGAAGTGGAACGAAATTTATTGGATATTTCAAACTTTTTTAACAAATAAAAACCTGAAAAATTGGGCGTGCAAAATTATTGAGCCCCCTTAAGTTAATGTAGCGCCACCTTTTGCTGCGATTACAGCTGTAAATCGCTTGGGGTATGTCTCTATCAGTTTTGCACATTGAGAGACTGAAATTTTTGCCCATTCCTCCTTGCAAAACAGCTCGAGCTCAGTGAGGTTGGATGGAGAGCATTTGTGAACAGCGGTTTTCAGTTCTTTCCACAGATTCTCAATTGGATTCAGGTCTGGACTTTGACTTGGCCATTCTAACACCTGGATATGTTTATTTGTGAACCATTCCATTGTAGATTTTGCTTTATGTTTTGGATCATTGTCTTGTTGGAAGACATCTCCGTCCCAGTCTCGGGTCTTTTGCAGACTCCATCAGGTTTTCTTCCAGAATTGTCCTGTATTTGGCTCCATCCATCTTCCCATCAATTTTAACCATCTTCCCTGTCCCTGCTGAAGAAAAGCAGGCCCAAACCATGATGCTGCCACCACCATGTTTGACAGTGGGGATGTGTGTTCAGGGTGATGAGCTGTGTTGCTTTTACGCCAAACATAACGTTTTGCATTGTTGCCAAAAAGTTCAATTTTGGTTTCATCTGACCAGAGCACCTTCTTCTACATGTTTGGTGCGTCTCCCAGGTGGCTTGTGGCAAACTTTAAACAAAACTTTTTATGGATATCTTTACGAAATGGCTTTCTTCTTGCCACTCTTCCATAAAGGCCAGATTTGTGCAGTATACGACTGATTGTTGTCCTATGGACAGAGTCTCCCACCTCAGCTGTAGATCTCTGCAGTTCATCCAGAGTGATCATGGGCCTCGTGGCTGCATCTCTGATCAGTCTTCTCCTTGTATGAGCTGAAAGTTTAGAGGGACGGCCAGGTCTTCGTAGATTTGCAGTGGTCTGATACTCCTTCCATTTCAATATTATCGCTTGCACAGTGCTCCTTGGGATGTTTAAAGCTTGGGAAATCTTTTTGTATCCAAACCTGGCTTTAAACTTCTCCACAACAGTATCTCGGACCTGCCTGGTGTGTTCCTTGTTCTTCATGATGCTCTCTGCGCTTTAAATGGACCTCTGAGACTATCACAGTGAAGGTGCATTTATACGGAGACTTGATTACACACAGGTGGATTCTATTTATCATCATTAGTCATTTAGGTCAACATTGGATCATTCAGAGATCCTCACTGAACTTCTGGAAAGAGTTTGCTGCACTAAAAGTAAAGGGGCTGAATAATTTTGCACGCCCAATTTTTCAGTTTTTTATTTAACAAAGTTTGAAATATCCAATAAATTTAGTTCCACTTCATGATTGTGTCCCACTTGTTGTTGATTCTTCACAAAAAATTACAGTTTCATATCTTCGTTTGAAGCCTGAAATGTGGCAAAAGGTCGCAAAGTTCAAGGGAGCTCAATACTTTTGCAAGGCACTGTGTGTGTGTGTGTGTGTATATATATATATATATATATATATATATATATATATATATATATAGCATTTTAGTTGATGTTCCAACATTTATTGCGCTGCACTTATTTATGTTGAGATTACTACAGTAATCAGTGCTAAAAATGTGCATTGTTACTGTACTAATGACACTGGCAGGGAAGGGGTTAACACCAGGGGCGATCAAAGGGTTAAATGTGTCTCTAGGGGGTGCTTTTTAACTGTGCGGGGGATATACTTATGGAATGAACACAGGGACCAAAATAGGAGGAACATAGGGACCTAAAAATAGGAAGACCTAAATAGGAGGAGCCCTGTGTTTATTGCTGACAGAACAGCTGTCTGCCGAGTTTACAATGGCAGACCGCCGTTCTGTCTCCACGGGGAGCGATCGCGGGTGCCCGGCGGCAATCACAGCCGCCAGAGCCACAGATCATCTTCCCCTGTGGCAAATGGGCGTGCTCCCCCACTCCGGGTCCGCGAAGCGACGTAGTTACGTAATTTCACGGGACAGAGCTGACCTGCCCGCAGTATACGTACTGCTGGCGGTCAACAAGTGGTTAAAGTCATTGCAACTTGAAGTCGCACTGATATGAACGGTACTCATTGGAAATCATGAAGTACAACTTATCATGTGACTTTGCAGCCCCAAATCGCAAGACAAGTCGCACAAGTGTGAAAGGGGCCTTAATCCTACAACTTGCTTAGACTCTCTCCACACCGCTCTTGCCAAATTCAGAATCGGTAAGTGCACTTTTTCTAGGACTGTCTTTGGTGCTTCAAAAGCTATTAACAGATTATTCAATTTAAGGACATGTGCTTTAACCACTTAAGCCCCAGAGGATTTGGCTGCTCAAAGACCAGGGCCTATTTTGCGATTCGGCACTTTGTGACTTTAACAGACAATTGCGCAGTCGTGCTAAGCTGTACCCAAATGAAATTGACATCCTTTTTTCCCCACAAACAGAGCTTTCTTTTGGTGGCATTTGATCACCTGTGCGACTTTTACTTTTTGCGCTATAAACAAAAAAAGAGCGACAATTTTGAAAAAATAACAATATTTTTCAAATTTTTTATATGAAATTCCCCAAAAAAAATGTAAAAATCTAAATTTTTTAACATTTTAGGCCAATTTGTTTTCTGCTACATATGTTTGGTAAAAAAAAATCGCAATAAGCGTATTTTGATTGGTTTGCGCAAAAGTTATCGCAGCTAACTACGGGAAAGATTTATGTCCTTTTTATTGTTTTTATTTTAACTAGTAATGGCGGCAATCTGCGATTTGTTTTGCGGGACTGCGACATTGCGGCGGACAGATCGAAACCCTGACTAACATTTTTGACACTTTTGGGGGTACCAGTGACATTACTACAGTAATCAGTGCTATACATATGCACTGTTACTGTTAAAATGACACTGGCAGGGAAGAGGTTAACTTTATTAGTGAACAAGGGGTTAAGTGTGTCCCTAGGGGGCGTGATTCTAACTGTAAAGGGGCGTGGCTAGTGATGTAACCACAGAGACATACGATCCTACATAGCAGGATCGTATGATCTCTGTTCTTACATCAGGGAGAATGACAGGCGGCTTTGTTTACATTAGCCTCCTGCCTTTCTCCCTCTCCACCGGGAGATCGCGGGTGACCAACGGACATCGGAGCCACCGGTCACTCACGCGGACATGTCAGGGAACGAATGGGGGCGGGAGCTCGCCCCCTAGAGGCTAGTAGGCGAGCGACGTATCCCTACGTCGCTTTGCCTGTACGGGGCTGACTGCCGCAGTAAATAGTCGTGCGGCGGTCGGCAAACGGTTAATGTGACTCCACCACCGTAGGTGAAACAGGTAATCAGTTAAGTGTCACAATTGTCCTGCTAAAAAAATAATAGTACATATTTGGAATACCATACCAGCTTCCACTTTAGGCCTTTGCAAGGTGGAAAATTCAAGCTTTCTTCTACTCTGGGCCCATATAAAGGAGCTAGACAGGGTGTCCAAGGTTTTAAAGTAGGACTTGGGCACTGGTACTGGCATATGGGAAGATACATATATAGACCCTTCGGTAAAAGGACCATTTTAATGAGATTAATCCTGCCTGATACTGATAAAGGGAGTTTAGCCCACGTAATAAGTTTAGTCCTAACCACTCGCATCAGGGGGTCTATATTAGCCTTTAATGCCTCAGATGCTGATAATGTAATTAATATTCTCAAATATTTAAAAGAGATGACAGTTTTTAGATGGATTACAGCGCCACATTCTACAAATACCTGAGGTCGAAGAGGCATCAGAGCAGAATTTTGCCAATAAATTTTTAGGCCCGAGTATGTACCGAAGAGGTTAACGATTTGCATTGCAGCACTTAATGACCAGGAGGCATCTTGTAGATATAAAATAGAAAAAGATCATCTGCATACAATCCTATTACATCTGTTCTATCACCCAATGTAA
Source organism: Pelophylax lessonae (assembly GCF_965119305.1). Classification (NCBI taxonomy): domain Eukaryota; kingdom Metazoa; phylum Chordata; class Amphibia; order Anura; family Ranidae; genus Pelophylax; species Pelophylax lessonae. The sequence continues at coordinate 78,919,426 of NC_138768.1, forward strand.
TTCCTTTTACGAGAGGAGACTGCCAGAACTGCAAAGCCAAGGTCTCTATAGCCACCGCAAAAAGAAGCAGTGATAAAGGACATCCCTGCCGTGTACCCCTATGAATTGGAATGAATGTAGATAATAAGATATCTGCATCTAAAGTTGATACCTGCTCTTGTGCTAAGAGAGGAAATTGTAGGTCAGACAGATACATCTCAATATCCTGTTTGGTATGTGTGAGAGTGGTAGCGTACATGGTAATTAAAAAAAGCATGGAAGCATTCAAGAATATCCTTCGCATTCCCTGCCTCAGTTCCATCAAGTCAGACTATTTTAGATCCCGCTAAACTTGCGGTTTGTTGTTTAGCCATATGAGCCAGTAGTTGGCTAGACTGATTTCCAAACTCAAAGTACTTTTGCTGTGCATAAAATACTTTTCTTTTAGCACTAGTAGCCATATGAGTTGAATACAACCGGGACACATGTTCCCAATGTACACGATTAGTAACAGTGGGAGAGCCCAAATATGTCGTCTCTGCAGCCTGATAGGCTTGGATGAGATCTTCCTCTTCTTTACGTGAGGATTTTTTAATAAATGAAATGGTGGATCTGAGGGCCTCCCTCAGGTACGCTTTCAGAGTGTCCCAGAAGATCAAATCTCTAGCTTCTCCATGTGCCTCCAGGAAAGCATGCAATTGATCTGGTATCCTATTGTTAGACCCTATTAATGACAACCAAAAGGGTTGTACCCTCCATGGTCTGCGTACCTCCCTGATCCAACATCAACCGTAAGAGTGGTGAGTGATCTGATACCCCCCTCGGGAGATACTTAATGTCAGAGACCTTAGGTAGAAGCCTATTATTGCCCAAAGCAAGATCAATTCTAGATAAAGTTCCTCTGCTGGGAATAGACCAAGAGAATGCACGGGTGCAAGGATTAACCACTTCCATACCGAGTCATAGTAATATGACGTCGGCATGGTGGTTGTACGGATCCGGGCGGGCGTCATATGACGTCCGCCCGCTCTAGCTGCGCGCCCCCGGGGGCGCGCAGCGCAGCGATCGGGGGTGAGGCTCGTCCCTCGGACATAGCCCATCCCTGATCAAGGTAAACAGCCAATAGAAATTGGCTGTTTACCACGTGATCGGCTGTGTCAATCACAGCCGATCACATGAGCGGCTCCAGCACAAGCCGCTCGTTCTCTCTGCAATGCGCGCCCCCGGGGGCGCGCAGAGCAGCGATCGGGGACGAGGCTCATCCCTCGGACAGAGTCGATCCCCGATCTAGATAAAGAGCCAATGAAATTGGCTCTTTACCACGTGACCGGCTGTGTCCAATCACAGCCGGTCACAAATGTCAACAGAGAACACGGTAACTAGCTGTCACCGTGTTCTCCTCCTCACACACTGATCCTGTGTGAGGAAGAGAGTGTGGTAACAGCTAGTTACCAAGTACAGTGCACCCCAAACACACGGATTGCCCCCCCCCCCCAATAAAGAGCACCTGTCACTAGCCCATCAAAGTACCCGAGTACCCGTCACCGGCCCATCAGGTACTCTGATGACAGGTACTCGGGTACTCTGATGGGCTGGTGACAGGTATTCAGGTACTCTGATGACAGGTACTCGGGTACTCTGATGACAGGTACTCGGGTACTCTGATGACAGGTACTCGGGTACTCTGATGACGGGTACTCGGGTACTCTGATGACAGATACTCGGGTACTTTGAGTACCTGTCAACGGAGTACCCGTCATCAGAGTACCTGAGTACCTGTCACCTACCCATCAGAGTACCCGAGTACCTTCCACCTGCTCATCAGAGTACCTGACGCCTGAAGTACCCGAGTACTTGCCGCCTGCTCATCAGTACCCATCACTACTCATCAGTACTCATCAGTACCTATCACGTATCAGTATCACCTATCAGTATCAGTACTACTCATCAGTACCTATCACCTGCCTGTCACCTGCCCATCAGAGTACCCGAGTACCTGTCACCTGCCTATCTGAGTACCCGAGTACCTGCCACCTGCTCATCAGTACCAGAGTACCTGTCACCTGCCCAACAAAGTACCCGAGTACCTGTCGCCCTTCATACAGCCACCATGTCTAAGTCCAAAAAGGTTTATATACGTCCTCCGTTTAAACCTAAATACCGGTGTTATGGCAGCAGATAGCTGCCATAACCCTGGTATTTTTTTAAACGGTGGACGGTTGGCTTTCCGATAAGGGTGGTCCCAGTGGCGGATTCGCCGTGGGATCACCCTTCCGGGATGGCGGAAGAGGTGCCCCCCCCCTCCCCCGGTCCTTTTCCCCGCTTACCGGACCCGCCGACAGCGGGGAAAACGATCCGGTCCCGGATCCTCACAGACAGGATGTCGAGTGAGGGCAAGTTTGCCCTCACTTGACTCTATGGTCTTGGAGGACCGGAGCTACGGAAAATGTTGTTGCCTAGCAACCGGTTTAAAGGTCCTTTTTTTTTTTTTTTCATTTTATATAATAATTTTTTTTTTTTTTCTATCTTTTAGTGTACTTGTGAGATCTGAGGACTTTTCGACCCCAGATCTCCCAAAAAAGAGGTCCTGTCGTGCCTTTTTCTATTACAAGTAATGTTTACATTTCTTGTAATAGAAATAAAAATGATCCTTTTTTTTTTTTTTTGTTAAATGGTGTAAAAATAAAAAATAATAAATAAAATCAATAGTAAAAAAAAAAAAAAAATTAAAGCACCCTGTCCCCGTTAGCTCGCGCACACGGAAACCCCGCCCACATATGTAAACGGTGTTCAAACCACACATGTGAGATATCGCCGCGATCGTTAGAGCAAGGGGAATAATTTGAGCCCTAGACCTCCTCTGTAACTCAAAGATGGCAACCTGTAGAAATGTTTAAATTGTCGCCTATGGGGATTTTTAAGTACCAAAGTTTGTCGCCATTCAGTGAGCGTGCGCAATTTTGAAGAATGACATGTTGGATATCTATTTACTCGGCGTAACATTATCTTTCACATTATGGAAAAAAATTGGGCTAACTTTACTGGTTTCTTATTTTTTAATTAAAAAAAGTGAATTTTTTCCAAAAAAATTGCGTTTGGAAGACCGCTGCGCAAATACGGTGTGATAAAAAATATTGCAATAATCTCCATTTTAATCTCTAGGGTCTCTGCTAAAAAAATATATATAATGTTTGGGGGTTCTAAGCAGTTTTCTAGCAAAACAACTGATTTTAGCTTGTAAACACCAAATGTCAAAAATAGGCCTAGGCAAGTGGCTAGGATGCATGATGATGCTCCTTGGATGTTGGGCCCCTCTATATGGCTAGGCTGTGAAAAAGTCTCACACATGTGGTATTGCCATACTCAGGAGGAGTGGCAGAATGTATTTTGGGGTGTCATTTTTGCTGTGTACATGCTATGTGTTAGGAATATCCTATAAATTGACAACTTTGTGTAAAAAAAAAAAAGTTTTCATTTTTTCCCCGCATTTTCCAAAAACCTGTGGAAAAAAATGATATGTTCAAACGACCCATAATGCCTCATAGAATATACGTTGGAGTGTTTGCTTTCCAAAATGGGGTCATTTTGTGGACTTTTCCATTGTATTGGTGCTCTAGGGCCTTGAAAAGTGTGATAGGTAGTAAGAAAGTTTTATGTGTATTTATGCTCCTAGAACGCCTGAAGGTGCTTCTTGGACGTGGAGTATCTTTTTGTGGCCAGGCTGTGTAAAAGTCTCACAAATGTGGTATCGCCATACTCGGAAGGAGTAGCAGAATGTATTTTTGGGTGTAATTTTTGCTGTGTACATGCTATGTGTTAGAAATAGCTTATAAATCGACAACTTTGTGGGAAAAAAAAAGGAAAAACATTTTTTTTCTTCATTTTCCCAAGAATTGTGGGAAAAAATTACAACTTCAAAAAACCCACCATGCCTCTTACTAAATACCTTGGACTGTCTACTTTACAAAAAGGGGTCATTTGGGCGGTATTTGTACTATCCTGACATTTCAGGGCCTCAAGAAAGGAGATAGGCAGTCAGTACATCTGGTGTGATCAATTTTCAGTAATTGGTACCATAGCTTCTAGACTCAATAACTTTCACACAGACTAAATAATATACACTAATTTGGGTTAATTTTACCAGAGACATGTAGCAGTATACATTTTGGCCCAAATGTATGAAGAAAAATTTATTTTTTGCAAAATTTTATAATTGAAACTAAAAAAAAGTGTTTTTTTTCCAAAATTTTTGCTCTTTTTTTGCATATATCACGAAAAAAAAAACCCTAGTTGTGATCAAATACCACCAAAAGAAAGCTCTATTTGTGTGAAAAAAATGATAAAAATTTTGTTTGGTTACAGTGTAGCATGACTGTGCAATTGTCATTCAAAGTGTGAGAGTGCTGAAAGCTGAAAATTGGTCTGGGCAGGAAGGGTGTCTAACTGCTCTGTATGGAAGTGGTTAAGGTTATGCCACAGATCACTCATTCTGCAAGAAGAGAATGCAAGGCCAACATACCCTGAGGGGGAGTCACCAAAGGGTCACCATGTCTATCTAGGGCTGGATAAAGTTAACATCCATGCATAGTACATATGCCTCTAGGCATGATGCAACAAACACCATTGCCTCCTTCACCACTTCCAGATTGGCAGGTGGGGGATTGTAAATACCCATAGTGACAAAAGGGAGCACATATAAACAAGTACCTCCCTAATGGGTCAGTTTTAACTTGTATGCATTCCCAAGGGTCCACTCTGTATCAATACATATACCCCTCTGGAATATGAGGTCTGACATAAATGTCCCACGCAATGCACCCAGGGTTTGTGTAAGCGCTCCAGGTGTTCGGGCACCATATGCGTTTCCTGAAGGCAAACGAGGTGTGCATTTTCTTTAAGGATGGAGGTGAACACCTGGGACCGTTTATGGGGTGGACCCAGACCTCTTACATTCCATGAGATAAACTTACAATTGCTAGCCATAGATCAAGTGAACTTGTAAGATACAAAATCTCTAGCATATATCCAATATCAAGGTCTTCCAAGCAGCCTGAAAACATTGCATATGCAAAATAGGCCTTAAAACAAACTGGTGAACAGTCTGAAATGTCTGGACCATTGCAAAGCTATATACAACCAATACTGTTAGAGTATGCAAAAACATTGATATTGATAGCACTTTCAACGGGGCATTGCCCGCACATAGCAGCTGCATATGAATTACACAGGTTCTGAGGCAAATTTATTGCAGATAAGGCATCAAGTGAGTTTCATTAACACTTTAATTCACCACAGAACCTGTAATTAATGTGTATAGTTTTAAAGGGATGATGTGCCAACACTAGCAAACCCCTTAAAGTGCCAGTGATAGCCTACGCCAAGGGGTTAAGGTTATTTAGAGTGAAACAAGAAAAGAAAAGATTTGGATTAAATATAGTGCCTGGGGGGGGGGGGTTTGCCTTAGTCGGTTTGTAAAGTGGTGCATCTGTACTATATGCCATACGTCTTCCCAATACACATATGGAAAGATTTTGCTAATTTTTAAGGGGGGCTTTTTGCGTGCCAATTGAAACCTCCAAACACATCCTGCATTTCTCAACCCCCCCCCCCCCCCCCAATGAATACAGTGCTTGTATGGCTTTTATGGGAAACCCTATGCAAAAAGGTATCAGAAATCCACATCACGGGGGCCTCCACCAAATCCATAGAAGAACTGCCATCACTACCCCAAAGCACCTTGTCCCCATGTTAATGGGGATGTGGCCCTCTTCCACGGAACTTAGGCCAGTGGTTATGGTAGCTCTCTGGCCAGGAGGTTAACTGAAGTGTGCCCCCAGATCCTAGCCCCTCCCTCCCGTAATTGAGTATGGGTTGCGTTAAGCACCAAATAATTGCACCATAAAACTGAGGTAAATCAATAAATTGTCTCTTGCGCTAAAATAAAAACAATAAATTAAATATGTAAATAAATAAAACTATAAAGTGAAATCGCAAGTGACGAAACGCGTCGGACTTGGTTACAGGGCAACCGGACGTGCATTCAGAAGACTAAAGGATGATTCCCAGAGTCATTGTAACCAGCGTGGAGGTGGTGAGGACTCAGGGGATCGAGTTGGTTGTTGATATGATATGTCAAGGGCTGATTTTACCTATTACATGTGAAGGGATTACAGCTCTTTTTTAAAATAAATGTTGAAGTTATTACGTTATCACACTAGTGGAGCTTTTCTTCTTACAGGTTACTTGCGGAGTGATCATTAGAGGAAAAGACAGGAGATGATCTATCTATCTAGAACAGGGGTGTCAAACTCAATTCCATTGAGGGCCACATCTGCATTATGGTTGCCCTCGAAGGGCCGGTTGTATCTGTAAGACTATGTATGCAGAGTTCAGGAGTTCAGGAGTGTGTTACATGCAGAATGCAGGGTTCAGGAGTGTGCTCTGTACCGAGTGCAGAGTTCAGGAGTGTGCTATGTACAGAGTGAAGGGTTCAGGAGTGTGTTAGGTGCAGAGTTTAGGAATGTGCTACATACAGAGTGCAGGGTTCAGGAGTGCGCTACATACAGAGTGCAGAGTTCAGGAGTGCACTACGTGCAGTGTGCAGAGTTCAGGAGTGTGCTACGTACAGAGTTCAGTACTGCACAACGTACAGAGTGCAGGGTTCAGGAGTGCACTATGTACAGAGTGCAGAGTTCAGGAGTGCGCTATGTACAGAGTGCAGAGTTCAGGAGTGTGCTACGTACAGTGTGCAGAGTTCAGGAGTGTGCTACGTACAGTGTGAAGAGTTCAGGAGTGTGCTACGTACAGTGTGCAGAGTTAAGGAGTGTACTGAGTACAGGGTGCAGAATTAGGGAGTGTACTGTGTACTTGCAGGGAGATCATTGGTCATCACCTGTCCCCACCATAAGTGCATGTAGGGCAGGCAGGTATATGTGAGAGAGCCGCCAAGAGGAAAGCGGTCCTTGTAAATACAGAAGGCTTCTGTGTTTACAAGTGATAGTGCTGAGCAGAGAGCAGCGAGCGAGAGCCAGAGGTGGTGGAATTGAGTTTCACCACGTTCTGGCTAAAATAAAGCCCTGGCTGAAAGGGCCACATGAAATGGCCTGGAGGGACAGTTTTAGCCCCTGGGTCTTGTGTCTGACACGTGATCTAGAGGATCCACATTACATTTTCCATATTAGCACTTTTGCTCAACCATGCGAATGGGAGGCATGTACAGTCAGGTCCATAAATATTGGGACATCGACACAATTCTAATCTTTTTGGCTCTATACACCCCACAATGGATTTAAAATGAAACAAACAAGGTGTGCTTTAACTGCAGACTTTCAGATTTAATTTGAGGGTATTTACATCCAAATCAGGTGAACAGTGTAGGAATTACAACAGTTTGTATACGTGCCTCCCACTTTTTAAGGGACCAAAAGTAATCGGACACATTAACAATCATAAATCAAACTTTCACTTTTTAATACTTGGTTGCAAATCCTTTGCAGTCAATTACAGCCTGAAGTCTGGAACGCATAGACTGGCTCTGCCAGGCCTCTACTGCAACTGTCTTCAGTTCCTGCTTGTTCTTGAGGCATTTTCCCTTCAGTTTTGTCTTCAGCAAGTGAAATGCATGCTCAATCGGATTCAGGTCAGGCGATTGACTTGGCCATTGCATAACATTCCACTTCTTTCCCTTAAAAAAACTCTTTGGTTGCTTTCGCAGTATGCTTCGGGTCATTGTCTATCTGCACTGTGAAGCGCCGTCCAATGAGTTCTGAAGCATTTGGCTGAAAATGAGCCGATAATATTGCCCAAAACACTTCAGAATTCATCCTGCTGCTTTTGTCAGCAGTCACATCATCAATAAATACAAGAGAACCAGTTCCATTGGCAGCCATACATGCCCACGCCATGACACTACCACCACCATGCTTCACTGATGAGGTGGTATGCTTTGGATCATGAGCAGTTCCTTTCCTTTTCCATACTCTTTTCCCATCACTCTGGTACAAGTTGATCTTGGTCTCATCTGTCCATAGGATGTTGTTCCAGAACTGTGAAGGCTTTTTTAGATGTCTGGCAAACTCTAATCTGGCCTTCCTGTTTTTGAGGCTCACCAATGGTTTACATCTTGTGGTGAACCCTCTGTATTCACTCTGGTGAAGTCTTCTCTTGATTGTTGACTTTCACACACATACACCTACCTCCTGGAGAGTGTTCTTCATCTGGCCAACTGTTGTGAAGGGTGTTTTCTTCACCAGGGAAAGAATTCTTCGGTCATCCACCACAGTTGTTTTCCGTGGTCTTCCGTTGCTGTTGCTGAGCTCACCGGTGCGTTCTTTCTTTTTAACCACATAACGATCGCCCACCACAGATATATTGCGGCAGGCAGCCGCTGCTGAGCAAAGTGACGTATCGGTACGTCACTCGCCCATTTGCCTCTAGGGGGCGAGCGTGCGCCCCCTCGTTCCCTGACATTACCGCGCGAGTGAACGGCTGCTCCGATGTCCGCCGGTCATTCGCGATCTCCCGCTGGAGAGGGAGAAAGGCAGACGGCTGATGTAAACACAGATGCTGTCATTCTCCCTGATGTAACTGCAGAGACTGTGCGATCCTGCTATGTAGGATCGTATGTCTCTGTGGTTACATCACAAGCCACGCCTCCCCCCCACAGTTAGAATCACGCCCCTAGGGATACATTTAACCCACTGATCACCAATAAAGTTAACCCCTTCCCTGCCAGTGTAATTTTTACAGTAACAGTGCATATGTATAGCACTGATTACTGTAGTAATGTCACTGGTACCCCCAAAATGTCAGTCAAGGGTCCGATCTGTCCGCCGCAATGTCGCAGTCCCGCAAAAAAAAATCGCAGATTGCCGCGATTACTAGTTAAAAAAAAAAAACAATAAAAATGAAATAAATCTTTCCCGTAGTTAGTAAACGCAATAACTTTTGCGCAAACCAATCAAAATACGCTTATTGCGATTTTTTTTTTTACCAAAAATATGTAGCAGAAAACAAATTGGCCTAAAATGTTAAAAAATTTAGATTTTTACATTTTTTTGGGGGCATCTCATATAAAAAAAAATTTGAAAAATATTGTTATTTTTTCAAAATTGACGCTTTTTTTTGTTTATAGCGCAAAAAGTAAAAATCGCACAGGTGATCAAATACCACCAAAAGAAAGCTCTGTTTATGGGAAAAAAAAGGACATCAATTTCATTTGGGTACAGCTTCGCCTGACCGCGCAATTGTCCGTTACAATCATGCAGTGCCGAATCGCAAAATAGGCCCTGGTCTTTGAGCAGCCATATCCTCCGGGGCTTAAGTGGTTAAGGATGTTCTAAACTGTTGATTTGGCCACACCTAATGCTTTTGCTATCTCTGATGGGTTTGTTTTGTTTTTTTTAGGCCTAATGATGGCTTGCTTCACTGATAGTGACAGGTCTTTGGATCTCATAATGAGAGTTGACAGCAACCGATTCCAAATGCAAATAGCACACTTGAAATTAACTCTGGACCTTTTATCTGCTCCTTGTAAATGGGATAATGAGGGAATAACACACACCTGGCCCTGGAACAGCTGAGCAGCCAATTGTCCCATTACTTTTGGTCTCTTAAAAAGTGGGAGCCACATATACAAACTGTTGTAATTCCTACACCTTTCACCTGATTTGGATGTACATACCCTCAAATTAAAGCTGAAAGTCTGCAGTTAAATCACATCTTGTTTGTTTTTTAATTTAAAATTCATTGTGGTTGTGTATAGAGCCAAAATGATTAGAATTGTGTCCACGTCCCAATATTTATGGACCTGACTGTATATTTGGTTAGTGTTCACCTGATGGGAGTGGAAGTTATATTGTACAGCGGTGGCGGTGGTCTGTGGTGATTTTTTTGATCTTCATTTACAGGGATCTCGCTCATCCTTCCAGTTTTGGACCTTTTTTCAATTGAATAATATTTTTGGACTATGCACTTATCACGATTGTAATGTATAATTTTGGACTAATTTATATATTTTCTGGATTATCTATGTAATACTCCCGAGTTAAGGGAGTATTCCATTTATCCATCAATTAATCACATTGTGTTTATCATTTCTTTTCACTTGCGCTGCTGTTGGTTTCACATAATCAGTTTGAATTTCACTTTATATAAAATAAAACAAAGGTAATTCCACAATCAATTTTTGAAAAGTCCTTTCTTTAACCACTTGCCTACAGTGCACTTTCACCCCCTTCCTGCCCAGACCGATTTTCAGCTTTCACACTTTGACTGAGAATTACTCAGTCATGCAACACTGTACCCATACAAAAATTGTGTCCTTTTTTTTCACACAAATAGAGCTTTCTTTTGATGGTATTTGATCAATACTGGGTGTTTTATTTTTTGTGCTATAAATAAAAAAAGACTGAAAATATCGTGAAAAAACGCATTTTTCTTTGTTTCTGTCAAAAAATTTTGCAAATTAGTCATTTTTCTTCACAAATTTTGGCCAAAATTTATACTGCTACTTATCTTTGGTAAAAAAAACCCAAATAAGTGTATATTATTTGGTCTTTGTGAAAGTTATAGAGTCCACAAGTTATGGTGCTATTCATTGAAAATTGATCACACTTGATCACACCTGATGTACTGAAGGCCTATCTCATTTCTTGAGACACTAAAAGGTCAGGAAAGTACAAATACCCCCCAAATGACCCCTTTTTGGAAAGTAGACATTCCAAGGTATTTAATAAGGGGCATGATGAGTTTTTTGAAGTTGTAATTTTTTCCCACAATGCTTTGCAAAATGAAGATTTATTTTTTTTTATTTTTTTTTTTTTACAAATTGCCGTATTAACAGGTTATTTCTCTCACACAGCACATGTATACTTGCAACTACACCCCAAAACACATTCTACTACTCCGCCTGAGTATGGCGATACCACATGTGTGAGACTTTTTCACAGCCTGGCCACATACAGAGGCCTAACATCCGAGTAGCAGCGTCCGGCATTCTAGGAGCACAAATTACACATATCATTTCCTGACAACCTATCGCACTTTTGAAGGCCCTGGAGCACCAGGACAATGGAAACCCCCATAAAATGACCCCATTTTGGAAAGCAAACAGCCCAACGTATAATTTTTGAGGCATAATGAGTCTTTTGAATATGTCATTTTTTTCCACAAGTTTTTGGAAAATGTGGAAAGAAAATGAAAACACATTTTTTTTACACAAAGCTGTCCATTTATGCAATATTTCTAACACATCGCATGTACATAGCAAAACTTGCACCCCAAAATACATTCTGCTATTCCTCCCGAGTATGGCGATACCACATGTGTAACACTTTTTCACAGCCTGGCCACATACATAGGCCTCACATCCAAGTAGCGCTTTACACAAAGTTGTCCATTTATCCACTTTAAGACTGGGCCTATTTTTGACACTTGGTGTTTACAAGCTAAAATAATTTTTTTTGCTAGAAAACTACTTTGAACCCCCAAACATTATATATTTTTTTTTAGCAGAGACCCTAGAGAATAAAATGGAGATCGTTGCAATATTTTTTATCACACCATATTTGCGCAGCAGTCTTCCAAATGCGATTTTTTTGAAAAAAATTCACTTTTTTGAACTAAAAAATAAGAAAACAGTAAATTTAGCCCAATTTTTTTCCATAATATGAAAGATAATGTTACGCCGAGTAATTAGATACCCAACATGTCATGCTTCAAAATTGCGCATGCTCACAGAATGGCGTCAAACATTGGTACTTAAAAATCCCCATAGGCAACATTTTAAAAATTTCTGCAGGTTACTAGCTTAGAGTTACAGAGGAGGTCTAGGGCTCAAATTATTGCACTCGCTCTAACGATCGCGGCGATACCTCACATGTATGGTTTGAACACCGTTTACATATGTGGGCGGGACTTGCGTATGCGTTTGCTTCTGCGCGCGAGCTAACGGGGACAGGGCGCTTTAATTTTTTTTTTTCCTATTTATGTTATTATTTTTTTATTTTTACACAGTTTAAAAAAAAAAATGTTATGATCATTTTTATTCCTATTACAAGGAATGTAAACATCCCTTGTAATAGAAATAGGCATGACAGGTCCTCTTTATTGTGAGATCTGGGGTCAAAAAGACCTCACACCTCACAACTACACTAAAAAAGAAAAAAAAAAAAAAAAAATTGTTGAAAGAGGGAAAAAAAAAAGCAAAAAAAAAAAGCGGCCCTTTAAACCGGTTGCTAGGCAACGTCTTTTGACGTAGCTCCGGTCCTCCAAGACCATAGAGTTGAGTGAGGGCCATCTTGCCCTCACTCGACTTCCTGTCTCTGAGGATCCGGGACCGGATAGTTTTCCCCGCTGCCGGCGGGTCCGGTAAGCTGGGAAAACGTCTGGGACGCGGCAGGAGGGGGGGGGCACCTTTTTCCCTGCACCGTAAGGGTAATTCCGCGGCGAATCCGCCACTGGGACCACTCTTATCTGAAAGCCGACCGCCCGCCGTTTCAAAAAATACCGGGGTTATGGGGGCTATCTGCTGCCATAACCCCAGTATTTAGCTTTTAATGGCCGACGCATATAGTCGTTAGGCGGTCAGTAAGTGATTGCATGTATATGGCAAACAGGTGACGATGACTGATGGGGTGACAGGTGACGATGACTGATGGGGTGACAGGTGACGATGATTGATGAGGTGACAGGTGACGATGATTGATGGGGTGACAGGTGACGATGATTGATGAGGTGACAGGTGATGATGATTGATGAGGTGACAGGTGACGATGATTGATGGGGTGACAGATGACAGTCACTGACGGGGTGACATGTGACGATGATTGATGGGGTGACAAGTGACGATCACTGATGGGGTGTCAAGTGACGATGACTGATGGGGTGACGTGACGATGACTGATGGGGTGACAGGTGACGGTGATTGATGGGGTGACAGGTGACGGGCGATGGTCACTGATGGGTGACAGGTGACGGGCGATGGTGCACGGCGGTACTGATGGCAGTCTCTGGTGACCGGTGAACTTTAGGCTATGTTCACATGTGAGCGTAGCGATCGCGGGCAGAATCACTGCGATTCTGCCCGTGATCCAGAAATCATTGCAAATCGCGGGGCGCCTGTGCGTTGCCCGTGATTTGCAATAGCACCCCAAATGCTGTGCGATGTTGCTGCGATTTCCGCCTGCCGAATCGCGGTAACATCGTGCAAACAACGCATGACGCTCCAAAGAAACTCTTGTACCTTTTTTGGGCGTCATGCGATGTTTGCGCGATGTTACCGCGATTCGGCAGGCGGAAATGGCGGCAACATCGCACAGCGTTTGGGGTGCTATTGCAAATCAGGGGCAACGCACAGGCGTCCCGCGATTTGCAATGATTTCCGGATCGCGGGCAGAATCGCAGTGATTCTGCCTGCGATCGCTGCGCTCACATGTGAACGTTATGGGTGTCAATTTCTGGGCACTGATGAGGTGACTGTTGGGTGACAGGTGACATTGGGGGGGGCTGAGGACTGTGTGGGGACCTTTATTAGTGTGATTTTACTTTGTGACATGTGTACAGAGCAGTAACTCACTATTTCTAGCTCTTCTCCCCTCATACTGGAAACTGTATGAGGAGAGAAGAGCTAGTAACAGTTACTGCTCTTTGTTTACATTTTCTGATCGGCTGTGAATGGATTCACAGCCGATCACATAGTAAACAGTCACTGTCAGTGACTGTTTACTACCGCCGGTGACAGCTGTGTTCCTACGGAACACAGTGCCACCGACATGACCGCGCTGCGCGCTCCCGATCGCGCATGCGCGGTCATCTAGTGGGCGCCTTCATTGTGATCGGCTGTGTCATTGGAACACAGCCGATCACGTGGGAAACAGCCATGCCCATTGGCTGTTTCCCCCCTGCCGGTGACGGGGGGTGTCCCGGGGACACCCCGACACCGGCAGTGCAGGGCGGCGCGCACGCGATCGCGCGCCTGCCCTGCTTAAAGTGCCGCCGTCATATGACGGCGGCCCAGGATAATGGTCGCACCGCTCCGCCGTCATATGACGGCGGGCGGGCGGCAAGCGGTTAAGTTACAATCGGAGACATCACTTTCCCCCATGGAGATCCATTGTCAATTAGGACGCATTTCGCCCCATCAGCCCAAAACAAAAAAGCACTGGTTGGTAATGTGATAAGGGGGCGGGGCCACAAGGAGCAGCACGTTGGTAATTAGCCTTTGCTGCGGGTGGAGCTTATGTTTTTTACATCCTTTTTTCTTGCTGGCGGCTATTGTGATGGACTATGGATCAACATTTGTGGAAAGTGTATTTGTGTTTTGGCAAATTGCTTAATAAACCTTGCTTTGCTAAAATGTGGATTCGTCTTTTTCTTTTGGGACAACTTTTTGGAGGGGAGTTAGTAGGGGTCCAGTATAAACCCATTCTTATTCACGTGCGGGGGGGGGGGCAGGATATGGGTGACACCTTTTAAAGGGGGCTTCACAATCCTCCAAAGCCCCCTGCCCCCAGACCCCCATCAACCACTGCCAAGGGTTGTGTGGAAAAGGCCCTTGTCCCCATCAACATGGGGGCAAGATACTTTGAGGTGGGTGTTTAGAGCCCACTTTCCCTAATGCAAACCCCATGTTTAGGTCATCAATAATTCATTGCACTTTGCCACTGTGTAGTGACATAGGTGTATGTGTATCATCAGAAATTGGAAAGATGTATTTCCTTTGTGACAAATCTCTAACCTCTTTACCTCTAGCCACTGTGCTGATACTGCGGCACAGTGGCTCGTTATCGTCTAGGGACGTAGACCTACGTCGCTAGACTCCTCCCCTGTAGGCGGCGCTCGCGCGCCACCGGAGGCGCGCTCCCGCTGTTTTCATTCACAGCGGGAGTCGAGCCAGGGGAGGAGCGGCGGCGATCGCCGCTGCTCTGCCCCGATCGTCGGGGAATCCAGTTTGGAGATCCGCCCGCCTGTGTAAACAGAGCGGGCGGATCTCCTAAGTGACAGGGAGTGACAGATCGGAGTGTTCAGCATAGCTGAACATCCGATCTGTCCCTGGCTCACACAGTCACCCCCCCCCCCCCCCCACAAGTTAGTAAGCACCAGGCATACATTAACCCCTCCCTCTCCAATAAAATTAACCCCTTCCCTGCCAGTGTAATTTTTACAGTAACAGTGCATATATATATATATAGCACTGATTACTGCAGTAATGTCACTGGTACCCCCAAAAGTGTCAAAAATGTCAGTCAAGGGTCCGATCTGTCCGCCGCAATGTCGCAGTCCTGCAAAAAAAAAAACGCAGATCGCCGCCATTACTCGTTAAAAAAAAAAAAAACACCAAAAATGACAGAAATCTTTCCCTTAGTTAGTAAACGCAATAACTTTTGCGCAAACCAATCAAGATACGCTTATTGCGATTTTTTTTACCAAACATAGGTAGCAGAAAACAAATTGGCCAAAAATTTAAAAAAAAATTGGTTTTTACATCTTTTTTGGGGGGAATTTCTTATAAAAAAAATGTTAAAAATATTGTTATTTTTTCAAAATTTACGCTCTTTTTTTGTTTATAGCGCAAAAAAAAAAAATCGCACAGGTGATCAAATACCACCAAAAGAAAGCTCGGTTTGTGGGGAAAAAAAGGACGCAAATTTCGTTTGGGTACGGCATCGCACGACCGCGCAATTGTCAGTTAAAGTCGCACAGCGCCGAATCGCAAAAAGTGGCCCAGACGTAAGACAGCAAAATGCTCTAGTGGCTAAAGGTTTGTTATGTATGTTTTGAGTTTTGATAACACAATCTTTTAGAATGTAAGTAAAACATAAATTTCTGTTTCCACAGATCCTCCTCCTCCGCAATTACGATGGCCCCATCATGAATTTTACCAAGCAGACCATTCTATGGCAGGTCAAGTGTCAGCTGTGGCAGAGATTCACAACCGCACATCGGTGCTGAACCTTCAGCGCTCTTGGAGCGACATTAAGAGGCGCAATACAAGAGCGCTGAAGAAGGCAGTGGCGAGAATCTCTGGCAAGTCAATATGTGGAATAAATATGCCAAAGTGTGTGTGTGTGTGTGTTCACAGCTTTTTGAACTCGAATTTGACAGTAAATTATATCCTCTTTGTCTTTTTCTAGACACAGCTGATGGCCCCCAAGCAGTGGTCTGCTTGGTAAAGAAGGGGAGAAGGACTGCACTTCTTTGGTTTATGGCCCCAGGGAGTGAGCCATTGCAGCGGCTCCAAGAAGTTGATGGTAAGCAAGCATGGGAATGTTGTAGTCGCTAAATCTGAAGCCCTTTGGGGGGGGGGGGGGGGTGTGGAGCCCAGATAATGTGTTTTTGTTTTTTACTCTGGTTCCAAACACTTCTGTCTAAACAGTTTGGTAGCAACATTGTAACAGTCAACTACTCTTGGGGGGGGGGGGGGGGGCACTGATATTATTTACCTTTCTAAAAAAAAAAAAATGCTCTTCAAATGAGGACGATTGTACCAGCAATGTTTTCAACTACTCTGAAATTGACAATCCCTTATGCGTTGCTAACTTTGGAACCCAAATTGTTGGGGCACTGAGTATATTGCTACCATGTGGATAAGTAGCTGGATATTTGTGTTCTAAAATTGTGCTGTTCTTTTCTGTAGAAACCAGTAATCTTGAGCCTACTGTAAGTACTTTGACTGTGAATGTCTGTGCTCCGTGTCCTTGTTCAAACTTGGAGGACTGCAATTTTTTTGGTGTTTTCTTATATTTTGTTGTTTCTGTATAATCTGCCATAGTGACCAGGAGGGGGGAGAAGGAGGAGGCAGATTCAGAGGCAGCCCTCCCCAGAGGACGCCCCTCTGGCTGGAGACCACTGCAAGTACCTTCAATGGGTTTGCCTACTTTCTGTGTCCCTTTTGCAAATTGCTGGAATTAAATGTTTTTTTTTTTTTTTTTTGCTGTGGGTTTGCAGTATCAATAAATGTGGCCCCCAGGAAGGAGGAGGCGGCGGAGGAGGCAGGCCAGACCTCCCAAGAGGGAGCCTCTCTGGCGGGGGATCAGTTAGAAATTGTTTTCCCCTGCTGTAACAAATTGAATCATGCTTTGCTGGGGTTTTTTTTGCCTTCCTCTGGATTAACTGGGGGTATAGGATTGTGTATATAAGATTGTATGGTTGGGTTTTCTTTACTGTTTTTTTTTTTTTTTGTTTTGTATTGGTTGAGCCAGATGGACTTGTGTCTTTTTTCAACCTGACTAACTTTGTAACTATGTAACACAAAACCATCATCTATTTTGAAAACCGTGTTCCAGTGCCATCAACCCATCCTCCTAAATTACCTCTGAATAGGGAATGAACATCATTAACAGTTTCCAATAAAAGTTCAGTAATACACCACTTAAGACTTTTTTTTCTTCCCCGTTGATTAGATTTCCAACCCCAGCTACCCCGTATGTATCTGCAGGGGAGCACATGATGACTCCTCCGGCCACTACAAAAGCTCTGACATTTTTTATTTTATTTAACAAATTGATTTTTTCATTTACAACAGAACGCACAACTCATATTTAAAAACTCTTTAAATAAAACAAACAATCTTGCAAATAAAATGGTTTAGGTTATATAAAAATAAATCATTTTAAAGGTGCCTATTTTCACAAAAACAGGATAGCTAAAACAAAAACATGTCACAGGTCAACAAGAAGATGCTCTACACCAAATTGTACAAAGAATATTTCTTTCTAACAGGGTCTCAGCTTAGGAATGTATCTTGGAATTTGTTTCTGCGTATGAAGTAGAAAATACCTTCTTCAGTAATCCAAGATTTGTCAGGACACCAGAAGGGGTGGTTGTCCAAATCAAAGTTGCCCAACAAGGGTGATTTCTGCATGGAAATTTTTTTATGGCATAAAACTCTTTAAATTGACCCTTCGGCCCAGAAATATCAAAATGGACATGGTTTGACACACTGGCTGATGGAAAGGTAAGTATATATAGCCTCCTCTTTTACAGGCTGGGCTTCCTTTACAAATGACTTGTCATAGCATGGTCAATTTAAAGAGCTCTAAAGCAAACTATTTATAATGAAAAACTGCTCAAATAACAAATTACCCCTTCTGTCCTTGTCCTTTTCCTTTCAGCAGAGCAGCAGTTAATATGTGATCTAAGATCTTTTGCATCTACAGCCTCCCCTTCTCTACACTATGCTGTTTTCAGAAGTTTATTAACTCAAATAAAGAAGTTCCTATTGCATCATTGGAGCCAAGCTTTTATTTTCCTTTGGTTCAGCCAGGCTAAGAATGGGATATGGCCACACACAAAGATCAGAATCTCAGCATATGTAGACTGCAGATGGGCGTATGAGATTAGTAAAATTAAAAATGGCATATTCTCACAGAAAGCACGGTTGTTTTTATAAAATGATAATGTTGCTAGAAGAAAACAATTATTTCTTAGCGGAGTCCCTTTATTATTACAATTCTGTGGTAGATGCTGGAAGGCACAGCTCATGCGGCAATTACGTACTCCCCACACTGGCCACCAGATCCTCAATTGCTTTCCAGTCCAGCTTGCTGAGAATGCTGCCAGTGCTATCGGAAGCATTGTCCCGGTTGACATTGTGGGAATTGTCTTCATTGTCCACTGAACCCTGCGTTAGAACACAGATACATAACAGGACACAGCCAATGTACAACAGACACTAATGTCTGCAGGTCACAATACGCGCTTGCTTACAATGCAGAAACAGGACATTATGTTAGTAGATAGGCTAGGCGAACACAGCTGAGACAAGTGTTAGGATGAGGGCAAGTGGTAAATCTCTGTGTCTGTAGAATTCTCCCCTCACTTCCCTGTAGTAGTGACAGGTTGGAGGTCTACCTTGAAGTGTAACACCACCTTTAAGTACCCTTACGCTGATAAATAGCAAAAAACTTTAGTTTTCACCAATGTAGGTTTCCTTTTGTTTCTTTTTTTTCAGTCTTGCAAATCTCCCCATTTGTCCCAATTGGCCAAAAATAATCCTCAGATCTTAATCGAACAGTACAGCACACAAAATTGGAACCTATAGACCATGGGTTGTATATGGCTACCTTTAGGTGATTGAACAGTGAAAAATATAGGTGTATGCTCTAGGGACTGCCCTAGCAAACAACTTCTCCCTCTCAGTAAGGCTCCAGTTTGTTTGCTAGTTTCCTTAGGTATTGGACCTGTTCTCCTCTGGAGAAGTATTTCTATTTTGACACCACTTAAGTTTTCCTCATCTAACTCTTCTACCAATATGTGACTGCTTATTGCCTTGTGCTATCTAGCATTTCTCGGATTGGTTTCCTTTGGGAACCATACGCAGTCCCCACTCTGTGGGGCTGGACTATGATGTTTGCTTCTGGCACTGGATACTGCATCATCACCTTGGCATGACGTGCAACAAGTGAAGGAGGCTGCAGAGTACTATACAGGTTCAGGGACAAAGTCCATTCTATGGTTCCCCAACCTTGAAGACCCATTTGGGCATATGCCCAACCTGATGATAAAGACATGGGCATAAGACAAGTGTGTTACTAACTTTATTGTGCAAATCAAAATTATGTGAAAAATTGTATATATAATATATAAAATAATTGTAAATAATTGGCTCCTAAGGCATTATGCTGAAATTCGTCAAGCGGTGACATCACACACGCAGATGGCATGCTGCTACCTTCTGGTTTGGTGAGAGTTATAATAATCTCCCCCAATCATCTTTATCGATCAATTGGCCAGGTTTTGATGCTTGTGAACAGTTTGGTGCTTTTTAAGCACTTTATTAATGTGAGCTAGTTTTCCCATTGCTTTTAAATATATTTTAATAAAAATATTCTTACTCTAGGAGAAGCAATTTTCTTTTTGGGTTCTCCTCTCAGTTTAGCTGTGAAAGATCGTTAAGCCAAAACTTTGATTTTCACTTTATCTATTGAAGGGCTGCTCTGTATAGTTTATTTTATTTATGCTTATTTGAGCAGCTGCGGCACAGGTTGTATGTATTGATAGCCTGCAGTGTTTTGAAGTGTTGTGTTAACTTTTTGTAGCAACCCTGTATTATTTTCTCCAAGGCTTCAGCAATTGTTGCTCAGGGTGATAGTTGTTCCCTTGCCCCAGAGCAATGTAATTTACTGACACCACTTCCCTGACCTGGCTCGGGCACCCTCCTAGGCACTCCCCCTTCAGCCTATCTGACAAAAGGACATTTCTCTGCCACTGTTTATTAATTTTTTGGAAAAATTTTAGCACCTATAAAACCTTTGGTTTCCAAAGGACTGACCTGTCCTACAGAGAAGGAAAGTTGTGTTTTAGATGTCTGGAATGAGATTGCCTAAAAGAAGGTTACCATTAGGGTTAGGACTCTCATGCAAAGTTGCAGAGTCCAATAACTCCTGGACCAAAAAACTGGACTTTTGACTTACCGTAAAATCCTTTTCTCCAAAGGTCATTGATGGACGCCATAGTCTCTGATGCATATCAGTAGGGTTATGCTGCCCCCTACAGGAGTAGGACACTAGACAGGAAAAAAGTTCTGGCTACGCCTATGGGCAGTCCCAGATGGAACACCCTCTCTCTTCCTGCATAGGATGTCAGTTTTGTATCAAAGCAGTGTCACAGAAGTAAAACCAACCCAACTCAAAATAGAGGGGCAGGCACTGCATCCATCAATGAACTTAAGAGAAAAGGATTTTATGGTAAGTCAAAAATCCAGTTTTCTCTATCGTCCATTGATGGACACAGTCTCTGATGCATATCAGTAGTAATGTCCCAAAGCAGTGCCAAAAAATGAGGGGTGGGAATAGCAGGAAATTAAGTCCCCAAGGCTAAACAGCCAACTAGGCCCACCTGAAAAAAACATGAAACACGCTCAAGGAAGACTAAGAAGCCCCCTTAAACAGCAGCCTGCAAAAGTTTGCGGCCAAAAGAGGCATCTGCAGATGCCAGCACATGCACCTTAAAAAATTTTGTGAAGGTATGAACAGACGACCAGATAGCCGCCTTGCAAACCTGAACCACAGATGGCTGATGGCGAAAAGCCCAGGAAGCACTAAGCGCCTGAGTAGAATGCGTCTTAACAGGGAATGGAGGATCCTAACCCTTAATTGAATAAGCCTGCACCCCTGTCCGTCTGATCCATCTGGAAACAGTCGCAGCAGACACAGGCAGCCCTTTCTTTGGACCATCTGTGAGTACAAAGAGCGAAGCAGACTTCTGAAAAGACTCCATAGTCTCCAAGTACACCCTGATTGTCCGAACCACATCCAGAGTATGCAGTGCAAATTCCCTGAAAACATTCCACGCAGGGAACCGTAACTATTACATCCTGACTAGACAGATTAAAACTGACATGCTATGCAGGAAGAGAGAGGGTGTACCCTCTGGGACTGCCCATAGGTGTAGCCATAACTTTTTTTCTGTCTAGTGTCCTACTCCTGTAGGGGGCAGCATAACCCTACTGATATGCATCAGAAACTGCATCTGTCAATGAACGATAGAGATAGTTTGAATCGGTGACCGGAGAGCTTGAAGTTTCTCCTGTGAAGGAACACTCTGGCCTGTGCTGTGTCCAGAACTAGACCCTGATATTGCAAATGATAAGTTGGTTCCAGTGACAATATGAGTGTTCAGAATCCATCCAAATTGCTGTAATGTCTGCACAAGTGTTCTCTCAACAGGTAGTCACCTAAGTATCCTACAATAGGGAAGTCATGAAAGTGTAGCAGGGTTAAGACTGTGGCCAGCACCTTGGTGAATACCTGAGATGCCAAAGGACAGGGCCTCAAGCTAGTAGTTCAGGGGACCCACAGCAATGTGGGGGAAACACTGATGCACTGAAATGATGGGGATATGAAGGTAAGTGATGTCCATAGAAGCCAGAAAGTCTTTATCTAAAGAAGGTTGGTTATGACAAATTTTGCAGATTCCATGTCTGAACCCAAATTAAGACAATCAGAGCTTTGAGATCCAAGATGGGGCAGAAGCCCCCTCTGAGCTTGAGAACAATGGATGGGTTTGAGTAAAATCCTATAACCATTCTGCTGCAGGAACTGGGGCAATGACACCTTAATCCTGAAAACCGAAGAGGGCTCAATGGGGAACTGTTTATCTGTGTGGTGACAGAAAAGAGGTGAGAAACTGAAAAGGGGGCAGAAAGTTAAACCTCCTGCACCCAAGCATCTGAGATGCAAGCTAAGTGTCCGCAAAGGTTAACAAACATTCCCCTATTCTAGAAATTGGAGGAACCCTTTCATGCCGGGAAAAACTTGTCTAAAGAATTGGCAGACTGAATACTAGACCTTGTGAGTGAACTAGGGGCCAAGCTGAGGTAGAGAGAATGAAAAAAATGAAAGGGATGTTTCTTAACAATCAGAGCGCAGATATTGGGACAGGTTTCTTGGGCTTCTTCTGTTGAGGAAAATGGGTGCCCTTGCCACCAGCAGTCTCTGTGATAATACTATAATGAGCCAGTTGAAAGAGATGTTGCTCCTTGAAGGCCATATGGATTAGACATTTTAAAAAAAGGGTCCAGACCTTTAGCCAAAATTCCCTACACTTACAGTGGGGAAAATAATTATTTGATCCTCTGCAGATTTTGTAAAAGTTTGCCCACTTATAAAGAAATGAACGGTCTATAATTTTTATCATAGGTGTATTTTAAATGATATAGTAGACAATGAGTGCAGCGCTAAATGTGATAAATGAAAGCAAACACATTCAAAAACATGATAATAAAATCATATAAACATATAAAAATATATAAAAGACCTTGACAGTCTCTTAAATAGTTGCATGTGACAAATAAAGTGAAACAACTTAAATGGAAAGTAACTTCAATAAAGTCCCAAAAAGGGTGATGTAAAAGCCATAAACAGTCCCAAAAAGTGAAGGAATGATCCAGGTCAGGAAAAGGTGGTAAAACAATTTTCAAATCCCGTCACCACATGGAACAAATTAAATGAACGCTCACCAGATGATGTGGACCTATAATGTCGTATGACATATAGGTCAAAACAGGCTTCACAGATGAGCTTTAAGATTCCTCCTTAAGGTAACCTTGGATGTTACTCCGGGCGCACAATGAGTGGGAAAGATGGAGGGTGAATCCCTAATTCACCATAACACACAAAGCCAAAAAAGGAAAAGGGCACATAGTGTAAAACTGCTTCAATGACATTCAATGCAATACAGTCAAGACAAAAATGGTCTACAGGGAGATTCTGACGCGTTTCGTCTTAGGAGATGTTCTCAAAGGATATTGCTCCTAGAGCAATATCCTTTCATTTATCACATTTAGCGCTGCACTCATTGTCTACTATATATATTTTTGCAACCTGTATTTTCAGTTGTTTAGTAAAGCTGGCTGCTTTACCCTTATTTGGTTAGCGCGATTTTACACTTTTTTCCGTATTTTAAATGATAAAGATAGAATATCAACGAAAAATCCAGAAAAAACACACGATACAAATTAAGTTGCAGTTCACATGACATGACTATGGACTTGGTGGAGAAACCCTTGTTGGCAAGCACAGAGGTAAGACATTTCTTGCAGCTTGTTAACAAATTTGCACACATCTCAGGAGGTATTTTGGTCCACTCTTCTTTACAGATCTTCTCGAAATCCTTATGGTTTCTTCTTGGCAACTCAAAGTTTTAGCTCCCTTGATAAATTTTCTATAGGATTAAGGTCTGGCGACTGGTTAGGCCACTTCATGACCTTAATGTGCTTCTTATTGAGCCACTCCTTTGTTTCCTTGGTGGTAAGTTTTGGGTCATTTTCCTGCTGGAAGACCCATTCACGACCCATATTCAGTGTTCTGGCTGAGGGAAGAAGGTTCTCATCCAAGATTTTACAATACATGGCCACAGCAAGTCGAGTAATGCCAAAGAGCTCAATTTTGGTGTCATCTGAACACAGCTCTTTCTCCCTATCCTTCCCTGAATCATTTAGATGTTTAGTGAAAAACTTCAGAGGGGCCTGTACATGTGCCTTCTTGAGGAGGGAGGACCTTGCAAGCACATGGTGGCGTATTGTGTTACCAATGGTTTGTTTGGTGACTGTGGTCCCAACTACCTTGAGATCATTCACATGCTCATCCCGTGTAGTTCTGGGCTGATCCCCCACTTTTCTCATGATCATCCTTATTCCATGAGGGGAAATCTTGCATGGAGCTCCAGACCGAGGGCGATTGATGGTTATTTTGTATTTCATTAATTTACGAATAATTGCTCCAACAGTTGTCTCCTTCTCACCAAGCTTCTTGCTGGTGGTCTTGTAGCCCCCGTTCCAGCCTTGTGCAGGTCTATAATGTTGCCCCTGAAGTCCTTTGACAGCTCTTTGGTCTTGCCCATGACCATGAGGTTTGAATGGAAGAAAGATTCTGTGGACAGGTGTCTCTTATGCACAACGAGTTGTCGTTAGGAGCACCTTCCTCAATTGACAGGACCAACCTATATACCATATGAGCACATACTGCAGCCGGTATCAGGACAATATCCCCCCGGAAAACATCCCCCTGGACATAATCCCCCCGGGACAACACCCCCCGGGCAATATCCCCCCGGAAAACATCCCCCTGGACATAGGGTTAGGGTTAGAGGGGGGATATTGTCTAGGGGGATATTGTCTGGGGGGATATTGTCCAGGGGGGATATTGTCCAGGGGGGATATTGTCCGGGAGGATATTGTGCTAGAATCCTGCAGCCAGTATGTAAGTGCCAGAATTATTGTTGTTTTGTAGGGGATCAAATACTTATTTTACTCACTGAACTGCAACTCAATTTATAACATTTGTATCATGTGTTTCTTCTGGCTTTTTGGTTGATATTCTGCCTTTATCATTTAAAATACAAGTATAATAACAATTCTAGACCCTTCATTTCTTTGTAAGTGGGCAAACTTACAAAATCTGCAGGGGATCAAATAATTATTTTCACCACTGTATATACTGACACAAGACACGTGGGAAATGCGATGAGAGGCTACCAGTTAACTGCCATAGCTGAATTTAAAGAACAGGACAAGCCCAAGAGAACAGAGCTTTAGAAAGGGCTTCCAATAGGTTATTGGTTGGGTGTTTGAAGACAGGTGCGCCATCCGTTGGAATACTAGGCATCTTGTCAGGACAAGACATGGCTAAATTCACAGTGGGAATGGGCCACTTCTGTACAAAATCCTCACCAAATCGATACAAGGCTAATATGTCGGGGGGGGGGGGGGGGGGAGATTGTTGTTGGAAAAGTGAGCGCAAATTGGAAAGTCTTTGCAGCATTAGGAGTTTTAAATGACCCAAGGCTAGAGACAGCACAGGTAGAAACTGTTAAAAACAGGTAAAAGACTTCATCAATAATGATCATCATTAATTTGGGAGTAATAGCAGTAACCTGCGACTGCTGAGGGGTAAGCGCATCAGTCAAGAACTGAAGTGACAAAGAATTACAGTCTGCAACAGACAGTTTGGAAGCCATATAACTGCAGGCAAATCAGATCTGCAGGAGAGAGCATGGGAGCATGCTTGTGACCTCTGCAATCAGAGATGGCTAATAGCTGGGTGATTTGGGCTCAGCCAAAAGGGCAATGCAGCCACACCCAACAGAGAAAATTAGATCTCAGAACACGTAACAGACTCCAAGAGTAGAGGGCAACATGACTCTAAGCTGCAGACATTGGCAGTGTCAGTAGGTGTGCTGTAAGCAGCTCTTGAAGGCAGGTAGGCAAGATTAAAGACAAGGCCTCAGGAACTGTTTAAACCCAGACAGCTAGTAGCAGGTGAGGGTTGGATTGCCACAGATGCCAAAAAACACAGAACACAGTAGGCAAGCGGCAGGAATAAACTAAAGTTCCATGTGGCTCTTGAAAACGGGTGCAGCAACAGGGAGATGCTGTTTTGATGCCATAAAGCAGAAAAGGGTGCACAAGCGACACTCCACCCAGTGATAGAAAAAAACCTGATGAATGCTGGTAGTACGAGGAGTTAGCTTGGGCTGGCAGTTTGTTTGTCAGTGTCTAATCCATTAGTATATGTCAGTATGACATGAAGGTTTAGGACTTCATGTGTGCCTCAAAGAATAAGAAATAAAATAAAACTGATGTTAATTGAGAGGACTTTCACATAGCAATCATATCGTCTAGTGTGGCAACTGTGTTTGCTTCCTTAAACTGCGATTTAACTTTTTCCATCTCTCAGAGAAAGCCACAAACCAAAGTAAAATGCCAGCAACCGTTATATATCTTCAGCTAGTGAACCCAGGACAGACTCATTTGCAGTGTTATATACCTTAGAGATAATGGAGTTTTGGCTGCTGTATAATATTCTGTGAATCTCATCAGGAAGCTCCCAAGGGCTCACAATATCCCGGTCATATTCCTCCTGTACTGGCGACTGTGGACTTGTAGCCTTACTGCTCCTATCTGTATAGTACAAGTGATAAGACCAACATAGATAATTGTTTATTTTATCCTTTATATAGTATAACACAGTATGCAGTACTTTGCAGCCTATATACAGCTATCCACATCAGTGATTAGGATAAAATGTAGGTATGTAGAGGTTAAGTTAAGAATAACTTTTTGTGCTCTGAGCCTTCCTGAGCGGGAAGATAGATAGATTCAGAGAGGGAGAGAGTCAGAAATAGAAAGCAAGATAGACTTAGATAAATAAAGAAAGATAGACAGATAGATACACTTACATTGAAATACTGTGCAATCAACTCAAAATATAATCCAATTAATCACTTTCAGCCTTTACCTTGGTGGTGTCGTTTAAGCAGCTTTGTCGTGGTTTTAGGAATGGATTTTTTAGTTTTACTATTGACGTTAGTCCTGCTTCTTCCAGTGAGCATCCCCCGGCGAGTGATCTGAGAGATGCGGTCTCCTGGTAAGGTTGGATCTGAAGGAAGGTAAAGGGTAAACAATGCTATTTCTTGTTTGTAATAACTGTTCATATGGCCAGTACCTGGGGGTAAGGGAAGGTCAGCAATCAGGTAGCATTTCTAAGATATATCTAAAATTGTCTGTTGCATAAAATCTCAAAACAAAATGAGGTAACTCAGTTACAGTAGTAGGATGCAAGGATGTTATTTTAACCCCCCCCCCCCCAAAAAAAAAAATTGGATTTTTGACTTACCTTAAAATACATTTCTCTGGTGTTCATTGACCGACACAGCTCCTTATATTCTTAACAATTGGGTTATACTGCCCCCTACAGGAGTATGACACTAGGCAGAAAAAAAGTCTGGCTACGCCCATGGGAAGTCCCAGGGGGTATACTTCCTCTCTCTGCTATAGGCACTACAGGTTACAAGCAGTGTCAGAAGAATTACAACTCCACAGAGGGGCGGGTGCTATGTCTGTCAATGAACATCAGAGAAACGGATTTTACAGGAGTTAAAAATCCCATTTTCTCTTTTGTTCATTGACAGACACAGCTCCTGATATTCTGAACCATTGGAACATACCAAAGCACTGTAAAACATGAGGCTAAACTATATCCAACCAGGTAAACAGGAGCTCAACCAAAACAACTGAAGCCCACCTGAAAAAAAACAATACACCCTCAAAGAGGATCAGGTGCTCTAAACAGCAGCCTGCAAAACCTTGCAGCCAAAAGAAGCATCCGCAGATGCCAACGCATCCACTTTATAGAACTTTGTGAAAGTGTGCACCAACGATCAGGCGGCCGCCTTGCAAACCTGCATCACTGACATCTGATGACGGAAGGCCCAGGAGGCACTAAGTGCCGTAGTAGAGTGCGCCTTGACAGGGAAAGGAGGAACCTGATCCCTGAAGGAATAGGCCTAAAAATGGATTTTTGTAAAATCTTACCGTAAAATCCTTTTCTCTTAGCTCATTGACAGACGTAGTCCTCGGTGATACACCACCTTCGGGTTATGTTGCCTCCACAGGAGCAGGACTAGACAGGAAATTAAAAAGCTCTGGCCACACCCCAGGGGCAGTCCCAGAGGGTATATCCTCTCTCTCTCTGCCTCAGCAAATCAGTTATGTGAAAAAGCAGTCTTTAGAGATTTTAACCCAACTCAAAAAACAGAGGGGCGGGGACTACGTCTGTCAATGAGCTAAGAGAAAAGGATTTTACGGTAAGATTTTACAAAAATCCATTTTTCTCTAGCGCTCATTGACAGACGTAGTCCTCGGTGATACACCACCTTCGGGACGTCCCAGAGCAGTATCACAACTGAGGGGTGGGAAAATGGAAATCAAATCCCAATCTAGAAGGCCCAACCGGTGCCAACTAGAAGTTTACAATGCTCATCCTTAATGATGAGACTCAACAAAAAAAAGAGAAAAAATTTTTTTTTTTTTTTTTTCAAACAGAAAAAACCCTCGAGGTAGACCACCGGTCTCCTCAAATTGCGGCCTGCAAAACCTTGCGGCCAAATGAGGCATCCGCCGATGCCGTCACATCAATTTTATAGAACTTTGTAAAGGTATGTACCGACGACCAGGTGGCCGCCTTACATACCTGGACCACTGACGCCTGATGGCGAAAGGCCCAGGAAGTACTGAGCGCTCGAGTGGAGTGCGCCCTAACAGGGAACGGAGGACTCTGACCCTTAATAGAATAAGCCTGTACCACCGTTTGTCTAATCCATTTGGCAATGGTCGCGGCAGATGCAGGCAAACCCTTTCTGGGGCCATCCGTGATCACAAAAAGTGAATCCGTCTTACGGAATGATTCCGTAGCTTTCAGGTATACCCTGATTGCCCGAACCACATCTAAGGAATGCAACGCATGTTCCCGATGATGCTTGGGCTGAGGACACAAGGAAGGTAGTACAATATCTTCATTCAGATGAAAATCTGAAACCACCTTGGGAAGAAAAGATGGCTTAGGATGAAGTACTACCTTATCCCTATGAATCACTAGGTATGGTGACTGGCATGATAATGCAGCCAGTTCTGACACCCTGCAAGCAGAAGTAATAGCCACCAAGAAGGCCACCTTCTGGGATAAAGTAAGCAAGGGAATCTCCCTGATGTTTTCAAAGGGAGGTTTCTGTAGAACCGACAAAACCAAATTAAGATCCCAAGGCGGTAAGGGCGCGCGGACTGGAGGAGCCAGGTGCCGCACCCCCTGGATGAAATTCCGCACCAAGGATTTGGTAGCTAAAGGCTTCTGAAAGAAGATTGCTAATGCTGAAACTTGACCCTTGATGGTGCTCAAGGCTAGCTTCTGCTCAACCCCTTGTTGCAAAAAGGCCAATATTCGAGACACCGAATAGGTACGTGGAGGAAATCCTAAAGATTCGCACCACGCAATATAAGTTTTCCATGTGTGATAATAGACTTTGCTGGAAGTCGCTTTCCTTGCTTTAATAAGGGTAGGAATGACTGAAGCTGACAAACCTCTGTCCTTCAGTACTTGGGTCTCAATGGCCAGGCCATTAAACCCAGCGACTGTAAAGCATGATGGTAAATTGGTCCTTGAGACCACAGACACTCCCTGAGACGAAGTTCCCACGGAACGTGTACGACTAACATGTCCAAGTCGGCCAGGCCGGCTTGAGGAGGCCAGCCTAGAATTTCTAGGACCGTGGGCGCTGATTGAATCTGAACCAGGCGTCCCTAGAGGTATCTGGCCCCGACCATCCGAGAAAGTCTGGTCGTTTTCTGTTCCCACACATTTATCAGATACCTGATAGTTATCAGGAAAGGTGATCTTTTCTGGTTGAACCTCAGGGACCGAAGTCACCCGACTAGAGGCTACTTGGCCTATCTGGTCAACCAGATCCGATTCCTGTGAGGTATCGGGACTAATCTTGGGAAAAGGTAAAGGAAAAGATCTATTCAGGGAACGGTAACTACCGCTTCCTGTAGTACTTAAATGTTGGAAGGGAAGAATCGCACCGGTAGTAGTGGTTGATGCTCGATCTAATGTCCTGAATACCGGTGAAAACGTCCCCCCACCCTGAAACCGGGTGGGGGCGCACCTTCAGGCTGTGTACTCCTTTGCTTCGGGTTTGGCTGGGTTGGTCCCCTTCTTGAACCCTCCTGGAGGAGTCTTGCCTTTCCCGCTAGTACCAGCCGGGCGCCCTTTATGGGCGGTAAAGAAAGGTCCTCGCTTGTTGCGAGGTCCCTTAGCTTTAGCAGCCTGTGGCAAAAAAGTGCTCTTGCCCCCAGTGGCATCCTTAATGATTTCATCTAGGTTGGCCCCAAATAGACGATTCCCCTGAAAGGGGAGATTTGTCAAGGTCTTTTTGGAACCTAGGTCAGCTGACCAGCATTTTAACCACAGCACACGTCTGAGGATCACCGCTGTCTTAGATGCATGCCCTAATAAGGGAGTAGTGTCCAAGGCTGCGTCACAGATAAACTGTAGCCCTTGTATAATCTGTTCCATCAAATCAGATGTCTCCTGGGGAATATCTTTTCCCCTAAGTTCTTGGCGTACCATTTTCGCCCATTCCGTAAGTGTCTGGGAAACTAGACCAATAACAATTACTGGTCTAAAAGCTGACCCTATCAGAGAGAAGATGGTGCGGGACTCTGCTTCCATCTTTCGATCCACCGGATCCTTAAAGGACGAAGTGTCCTCCACTGGAATAACCGTGGCTTTATTCAGCCTGGAAATAGGCGGATCCACGACTGGTGGTACCGTCCATTTCTTAATGATGGATTCCTCAAACGGATAGCGTCTAGCAATACGCTTGGAAATAGTAAAGGTACGTTTAGAATGCTCCCATTCTCCTTTAATCTGATTACCGAAACATTTAGGTACAGGAAAAGCCTTCATCGTCTTGATGGGCTTATTAGTACCAAAAGGAATCTCTGTTTCAGTTGCCTCTGCCGGTAAAGCCTCAAGTTTTAAGGTTTCCTGCACTGCCACAACTAGTGCGTCCACCAATGCTTCTTCCTGAATAATAGCAGGAGAAGAAGCGTCCTCCTCACTGTCTGAGGGGGCTTTACCTGGGATAACAGCCCTTGCAGAGGAACCTGCAATTGCCGTGACCACCTCTGAATCTGAGTCAGAGGTGTCAGATGGTATAGGGGTAGGCGGGGGTCGCTTCCTTGACCCCCGTCCCTGACAGGCCGCCTCCACCCGAGCCACCATAGACTCCAAAATTGCTGTAAATGACTCTATACTCTGTGCACCGGCGGGTCCCGTGGCCCCCTCGAGGGAAACAGGTGGGGGAATATGTGTGGCAGGGTCCATGATAATTCCAGTTACTTCCTGGATAATATAATTCAAAAATAAAACTTTTCTTTTTTTTTTTTTCGACCCCCAGCGCCACAAAAGCCCCTTAGTGTTACCTGCTAGGGATCCCTATCGATCGAGAGAGAGAGAGAGATAGACCCCCAGGCTCACCACTTGATGCTCAGAGTTTAACTGCAACAGGTTACAGCGCTGTCTTGACAAACAGGAAGTCTTTTGGCTGGCTGCCCAGGAAAAAAGGAGGCGGCTCCGCCCCTCTGTACGCCTTCCGGCGCCTCCCCCAAGCTCCACGAGGTGTTTGGATCACCTCAAACATGGCCGCCCCCATGCTGGAGACACGAGGCTACGCCAAAATGGCGGCTCGTGCGATCCAGCAAAAAAAATGGCGGCGGCCCGTACTGAATAGCGGTGTGCTGCAGGGCACACAACACTCTCTCTGCATGGGGATATGGCGTGGTTGGCGGTACCGGCCCTGGCGGACCGCATGGCCGTTCGGGAGGCCTGCTAATAGCTGGAGATCTGATTAGGAAGGCAGTCTACATGTCCGTGGCTTCTGACTGGTAGGTAGCTTATTCTTAACCCATAAGATTCCCAGAATGCCACAGATTACATCTTTAAAACATGTATACAATTAGATAGTTAGCTCCCAAACCAAGCCTCCTGGCTTTTTGCACACATAAAATCACACTCAAAGTAGGAGGATCTGTGTCATGTTGTAGGATAGAAAGGGACTCTATCTTACCATACAGAGAGGGGCCCGCGTTCACCACAAAACCCGTCAGGGGGAAAGGGGGAACATACTACTCACCATACCGGAACCAGGCGGGCACCAACTCCTGACAGTACCCCTCTCCACCGGGGCGGGAGGGCTGTCGACCGATACGGACGCCGTGACTCATGGTCTTTGGCGTTTCAGCGAGACGTTTAACTCGCGTGGACAGTCCTTTAATGGGACTTTGTCGCGGCCGACCCAGCGCGGAGCTATGGCCTGCACGCGCTCGTAGGCTGAACTGGGGTGACCACCAGATCTCAACATCCAGCCCGTCGCCCAGTTCAGCTTTCTTGCTTGAAGATCTCACAGGAACACTGGAGAAAAAAAGCTGTCTAAAAAATCCTTTAAGAAAAAATTCTTGCCAGGACCTAAGATCCCAGCAAGGTATCTAGGTCCTTACTCCTAACTAGACAGAAAATAACTGATTTGCTGAGGCAGAGAGAGAGAGGATATACCCTCTGGGACTGCCCCTGGGGTGTGGCCAGAGCTTTTTAATTTCCTGTCTAGTCCTGCTCCTGTGGAGGCAACATAACCCGAAGGTGGTGTATCACCGAGGACTACGTCTGTCAATGAGCGCTAGAGAAAACCCCGTTTGTCTGATCCATCTGGAAATTGTCGCAGAGGAAGCAGACAGCCCTTTACGAGGCCTATCAGTGAGCACAAATATAGAGTCTGACTTCCTGAAAGACTCCGTAGCTGTCAGGTACACCCTAATTGCCCAGACCACATCCAAGGCATGCAAAGCAATTTTCTTCTGATGTTTAGGCATGGGACACAGGGAAGGCAACTCAATGTCTTCATTCAAATGAAAATCAGAGACAACCTTTGGAAGGAACGACGGACAGGGGCGAAGAACCACCTTATTATCTCTGTGAATCACCAGGTAAGGTGAACAACAGGATAATGCCGCCCGTTCCGACACCCTGCGCACAGAGGTGATAGCCATCAAAAAGGCCACCTTCTGGGACAGCGTAAGCAGAGGAATCTCCCAAAAGATTCTCAAAAGGAGGCTTCTGGAGGACCAAAAGCACCAAATTGAGGTCCCAAGGCAGCAACGGAGCCCACACTGGAGGTACCCAATGTCGGACACCCTGAAGAAAGGTAAGCACCAGGGAGTGTGCTGCCAAAAGTCATTGGAAGAAGACCGCCAAAGCCAACACCTGGCCCTTCATGGTACTAAAGGCCAGTTTCTGTTCAACCCCCGTTAAAGGAAGGTCAAGATCCGAGCCACCAAGAAGGAGCGAGGATGAAACCCAAAGAGACTCACACCATGCAACGTACGTCTTCCGCGTATGAAGGTAGATCTTCCTAGAAGTAGATTTCCTAGCTTTCAACAGTGTAGGAATAAACGACTCAGATAAACCCCTTTCTGTTGAGCCGAGATCCACCTAGGGGGTGCCCAACCTGAGACACAACTGATGGAACAGCTACGGATGAAGGGACCACTCTCCCCTTGGTCCAACGCCTGCCGACTGAACTAATCCACCTGCCAGTTTTCCTCTTCAGGAATGTGTATGGCGGAGAGTGCTGGATTGAACTGTTCTGCCCACCTTAGAATGCCGGCTACCTCCACAGCTGCCAGAACACTTCTTGTGCCCCCTTGGTGATTGACCTAAGCCACGGCTGTGGCATTGTCTGATTGAATGCGCACTGGACAACCCTGAAGACGATCCGTCCAATGGTCCAGACACGGTCTGATCACTCGGAGTTCCAAGACATTGATCAGTAGCCTGGACTCTTCCAGCGTCCAGATCCCCTGAGCAGAATGCTTGCCGATGATGCCTCCCCAGCCGGGCAGGCTGGCATCCGTGGTGACCACTGTCCAGTACAAGGGGAGGAAGGATTTGCCCATCTGAAGCGTGGGAGAACGAAGCCACCATATCAGGGACTCCTTTGTTCCCTGACTCAGCCGGATCTGATTGTCCAGAGTCTTGTCCCATTTGGCCAGAATCTCCCTTTGCAGGGACCTCGTGTGGAACTGTGCAAATGGATTCGCCTCGAAGGTAGACACCATCAGGCCCAGCACCCCGCATGCAAGTCAGGAGGGATGACCACCTACTGGACAGCAGGAGACGAATTGCAGCCTACAATTTCTGGAGATTGTCCAGAGGAAGGAGCATTCTGGCTAAGGCCAAGTCCAGAGTAAGGCCCAGATAGTCCAGCTTTGTGAACGGAACCAGAGCAGACTTCTGAAAATTCAGAATCCAGCATAGTTTTTATTGTGATCTCCAGGTTTTCCACCAGTGCAGGAGGAGACTCCACTTGCAGGAGGAGATCGCCCAAGTAGCCCAGTACTGCGATCACCCATTGGCATAACAAGGCTAGCACCGGGGCCAACACTTTTGTGAAGACTCGTGTAGCAGAGGTCAGACCAAAGGGTAATGCCAGGGCCTTTAATATTGATTGGACCCTGGGCAAACATTTTCTTGGGCCCCACCCCAGCGCCAACCGCTATCCCCCCCCACCCCAGGGCCAACCGCTACCCCCCCCCCCCCCCCCCCGAGTCCCCAGAATGCAATTTCGCTCTCCGTCTGGTCTGAGGCATACAGTAAATGTCAGATAGACTCAACATTAGTTTGTAGATCAGGCAGCAGTTGCGATTGGTTTCAGAGGTTACAGCACACACACGGCTCATTGATTAGTTGCTAGAGATTACAGCACAACATTTCTGCTCACTGGCTGGTTGCTAAAGGATACTGCACATCCTTACCACTCACCTATTAATTGCTAGAGGTTACTGCTCATCATTAACGCTCATCCATTGGTTGCTAGAAGTTATGAACATCCTTACTGCTTACTGATTGGTTGCTAGAGGCTACTGCACACCCATTGGTTGCTAGAGGTTACTGCACATCTTTATTGCTCCCTCTCACAGATTGGTTGCTAGAGGTTACTGCCCATCATTACCTTATGCTGATTGGTTGCTAGAGGTTACATAATTATTGCTCAGCTATTGTTTGCTAGAGTTTACTGCAAAACCTTACTGCTCCCACTCACTGATTGTTTGCTAGAGGTTACTGCACACAATTAACGCTCACTGATTGGTTCCTAAAG
The DNA here is from genome assembly GCF_965119305.1 of Pelophylax lessonae. Lineage (NCBI taxonomy): Eukaryota > Metazoa > Chordata > Amphibia > Anura > Ranidae > Pelophylax > Pelophylax lessonae. The sequence continues at coordinate 78,954,394 of NC_138768.1, forward strand.
GTTAATTCACATAATTACTGCTAACCTATTGGTTGCTAGAGGTTACTGCACATCATTTCCTCTCCCTGATCGGCTGCTAGTGGTTACAGCACATCATTATTGCTCACCCATTGGTTGCTAGAGGTTATGGCAAAACCTTACTGCTCCTGCTCACTGTTTGGTTGCTAGAGGTTACTGCACATCAATACTGCTCACTGATTGGTTGCTACAGGTTACTGCTCATTATTACCACTCACGGATTGGTTGCTAGAGGTTACTGCACATCATTAGTGCTCTCTGATTGGTTGCTGGAGATTACCGCACATCATTAATGTTAACTGATTGATTGCTAGATGGATTATGCTACAAACTCACACAGCAGTCCCTTTGCCAGACTAGAAGTGTTGTCTTCGCACTGCAGCAGAATTTAACATGTGGCAGAAAAGATGAGGTTAATGAAGTCAACCAGGATTACGTTCAAAACGATAACAGAATTTTTGTAAAATCTTAAAACCGTAAAATTCCTTTCTCTGAGTCCTCCGACAGTCGCCGCCCACTCATACAGTCTTCACCAAGGGAGCAATTGTTTGGATGTTGGGCCTCACAACAATGATAGGACCCAAGGCAGTTGCCCCTATTTGCCCCTCCTTAAAGATGGCCCTGGGTAACGCCATAAACTGATAATGCTCCTCTCCCACAGCAAAGCGGAGGAAGCGCAGGTGACTGGCACATATTGGAATGTGAAGGTAGATATCCTTGATGTTGATTGATGCCACCACCGTGCGAGTGGACACCATTCTAAACTTCTGCACCCGCACAAAGCAGTTCAGCGCCTTGAGGTCCAGTATTGGACGCACTTTGCCTTCCTTCCTGGGAACTGTAAACCGGTTTGAGTAAAAACCCTGAAAACGTTCCGAGTGTCGGAACCGGGACAATCACCCCTTCTAGTAACAGGTCTTGTACGGCCTCAAACAGACCCTGTAAGCGGTCTGGGGACAGGCGCAAGTTGGAAGGAAATAACCTTGCAGGAGGACAGGAGCGAAACTCGATCTTGTAGCCGAACCGAATGAATTTGTGGACCCACTTGTATTGCACCAGGGAAGTCTTCGGGTCCAGACCCCAGCGAAGACATCACCCCACCCCTGATACGGGTGAGCGCACCTTCATGCTGAAGGAGCCTTGTCCGTGGGTCTGGAGAAGCCCGACCAGGTTAATTTGGATCCTCCAAAGGAGGCCCTGAAAGGCTTTGAGCCCTTGTCGACCCTGAGGGTTAAAAAAAATAAATAAACTTTTTATGAGCCGAGAACGAAGGTCCACGTCTACGACGAGGTTCCTTGCCCTTAGTAGCCTGCGCAAGAAAAGTATTCTTCCTCCCTGTGAGACCTTATACAATATCATCCAGGGTAGCTCCAAACACGCGATCTCCTTGAAAGGGAAGATCAGTCAAGGCCTTTTTAGAAGTCTGGTCCGCAGACCAGCATTTGAGCCAAAAGACACGCCAAAGGACCACTGCAAAAACAGAGTTCCGAGCCACTAGGGGAGCCGCATCCAAAGAGGCATCACAGATAAACTGCAGACCCTAGACCAGCTGGTCCCCAGCTCAGCAAAGGCAGGGGGGAGCTGTTCTCCCTCCAGGTCACGGTGTAAAAGCTTTGTCCACTCTGTCAGAGTTTGCGACACCAGGGCAATGGCGAATATTGGCTTCAGTGCCAAACCAGCCAGAGAGTACATATTGCGGGCCACAGCCTCCGCCTTCCTGTCAGCCAGATCCTTAAAGACCGGGGACTCTTCAACCGGAATCATGGTTGCTTTGTTTAATCTGGAAACCGGAGGGTCCACCACCGGTGGAACAGTCCACTTCTTAAGAAGGGACTCCTCATAGGGGTAATGCCTAGTAAAGCACTTAGGGACCCCACGGGAACACTTTGGTCGTCTCCACCTTTTAGCGACAATTCTGTCTAAATAGGCGAGGAAAGGAAACACCTTTGCCACTCTGGATGGCTTGTGAGTGCCAAAGGGAATTTGCGCCTCCATCTCAGCTGCATCCTCCATATTCAAGATTTCACGTACAGATACAATCAGTGCTTCCACTAGCGCCTTTTCGTGCGCGGTTGCAGACGTGGAGGAATCATTTTCACATCAGAGGATTCCGGGCGCGTGGTTGCAGACCCAACAGGGTGACCCACGTCCGAAGCGGCTGAATCAGATTCAGGATCTGATGAGACAGAGGAAGGCGGGGGGCACTTTTTGCTAGCCCGTTGTCCGAAAACCACCTCCACCCGGGACACAAAGAACTCCAGGACCGCCGCCAGTGCATCCATGGATGGTTGGGACCCAGAGGGCCCCGCAGCCTCAGAGAGGGGATCAGGTGGGGAGATGTGCTCTAAAGACACCATGAATCACCAGGGGGACTTGACAAAAAGTGTAAAACACTGCAAGGGACAACCCCCACTGTGCTGGCAGCACCACTCGTTGGCCAGGCATAAGAAACAAGTGATCCTCAGCAGAGAGGGAGAGAACCCCACCAGACTCGCCACGCAGCAGAAATAGGCACCTGCAGCCACCAGGATAATATGCACTCCACGTGCGGCAATCATGAAGGGAAAGGATCCAGGAGTCAGAACCAGGGGATGAGGAAGGGCTCCCACCGCCAAAATCGCTGCCCCCAGGGCTCCACTGTCATGGGCAAACCACTGCAAAATGGCCGCTCGGACTACACAAACATGGTCCCTGTACATAGAAACACACAGGCTACAAGAAATTGGCAGTCCTGTGTGGCACTACGAGGCTTACAGAGATCCAGGAGGGAACCCAGGCCTCAAGGACGAACCCAGGCAGGAGCTCCCACCAGGTACAAGAGCCCCCCCGCACAGTCGATTGTCTGGTTGGCGGCAGCGCATCCCCAGGCCCTCATCACCAGCATAGCTCCCTGCCCCCACCCCAGGAAGTGGACCAGACTACCCAAACAGCCCCAGCATATGTGGAGGGGGGAAGGATGGGGGACAGATGAAGGGGGTGCCTGATGGGAAAGAGGGGAACTCGGGTGTCCAACTGTCTCAAGGAGCACTGCTCCAGACAGGCACCACTCGAGACAGAATCCCTCGCCATCGAAATGGGGGGGCATTAAGCCACAGGAGGAACGCTGTGTTTAGGTCCGAGACCTGGTCTTATGCGCCCTCGCGAGGCATTTAACACGCATTCCAGCCCCCGTCAGATGGGGCTATGTCACGGCCAACCTAGCACGGAGGCTGAGGTCTACGTGCGCTTGCTGGCCAGACTGGGGTGGGTGACCACTGGATCTAGATTATCCAGCCCATCGTCCAGTTTGGCAGTGTATTGTAGATCTTACAGGAGCATTGACAGACATTGCTTCTTCTAAACCACTGGGTTATACTGCCCCCTACAGGAGTAGGACACTAGGCAGCTTGACTACGCCTTTGGGCAGTCCCAGGGGGTATACACCCACACTCAGCTATAGGTACTTAGTTTTGTTACAAGCAGTGTCAGACGAAAACCAACTCCACAGAGGGGGTGGGTGCTGCGTCCGTCAATGAACATCAGAGAAATGGATTTTACGGCAAGTTAAAAATCCCATTTTCTCTTTTGTTCATTGAAAGACACAGCTCCGAATTTTTCGTAACCATTTGGATGTCCCAAAGCAGTGTTAAACATGAGGGGTGGGAAAACAGCGGAAAAAAATTCCCAAGGCTAAACATAGCCAACCTGGTAACATGGAGCTCAACCAAAACAACTGGAGCTCACCTGAAAAAAAAAACAATACAGCCTCAAAGAGGACCAGGTCCTCTAAACAGCAGACTGCAAAAACTTGCGGCCAAAAGAAGCATCCGCAGATGCCAATACAGCCACTTTATAAAACTTTTGTAAAAGTGTGCACAAACAACCAGATGGCCGCCTTGCAACCCTGCATCACTGAAGCCTGATGACGGAAGGCCCAGGAGGCACTAAGCGCCCTAGTAGAGAGTGTGCCTTAACAAGGAAAAGAGGAACCTGACCCCTAATTGAATAGGCTTGAATCACTGTGTCTGATCCATCTGGAAATGGTCACAGCAAAAACAGCCAACCCTTTTTGAGGTCCAACCGTGAGTACATAGGTGTGCACAGCCTATTGCATTAGGGTGTACACCTTAAAGCTCAAACACATACATGTGTATATATACTGATGGTGTCAGTAGACTCTATCAGTAGGGCAGAGAGAGGGCAGTGGATGGTGTCAGTAGTTTTCATTTTTTATTATATTTTACAATTTTAGTATTTTTAGTATTTTTTTATATTTTTTTTAAAAACATTGTAGGAGCCGTTAGGGGGCTTCCCTGAAATATCAGGGGTTCAAACACGGCGAATCTGCGCCACACACCCTGTGCGCACACCTATGCGTGAGTACAAATAGTGAGTCTGACTTCCTAAAAGACTCCGTAGCTGCCAGGTACACCAGGTACACCCTGATTGCCCGAACCGCAACCAGTGAATGCAGAGCAATTTCCTTTGCATGTTTAGGCCTGGGACATAGGGAAGGCAACACAAGGTCTTCATTCAAATGGAAATCAGAAGTGACCTTTGGAAGGATCAACGGACAGGGACGAAGAACCACTTTAGCACTATAAACCAACAGGTAAGGTGAATGACAACGCCGTCAGCTCAGACACCCTGTTTGCAGAAGTAATAGCCACCAAAAATGCCACCTTCTGGGAAAACGTAAGCAGGGGAACCTTCCGATATTTTCAAAGGGATATTCCTGGATAACTGACAACACCAATTTGAGGAGCCACGGCGGGAATGGAGACCGCACTGGAGGAACCAAGTGTCGGGGTCCCTGGATAAAGGAACGCACCAAGGAAAGTGTGGTCAATGGATGTTGAAAGAAAACCGCCAAAGCCGAAACCTGATCCTGGATGCTGCTCAACCCCCCATTGCAGGAAAGATTTGAGCCACCGAAAAGGAGCGAGGGAGAACCCAAAAGACGACCACGCAACATACGTCTTCCAAATATGATGGTAGATCTTCCCAGATTTAAATTTTCTAACCTTTAACAGCGTAGGAATCACTGATTCAGTCAAACCTCTATCCTACAACATCTGGCTTTCAACAGCCAAGTCGTTTAAACCAGCGACTGTAAAGCAGGATGAAATATAAGTCATTGAGACAGGAGATCTTCCCTGATAGGAAGTCTCCAAGAAGCATCGGTGACCAGCCGTACCAGATCGGTGTACCAAGACCAGCGAGGCCAGTCTGGAGCCACCGGAAAGACTGGAAACCCTTGCTGCCTCGCTGCCTTGATCCTTCACATGAGTCTTGATAGAAGTTTGAGAGGGGGGAAAGGCATAAATCAGACAATAAAAATGAAAATTCAGCGCTTAAAATCAAATGGATGGGTAAGCAGCTGTACACCAGGATAGGTCAAACCTACCAAAACCTATAATATGCAGTAAAAGAAAATAAAGTGCAGCGCTATAAAATTACAAATAGTGCATAAAATCATTCACATTAAAATGTATAAAATGCACAATAAAAAGCATATGGATCATAAATCATAAAGTCCTTAAAAGCTGATTTCCAAAGTGAAAAGCAGGAATAATTAAAACGACACTGCAAACGTGACTCCTCCACCACAGATAATACAGCCTCTCACCTCCTGTATTCGACCACTAGGGGTCACAACACTTTGTATCAGTAAGCCAGAAGATCTGTATATCCAGGATTCAACAGATTCTCAGAAACTCATGTATGGCAATCCGGAAAAGATAAATAAAACGATCTAATGCTCTCCGCTTAATTAAGGACATTTATTAAAGTAAAAAATAAAGCATCACTCACAAGCAACGCACTGTCACAGTGCCAGATGAAAGCGAAAGTGCAGACGTGTTCCAGGATCTCAGAGAGCTGCGGGTGACGTCAGACTCCTTCCCCCTTATGCATTACGTCAATAGGCATGACTTCCTCAGCTGTGTGCGTCTCAATGAACATGAAAATTTTTTTTGCTGTTAGTCAGTGGGAAGGTCCACTATATTTTGGTGAATCCTAGTTCTGATTCACCCTCTTGGTGGAGAATTGTGCAATTCATAAAGCAGTTTTCTACATCTCTCAATTCTCCACAAACGAATCAATCTGCTGCACAAATTCAGACAATGTGTAATCCACCTAGGAAGTATCAGATGCACAGCTAATTTCTGTTTTCTATGACATGGCAGCATTTCAGCCACCAATGTCCATGTCCAGAACAATGTTACATTGAGATACAAAAATCAGAGCGAGTATGGCTCTATTCACATTTGTGCAACTCTGATGCGACTTTACACTCTGGCACTCAAGTCGCCTCAAAGTAGTGCAGGAACCTTTTTTAAATCACACAGTTTGGAACTGAAATCAATGGGCTGCAGCTTGTCATGTGACTTTAGCTGTCCAAAGGCGTATGACAAGTCACATGAAGCCTAAGGCTGTGTTAAATAACTCTCTTCCACTGTCAAGAGCACCCAAAATGCAGAATTATGTTATAGTATCAGACATATGAACATAAACAACACTGCCGCTAATTATTTAGAAATTGCAGAAAGGATGAAAAAAGTAAATGTGATTGAATGAATTTTAGTCCACGCTACAACACTGTGCTGGTTATTTACTACCCATACAAGTACTAGAGCAACTGCTTGCTTTTATGTTGCTTTTTTTAACTGCTATTAAAAAATTATAGCTGGAATCTCATTGATTGTTTTACACTTTTCTTTCCTTTATACGTGTCCAGATACGTAATCTAAGTAGCAATATGATCCTCTTACCGTATCTTCTATTGACAGCATAGCTAGGCACACTGCGGGGCCGGAGTATGGGTTCGGACACACTCTTTGGAAGGACAAATGTTGCTGTTCCTGTGTGAAAACATTCAGCAGACAGAAGAATTGGTATTCAGCAGAGTCTATGTGTAAAAAACCTGACTCAGAGGTGGCTAGAGTCTAAGTATTGCACCCCAAAAATAAACCAGGTGGAAGTTCCTACTTTGAAGCAGAATTCAAGTAAGCCAATCGTAGTTTTCCCTTCTCCAGAGAGCAGAGCTGATGATGTAGTGAGGTCAGGACAATGTGTTGTTACTTGTTTCAGGTAAGTGACCAATAAATAATTATTCAAGCCAGAAAACTTAGTATTCTCAGGAGAGCTCAGCAATGGCAGCCTCCATGCTTTCTAGGTATAGTCTTTTTTTAACTACTTGCCATCCGCCTGTTGTACATAAACAGATGGATGACTACTTTCCCAGGGCAGGAGTCTGCTTTATTTTTTATGTGGTGTACATGCATGACCAATACACTGTGATTGCATGGTCCACTGTGATCATTGTGATCAATCACAGCATCACACAGTGTAAACAATGGCTGAGGTTAGCAGCCAGTTCTCCAGCCAAGCAAGTCAGCCAGGAAACAAACCTCTCCAGAAGGAAAGGTCTGCTGTCGTATTCTTTGTCTCCTTCCAATACTGGGATCCTGGCTGTCTGGTCCTTTGAGTAACAACTTCAACCATTTGAAGACTGGCATATGTTAAACTTCCCTCCTTGTCCAGGCCATTTTTAGGTGATACGTTTGACTAACAGTTACTCAGCCATGCAATAGTGTTCCCAAATTAATTTTATACCATCAGATAGAGCTTAGTTTTGGTGGCATTTAATGGCTTTACACTTGCATTGCCCTCTGAAAAGCAATCCACTCTGGATCATTTTTTAGAGGGCAGTGGACAGGCAGCTGGGAGATGATATGTTGGCTCCCGAGAACCCCGGTTTTAACCTTGAAAGCATGCAAAGCTGCAGCATGTGTACCCCCCTGTTCGGCCACCATGTTAGCTTAAAGTAGGACTATAGGCAAAACTTTTTTTTTCACTTTGGATAGAGTAAGGGATGTTATAACCCTCACCAGGTTTTATTTTACCATCTATGTTCTATTGGGAAGATTTACCTTTACTTTCTGTCCCATTGCTAAAACAGGAAGGGATAGGAAATCCCTACGAATTAAAGGGGTTGTAAAGTTAGAAGGTTTTTTTTATCTTAATGCATTAAGATGAAAAAACCTTCTGTGTGCAGCAGCCCCCCTTAGCCCCCCTAATGCTTACCCAAGCCCCATCTCGATCCAGCACTGTCCACAACTGTCTCAGCCGTCCGGGACTCCCCTCCTCATTAGCTATGACACAGCAGCAACACCAGTGGCTCCTGCTACTGTCAATCAAAGTCAGTTAGCCAATCAGGAGAGAAAGGGGCTCTCCTGTCTGAATGGATACAAGGAGATGAGCCTCGGCTCGGGTTCCCCCATAGCAAACTGCTTGTGTGGGGGCACTCAAAGGGAGGAAGGGGCCAGGAGAGCCGAAGAGGGACCCAAGAAGAGGAGGATCTGGGATTCTCTGTGCAAAACCAACAGCACAGAGCAGTAAGTATAACATGTTTGTTATTCTTCCAGAAAAAAAAAAAAGCAATTTACAATCACTTTAAGGGACTCCCTTGGGGCCCCCAGGTCACCAGAACTAGTGCTCTGATTGGAAGATTTCCCTTCTTTTACTTTTCTGGGGACAACCCAATATTAGTGATTTTCTTTTACTTTCACTTTCAATGATAATAGTAAACAGGACAAATAAAGAAGGTATTTGCATTGTGCATAAAAATAAGCAGCTGAGACACGCATTGCTGTTCAGAGGGCAACACAAGTGGAAACAAGCCCAAGGCTAACTCTGGCTTTAGCAAAATGTTACATTTTGCCCCATATTTAGGTTAACATGCTGTGAAGCATCAGAATGCACATATCCTCTGCACATGTCTGCACTTTACCAGTAATGTAAAGCTGGCTATACAATTTTTCCAATTCAATTTCCTTTAGATTTCCTTCAACTATGTAGTGCAAGGGCCACCCTGACTGCATACAAATTGAAAGTGTTTAGGTTTGACCTCATATTATATGGTTTTGACAAATCTAAAGGAAAATTATACAAGATAATTGTATAATCTATGGTCAGCCTTACAATTCTAGGCTTTTGGTGGACCTGGTAGCTTTTCGTCAAAGAAAACCAATATGAAGATGATCACTCCTCACCTCATTCTGAAAATGCTAGTTGCCTAGCTGTCTCACACTTCAGTAATTTGAGTCACTGACCTGGAACAAGCATACAACTAGTAAAGTCTGATAAAAGTCACAATTCTTTAAAAAAAATAAAAAATAAATGCCATTTTTTTCTCCAGGTAAAAAAAAAAATTGTATTTATTATTTTTTTGTTTAATAAAAACCTGTAAAGCATTGCACCCACGATCAGCAGATTGTGGGTGCAATCTCAGGCTTCTGCAGAACATGTTACTAAAGGTGAACTTATCCTTTAAAGTGTTACTAAACCCAGGACCCTGCATTCACTATATCTGGTCTCCACAGCACACAGAACATGGTAATGCAAATGTTTTAGTAAATATAAACTGCTAAAATTGGGTTTTTGACTTACCATAAAATCCATCTCTCTGATGTTCATTGAACGAACACAGCTCCTAAGGATTCTTGACCATTGGGTTATACTGCCCCCTACAGGAGTAGGACACTAGGCAGAAAAATAGCTTGACTATTCCTATGGGCAGTCCCAGGAGGTATACTGCCCCTCTCTGCTATAGGTACTCCGATTTTTTTACAAGCAGTGTCAGAAGTATTACAGCTCCATAGAGAGGAGGGTGCTGTGTCCGTCAATGAACATCAGAGAAATGGATTTTAAGTCAAAAGGCCCATTTTCTCGTTCGTTCATTGACGGACACAGCTCCTTAGGAATCTTGACCATTGGGACGTCCCAAAGCAGTGCCAAACATGAGGGGTGGGAACAGCAAAAAAAAAAAAAAGGCTACACATTAGCCAACCAGGTAACAGGAACTCAATAAAAAACAACTGGAGCCCATCTGAACAATACTTCCCCAGAGGGGGAAACAGCAGCCTGCAAAACCTTGCGGCCAAAGGAAGCATCTGCAGATGCCAACACATCCACTTTTTAGAATTTTGTGAAAGTGTGTACCGCCTACCAAGTGGCCGCCTTTCAAACCTGTGTCACTAACGCCTGATGACAGAAGGCCCAAGAAGCATTGAACGCCTGAGTAGAGTGTGCCATGAAAGGGGAAGGAGGAACCTGACCCTTGACAGAATAGGCCTGAGTCCCCCTCTGCCTGACCCATCTTGAAAAGGTTGCAAAAGAAGCAGACGTGAACACAAATAGGGAGTCTGACTTCCGAAAAGACTCCGTAGCTGCCAGGTACACCCGAATCGCCCGAACCACATCCAGAGCATGCAATGTAATTTCCTTAGGATGTTTAGGCCTGGGACACAGGGAAGGCAACACAATGTCTCCATTCAAAAGGAAATCAGAGACTACTTCAGGAAGGAATGACAGACAGGGGCGAAGAATCACCTTATCTTTGTGGACCACCAAGTAAGAGTTGCAACAAGATAACGCCACCAATTCGGACACACTGCAACAGAGGTGATAGCCACCAAAAAGGCCACCCTCTGGGACAGCGTAAGCAGGGAAATCTCCCAAATATTTTGAAAGGGAAACTTCTGGAGGACTGAAAGCACCAAGATCAGATCCCAAGGCGGTAGAGGAGACCGCACTGGTGGTGTCAAATGTCGAACCCCTTGAATTAAGGTACACACCATGGAGTGCATGGCCAGGGGCAGTTGAAAGAACCCTGGCAAGGCCGACACCTGGCCCTTGATGGTACTCAAGGTCAATTTCTGCTCAACCCCCCAGTGAAGGAAGGTCAAGACCCGAGCCATCGAGAAAAAGCGAGGGTGAACACCAAGTTACCACGAAATGAAAGCTTCCCATGTACGATGGTAGAACTTCCTGGAGGTAGACTAGCCCAGCCTTGAACACCGACCCAGGCAAACCTCCAACCCCCAGCACCTGGCTTTTAACAGCCAGGCCGTCCAAGCCAGCGACTGCGAGCAGGATGGAAGATCGGCCCTTGGGACAGCAGATCCTCTCCGAAAGGCAGCATCCAAGGGATGTCGGCGACCCATCGCACCAGGTCTGCGAACCAAGACCAGTGAGGTCAGTACGGGGCCACTAGAATAACCGGAATCCTTTCGGCCTCGATCCGGTGTAAAAATTGTGGCAAAAGCTAGAGAGGAGGAAGAGCGTAGATCAAAATGATACTGGCCCCATGGGGCCATCAGAGTCTCTGTGGCGCCCACCAGAGGATCCCGTGACCTTGCCAAAAATCTCAGTACCTTTCTGTTGAGCCAGGACGCCAACAGATCCACCAAAAGCATATCTAATGAAACACGTTCCGGTGAAGGGACCACTCCCCTTGGTCCAACGCCTGCCGACTAAGATAGCCTGCCTGACAGTTTTTCCACTTCTGGCATATGTATGGTGGAGAGGGCCAGAAAGAAGTGTTCTGCACACCAGAGAAACCAGGAGGGGGCCGCCTACTGCCGATTCCTCTTCAGGGCGAATCGTCCTCACAATCTCCCGCAGAGGATGCCGCAATGCCCCCCCCCCAAAGGGGGACTGCCCGCCGCCAGTGCCTCTCTGATGAGGGTAGTCCCACAGGCAGAATCCCCCCTAGGGCCCCACAACACTAACATGGAAGGGCGCCCTTAGTCTAATGGCGGCTACAGCTGCCAGCGACTTTCAACAGCAATGCCGTCAAGAGGGGAGGGCATATTTTCACCACGGAGAGCGGCGGTTTCAGGCGCCCTCAGTAGGGCTGCCCCCCAAAGCGTCCGGCCGGTAGGCCACAAATCCACTTCCTCAATTACCGGCGGGCCTGACTGCGTGGAGCGTGGACCTGCAGAAAGACTCACAGTCAACCGCTCCCCAGGCCTAACAGCAGAAAAGGTGAGCCCAAGGGAGACTCCCCCCCCCCCAGCACAAACAACCTCGAGGGAGGAGGGGGACAGTGCACCCCCTTGATACCCAGACCAGGGGGACACAGTGCATGTGGAAAAAACAGTCCACAATCTCACCGGGGGGAGGGAAGTACCCGTGCCCCACTTACCATCCAGGAAGGAGGGATAGGGCCAACTACTTACTGGTCCAATGTAATGTTTTGCGGGTAACACTCCAAAGACAGAACCTCTGGGGGGGGGGGGGGGCTGTCGGCCAAGGCAACACTGTGACGCAGACTATATGTGTTCCCACGAGAGGTTTAACTCGCTGGCCGCCCCCGTCCAGGATGGGGCCTGTCGCAGCCGACCTAGTGCACAGCTGCGGTCAGTGCGTGCTTGCTGCCCACACAGGGGTGGCCACTGGATCTAGATTATTCAGCCAATCGCCTGGTCCGACAGTTGATTGTAGATCTTGCAGGAAAAAAAACAGGAGAAAAAAAGCCATTTTAAAGGGAAATAATTGCCAGGACCAGAGATCCCAGCAGAAAACTAGGTCCATACTCCTGACTATAGCAGAGAGGGGGGAGTATACCTCATGGGACTGCCCATAGGCAAAGTCAGGTTCTTTTTCTGCCTAGTGTTCTACTCCTGTAGGGGGCAGTATAATTCAGTGGTCAACAATCCTAAGGAGCTGTGTCTGTCAATGAACGAAAGAGAAATACCTTTTTTATCAGCAGTTAGAGCAGTCTTGTGACTTCTATCAATGTCTGGTTAAAGCTTGTAGGAGGAGTTTTCATTCTACTCTGACTGTCCTATAGAACTGCAGAACCCCTGACCCGCTGTCTGGACAGTGCTGATTGGAACTGTGCTGATCACATGCACTCTCCCAAGATAAAAAGAAAAAAAAAAAAACTCTCTAGCAATAAACACCAAACTGAGCATGTGCAACTTGTCCCCTAGCCTCTGTTCTATCAGGAGATGGATTAGGGACAGTGAAAGAAGGGGCGGATCAGAGAAGACAGGATCACACAGCGTTTTTGCACAATGAGCAGGAATGACCTCTTAGGTTCCACAGTGAGTATAACAAGCAAGCTTTACTGCATATACATATTGATATTACTGTTGTGGGTTTTCATAACACTTTAAGTTCAGAGATACTTTGGCAGCCCTGTGTAATGCTACCACATCACCTGACAACCCATTTCTTCTTACCTCGGGTCTGTGTCCGTAAAGGAGAAGAGATGGACCTTGGCTGTAGTACACCAGTTCTGGAGTTTGACCGACTTTTCTCATTATGGGAAGTGGACAAGCTGTGAGCCGCTTGGCGAGATCTGCAACACCAAAACAACACCAAAGTGGACTGTATGATAACAGCTATGAGATGTGCTGGTATAATCTGGTTTACAGATATCTCATGCATTAGGAAAACTATACACTTGAAGATAAACCATCCCTCCTCCTGCTGGGTTCTTTTTGCTCAAAGCACTCATGGAATAAGGCCTTAGACATTGAATGATCTGAATGAAAAGTACTTCTTTCTATCATATAATATACTCCTTTACATGTTTCTGTAATTTAAATTAAGCAAAAGCAGAGAGTGGTTAAAAAGAGCTGCTAGTAACTCACCCAGTAGAGGAGGGCTGAGCTGTCTGGGACCTGCTGGGTTTGGTACTTCTAACTGGAATCTGTGGGGCAGCCGATACCATCTCCTGCATGAGACTCAGAGCATCTGATATCCGGTGACTGTGGTGCTCGGAGAGAAGCATCCTGAAAACACACAGAGAACACTGCTGACATTCTCAGAGTGTCTACAGCTACCGTGTGGATTAGACGCATACAAGGCTACAGCGTACACAGGGAGATTTTGTGCGTAATTAGTGAAAATTGCTTTAAGGGAATTTTGTGTATTTGGGACAGCTAACAGGAACAGTTTCACGAAGATCTGTAAAACATTTGCCAATAAACTTGAAGCAGATTTCACATTGAGGGTATGTTTGTAGTTACATAGTTAGGTAAAAAAAAAAAAAATACATCCATGTTATCAAGCTCAACTGACAAAAAAATAAAAAATTAAAAAAAGCCTGCATCCACAGAACCCTAAACCTACAGTTCACCCAGAGGGAGGCAAAATAACCTATCAATAAATCATGGCCCAATTTACTCCAACAGGGAAATATTTCCTTCCTGATCCCTTAACCACCTCGATAAGGGGCACTTTTACCCCCATTCCTGCCCAGGCCAATTTTCAGCTTTCAGCGCTGTCACACTTTGAATGACAATTGGGCATTCATGCAACACTGTACCCATATAAAATTTTTTATCATTTTTTTCACACAAATAAGAGCTTTTGTTTGGTGTTATTTACTCACCACTGGGTTTTTTAATTTTTTGCTAAATAAACGAAAAAAGGCTGAAAATTAAAAAAAAAAAAATGTTTTTCATAGCTTGTTAAAAAAAAATTGCAAACCGGTATTTTTTCTCCTTAACTGATGTGCGCTGATGAGGCAGATTTCTTTATTCTACCATCTAAGCTAGCCTTTCTCAACCAGTGTGCCACGGCACAATGGTGTGCCACCAGAGGTCCTCAGGTGTGCTGCGGGATCATGGGAGAGAAGGGCTGTCAGATGAGCCTGATCTCCCGATCACCTACCGAACTGCACATCGGCACTGTGAGGGAGCTCTGTCAGCCTCAGCAAAGTAAAAGAAAAGGGAGGGGGGAGTCTTTTGTGCTCTCCGCTTTCCCCTACAGTGCAGTAACCAGCTGAATGAGGAAAGGTACTGTGCTAAAACATTTAAAAGGGCTTTTTTTACGTGTGTGTGTGTATGTGTGTATACATGTGTGTGTGTCTGTGTGTATATGTATGTGTGTATACATATGTGTGTGTACGTGTCTGTATTTCTGTACCTATGTGTGTGCTTTGTGTGTGTACATGTGTGTATTTTGTGTGTGTACATGTGTGTATTTTGTGTGTGTACATGTGTGTACTTAGTGTGTGTATATGTGTGCATTTATACATGTGTCTGTATGCGTGTGTAGCAGGATTCCCAGCCGTTTTGCTGGATATGGGTCCGCCTGGATTACCACTAGCAACAACAGCACATTTAAGCATGTTCTCCAAGTGTGAGCACTGAGACAATGACCAGTCCAGTATCTTTGGGTTTTTGTATTTAGTGAGAACTTGGATGGGAGAAGGGAATAAGTAGGATATTCCTTTGGCTCAACTATGCACAAATTGCTAGGGACAACTGAAAAATGCCGAGTGGCGCTGACTTGACGCTGGCTAGATGCCGGTCAACGCTGGTTAACACTGCCTTGCTGCCTGTTAACTCCAAACTGACTTTGGACTGCTTTCTTGCATAAAGAAGTCCTCCTTGGGCTCCCTTAAGCACTCCTGCTGAGGTAGCTACTTGTACTACTACTGCGCTGCTGAACACTTCAGGGCCACACCGGTGCCCCCTTTCACTCACTTATCTTCAGGACTTAGACACTGGCACCCCCTTTTCTAAGCCTTCCTCTACTGGTTAGCTGGCTCCCGAATCCCTCTGACCTTCTGGAGTGGTTCCCCTCTCCTAGGCAGACCCCTGGGCGGTTTCAAGTACTTACGACACTGTTTTTCCCCGAAACTTCTGCCCAGCAGCTCCACTCGGTCCACAGCACTCTGCATCCCTCTCTGCAGCCCAGCTGAACCATCGTCCTCTAGGCCGACTGCCCAGGACACCCTTACTCGCTGACAGGAGGAGAGACAGCCGTCACCCTCCTCCTGGGACTCTGCTTCCCGCCAAAAACGCCCTGTCACATGCTCCCCTCAGACTTATAACTCATCCCAGGGTGCATTGCGGCAAACTGAGATAGCCATAAGCCCTCATTGGAAACAGTGGGGAGACTCCGCAGGGCTCAACAGGTTACACCTGGAAACGTGACAGGCTAACTAAATGAGTAGGCCCCCCTGATATGCAGACAGGGCCACCTATATGCTTTTTTCTAGCACCTACCTAGGAGGGTGCTACATGTGTATATGTATGTTACTTTTAATCCTGACTCTACCTGCAGAAATACAGGGAAAGAAGTCCTTGACCATTTTTTTTAAATTGTGCCGCATCAAAAGCAGCCCACATTTGCCAATTTGTGGGCTACTTTTAGGAATTAATGGCACCCCTAAACATCAGAGCATTTGTCTTTGTGTCAGGAACAATACATACAGTAACGTGAACCAAGCCTTGGACAGGGGTGTCTCAAGACTGAAAACACTTTTCAAAGGCATCCCAACTGGAAAAAGGTTGAGAAACACTGATCTAAGCAATGCGCTCAGGCAGCACAGACTACACCAAACAAGAAAGTGGAGTATGGCTTAGGGGTGGCACTATTGTCTTGAAATCTGGGGCCCTGGGTTTAAGAGGTACACTATCCTCAACATATCTTAGAATGTGTGTCGATATGTCTAGGAACATCAGACTGTTGGCACCTAGGGGACACATGGGTCGATGTCAGAGCTTTATATAAATGAACTTACTGAGTAAATGACGTTGCAAAGAAAAATAATATTTTTCTAAAAATCGGACTTTACGGGTACGTATGGAGACAATAACTTATTAAAAATGATTTAAAACACTTATTTTTTTTACATGTTTGTGTAAAAGAATATGTGGATCAATGCTGATCCATATATTCTATTGAACTCGGCAAAGAAAATATTTTTTCTTACGGGATTTTGTATTCACGGATGTGGTACTAAGGTGACTTATTTTTATTATATTATAGAGTAAATGAAGTCCTGACTTACCGGTCTTTCTCATTTTTCAATTTCTGGGTTTGCCATATTGCTTTAGAAGAAACTGAAGTGTTCTGAAAGGAACAAACACTTAGGTTTACTACAAGAGCAAAACAGAATAAAACCAAACTACATGTTTAATATTCCTTCAATAGACTTCACATCAAGCAAGTTGTTCCCCCTCTAGATCCTGGCGCAAAAGATTTGCCTACTCCATTAAAGCCTGGGACACCAATGCTATGGTGAACACCGGCCTAAGGACCGAAACGGCCACAGGAAACATGTGGCGGACCAAAGTCTCAGCTCAGCCATCAAAGGGGTCTTTAAAAGCCAGAAACTCCTCCACTGGAGTAAAGTGGAGTTATTCAGCCTGAAAACCTGAGAATCTACCACAGGTGGGGTTGTCCCCTTTTTTTAAACATGGATTCTTCAAAGGGATACCGCCTAGCGAAAACGCTTAGGCACCAGCCATACCAGATTGGCGTACCAAGACCGGCGAGGCCAGTCTGGAACCACTAGGATGACCGGAATCTCTTCTGCCTTGACCCGGCGTAGTAGTCTCAGCAGAAGCTGGAGAGGAGGAAAGGCGTAAATCAGACGATACTGACTCCAAGGAGCCACTAAAGCATCTGTAGCAACAGCTAGAGGATCCCGAGACCGTGCCACAAACCTCTAAACCTTCCTGTTGAGGCGACAGGCCAACAGATCCACCTCCAGAGTACCCCACCAGAGACACAATTGATGAAACACCTCCGGATGAAGTGACCATTCACCCTGGTCTAACGCCTGTTGACTGAGATAGTCCGCTTGCCAATTTTTCACCTCTGGAAAGTGCACAGCAGAGAAGGCTGAACTAATCTTTCTGCCCACCTTAGAATGCCGGCTACTTCCCGAGCCGCCAGGACACTTCTTGTGCCCCCTTGGTGATTGACATAGGACACAGCTGTGGCATTGTCCGACTGAATCAGCACCAGACACACCTGGAGACGACTTGTCCAATGATCCAGACAAAGTGTGATCGCTCGGAGCTCTAGTACATTGATCGGTAGTCTGGACTCTTCCTGAGACCAGACGCCCTGAGCACAATCTGTTCCGAAGACGCCTCCCCACCCGGACAGGTGCATGCAAGACCGAAGAAACGACCGTCTGCTGGTCAGTAAAAGCCGAATTGCCTCCTGTAACTTTTGGTGATTCTCCCGAGGAAGAAACTCTGGCTGAGAACGAGTCCAGAGTCAGACCCAGATAGACTAGGCTTGTGGACGGAACCAGGGCAGACTTCTGAAGATTCAGAACCCAACCAAACACCCTCAGCGTTTGCATAGTAATCCCCAAGTTGTCCAACAAGGCGGACAAAGACTCTGCTCAAAAAAGCAGATCATCCAGGTACCCCAGTACTGTGATCACCTGCTGACGCAGTAATGCTAGAACCGGGGACAACACTTTTGAGAAAACCTAAGGAGCGGAAGTCAAACCAAAGGGTAACACCATGAATTGATAATGCTCCTCGCCCACGGCAAAGCGGGGGAAACGCTGATGGGCAACACATATTGGGATGTGAAGCTTGATGTCTATGGAGGCGAGGAAATCCCCCTAATGTAGGGACGCCACCACCATGCGCATGGACTCCATGTGGAACTTCTGTACCCACACAAAGAGGTTTAGCGCCTTGAGGTCCAGTATTGGGCCCACCTTGCCCTCCTTCCTGGGAACTGTAAACAGATTTGAGTAAAAACCTTGAAAGTGTTCTGACTTTCGAGCCAGAACAATCAACTTGAAGTAACAAATCTTGCACCACCCCCTAGAGATCCTTTAAGCGATCTGGGGATAAGTGCAGGTTGGAAGGGAAGAACCTTTCCAGAAGAGCTGATCGAAACTCGATCTTGTAGCCGAAGCAAACAACTTCATGGACTTATTGTCCTGGATAAGGGAGATCCACAGATCCATAAAGCAGTGAAGACATCCCCCCACCCCAGATACAGGTGAGGGCGCCCCTTGATGCGGAGGAATTTTTGTCCACAGGTCTGGCAGCACCTGCTCGTGGTTTGCCCGGCCAAGATATTTTGGAACCCCCAGCAGAGGCCCAAAAGGGTTTGGATCCCTTGTCTTGAGGCCCCGAGGGACGAAAAAGTCGCTTGTGACCCGAAAAAGAGGGTCCCCAGTGCATCCACCAACGCCTATATAAATGCAGCTAGAGGAGCAGAAGAATCATCCTCACTACCTGAGCGTGGATGCAGACCCAGTAGGGTCGCTATATACTAAGCTCACCCCGTAAAACATAATCAGTGGAGGCCGCCAACTGGGATCCCGCAAAGGGGATGCCAGCTAAGGGCCCACAATGGACCACCTATCAGACCCCGCAAAAAAAAAAAAAAAACAAGGGTTTGCCCTCCAGAGAGGACATAATCCCCTTAAAAGGGGCCGCCCGCCGTGACCCGGAAGTGCAGGCAGGGTACTCTCACTAAAACAGGGCAGTTGTCCCACACAATAATGGTGGCAAGGCTGTCATTAAAAAAATTAAGCGCCCCCACAGCACTATCCCTTCCAAGGAAGGTGCCAAGCTGACCATATGGCCTAGCAGGCCACAAGCCGCGGCCTAAATTTTTGTAGTGGTCCAGCCCCAATTGCATGGATCCTCAGCCCGGCAGGTGCCCAAAAGAAGAATGAGGGGGCTTCAGCTACACACACCCCGCAACGGCAGCACCAAAGCTGCGGCCTAAATTTTTGGCAGGATCCAGCTGCATAAGGCGTGTACCCGCAGATGTTAAAACATCTGCTTCCCCAGCCCAACAACCGCGGCAGGGAGCCCAGAGGACATCCCTTCCCTAGTCACCAACCCCCCGTGTGGCAGGGAACCCTGCTCAACCCCTGTTGTGCCCCAGGAAAACCAGGTCAGCAGCAACTTCAACCAGCCCCCTTTATAAGAGCGCATGTAGCAACAGCCAGCTCATAACCTCACCCGGGGGGGGGGGGGGGGGGGGCAAAAGACCACAGTGACCAAAAGTTTAGAGGGACTGGGGGGGGGGGGATATGGGAACCCGGGGGTCCAACCATCCCGAGATATTTAACTCTCAGGCCAGCCCCCGCGGGGCTGTGTCGCAGCCAACCTAGCGCGGAGCTGAGGTCTTCATGCGCTCGCTGGCTGGACTGGGGGGACCCTAAGGATCTATACTATCTAGTTTGTCGCCCAGTCCGGCACTTGATTGTAGCTCTCACAGGAACAAAATAATAAAAAGAGGAAAAAATTCCATGTAAAAACAAAAAAATTGCCAGGACCAGAGATCCCAGCAAGGAACTAGATCCTTACTCCTGACTAGGCAGAAAAAAAATGAATACCTATAGCAGGAAGTGGGAGTATACCCCCAGGGACTGCCCAATAGGCATGTTCAAGCTTTTTCTCTGCCTTGTCTCCTAATTCTGTAGGGGGCAGTATAACCATATGGTTAAAAAGATGAGCTGTGTCCGTCAATGAACGAAAGAGAAAAGGTCTGTCCACCCCAGGGGAGGGTGGGCAGAAGACCACTGAGTATGGGGGGAACGCTGACTGGGAGGGAGGGGAGCCCGGGGGTCTCACCATCCCAGGGAGGGGCCCATGTCCACCCCAGAAACGTCCAGGGGTAGAGGGAGAACAGCTACTTACCACACCAGGAATAGGGTGGGCACTGCTCCGGACAGACCACAGCTCCATCGTAATGTGGGTGCTGTCGGCCAGGAGGAAACACTGCGACTCA
This sequence comes from Pelophylax lessonae, assembly GCF_965119305.1. Lineage (NCBI taxonomy): Eukaryota > Metazoa > Chordata > Amphibia > Anura > Ranidae > Pelophylax > Pelophylax lessonae. Next base: position 78,974,710 of record NC_138768.1, read on the forward strand.
GGCCAAGGCCAGTTCATATGCGCCCTCACAAGACGTTTAACTCGCAGGCCAGTGGGGCTATGATGCGGCTGACTTAGCGCAGAGCTGCGGTCTGCACGTGTTTGCTGGCCAGACTGGGGAGGCCCTCTGGATCTAGGTTATACAGTGTGTCGCCCTGTTCGGCACCGGATTCTCACAGGAATACAATAATAAAAAGAGCAAAAAGATTCCATTCAAAAAGAAAAAAAAAAAAGGCCAGGACCAGAGATCCCAGCAAGGAACTAGGTCCTTACTCCTGACAAGACAGAAAAAAAACTGAGTACCTATAGCAGAGAGTGGGAGTATACCCCCTGGAACTGCCCCATAGGTGTAGTCAAGTTTTTTCCTGCCTAGTGTCTTACTCCTGTAGGGGGCAGCATAACCCACGTAGTCAAGAAGATGAGGAGCTGCGTCCGTCAATGAACGAAAGAGAAACAGCATTTTTGCTTGTACATGATTGGATGATTGAAATCAGCAGAAGTTCCCCTCAGATCTAGAGCAACTGCACTTGCAGTGCACAGTATATTTGCCTTTAGTAAATCAACCCCTACATGTGATGTGAGCTAGCCTAGGGCTGCTTATATAACACCAGCCTTCTCTGCCAGGCAGTGAAAAACTGCGATCCTTCATCAGCGGAAGAGACATAGTAATTACTCCTCCTTAGGTCACCAGAAACAGAAGTAGAGTAGAGCAACAAGTGAAAATCATAATTCACGTACAGCATGGTGGTGCGGCTGGAAGGGTGTGTGTTCTCTTTCTCTCAGTTCTTCCAATTTCTTCCTGTATTCAGCCAAGCGCTCCCTTTGCTTATTCTTCATCCACATCCGCAGCTCTGCCCTGTTCTTCTGGACCCTTTTTGAAATATTTCGAGGCCTTTGCCTGTGAGTACAAAAAAACACTGAGCTTTTAAACATGATTACAGTAATTCCTTTTAAAAGAGGCAGCGTGCTGGCTGAGAGTAAATCTGTCCATAGACTGATCTAAATTTGGCCGGTTTAGCAGGGACTGGTTGAGTCTCAATCAGTGTGTGGCCAACCCCGCTCGATGGAAGTTGATAGTTTGATCAATTTCTGTTGAAGGAATATGTTGGAAAGATTTTCTCGATCAGCAGCTGTAGCCAATTAGCTGCAGTTGCTGATCAATGTATTCTGATAGCATAGGGAGTCGCTGTCAGAATACAATATCCATTTGGCCTCTGGAAGATTTACCCCCCTTCATGACCAGGCCATTTTTTGCAATACGCCACTTCGTTACTTTAACTGCCAATTGTACGGTCCTGCGACGCTGTACCCAAACAAACAACACATTTATGTCATTTTTATTCCCCACAAATAGAGCTTTATTTTGGTGGTATTTGATCACCTCTGCAGTTTTTAGTTTTTGCGCTATAAACCAAAATATTCAACCATTTTGTAAAAAAAAAAAATAATAATTTTTACTTTCTGCTATAAAACATATCCAATTAAAAAAAAAATAAAATGTAGAAATCCAATTTCTTCATCAATTGAGAGCAGTATGTATTCTGCTACATATTTTTGGTAAAAAAAAATACCAATTAGCGTATGTTGCTAGGTTTGCGCAAAAGTTATCGTGTCTACCAACTATGGGATATTTTTTTTACTAGTAATGGTGGCGATAGAGCGACTTATAGTGGGGCTGCAACATTTTTATATTTGGGGACCAGTGACACTAATACAGTGCTAAAAATATGCACCGTCACTGTACTAATGACACTGGCAGGGAAGGGGGGTAAACATCAGTGGTGATTAAAGGGTTAACTGTGTGCCTAGCCAGTGTTTTGTAACAGTTTGGGAGGTGCTTTTACTAGGGGAAGACACAAGATTGCCTTCCCTAATGACAGAATCGGGATCTGCCTCGTTTCCTTTTTAATCTGCAGCGCTGTAATTTTCTGTAAAATGCAATGCAATATGACTACCTGGAGGCATTCTGCACTAAGATACAAATCAGATTTTGAGCATCCCGTGCAATACTCCCAAAGGGAAATAATGTCAAAAAGATGCAGACCCTGCCACTTTCTCATTAGAGCCCTGCAGGTGCAGCAGCGGACAGATTATGGTAAACCCACTCCTATACATATCCAGTTTGCACATGGACACAAACCGCAATTTCTTCAGTATAACAAAAGGCAGTAGAAATCTGAAACAATGTTTGTTAAAATCCTTGCAATGTACATTGATAACCCAGAGGTGAAAGTTTTTTTTCCAAACAAAAGTGGAGTTACACTCTAATCCCACAACAGAACCCAATGGAAAGCTCAAAAGCATCACAACTGTTTTCTTTACAATTTCAATTGCCTATAAGGTAAACTTTGGAGTGTTTCCAGTAAATGCACTGTTTTTGTTCTAATATTTTTCTAGAATTACCTTCTTTGCTCACAGTTCTGTATTTTTATTACCTTGTCTCATGTAAAAATTTGTGGGGGGTTCAATTTATCAGTTATCTGTATGTCATGGATTGTGATTAGTAACGTCTGCCATCTCTAGCACTGTAGCCCGGATGATAGTAAAACCAAACCCATCGATTTAATGGTTTCCCAAAACAGTAGCATACAAGGCATTCCGTAAATGATAACAGACACAGTTTCTTGTGCTCTCAACCAAACTCTCAAGCTATCAAATGGTAGCTGCCATAACGGATCACAAGTGCAGCACCATGGCAACTGCGGATCAGAGGCTAAGGCGGAAGCTTCATTGGCTGTAAAGGATAGGAGGGTTTAGTTCTGCTTTAAGCTTGTACTTTTTTTTTTATTGCTCCATTAGAGTCAATTTGAATGCATGGCAAAAAACACAGCTTAACAGAATGTGTACTATTTTGTACATCAGCTGTAAAACCTTAGTAAAACCCACTATGAAAATGCAATGCAATATGTTAAAAAGCAGAAATGTTTTACTTTGTTTAGACCGAATAGGGACAGAGAAAAACGGAATTTTTGTAAAATCTTACCGTAAAATTCCTTTCTCTGAGTCCTCGGACAGTCGCCGCCTCCTCTAAGTCATCACTATTGGGTATTGACTTCCGCTCCGCAGGAGTAGCTAGGCAAAAGAACAAAGCATTTAGCATAGACACACCCATGGGGGCTGTCCCACTGGTCAATAACCCCCTGCATTGATCCCTCCCAACTCAGTTTGGTAGAATAGCAGTAGGTGAACAAGAAAAAAACCCAAAAAGAGGGGCGGGGCGGCAACTGTCGGAGGACTCAGAGAAGGGAATTTTACGGTAAGATTTTACAAAAATTCAGTTTTCTCTTACGTCCTCCGACAGTCGCCGCCTCCTCTAAGTCATCACTATTGGGATGTCCCAAAGCAGTGTAGACATGAGGGGTGGTAGACGCAACCGTAGAAAAGGCAACGCAGTACCCACATCAGAGAAAGGAACCTTACACGCACAGTAAGAGAACCTTCTGGGCAATAGAAAAGGCTCAACAGGAGCAACAACCCAGGAAAACAAATATCCAGGGGATAAACACCCCAACAGCCAGGGACCTACAAAAAAACAAGGGTCCCCAATGGCACTGCCGCACTGAGAACTTTGGGCCAAAGGAGGCATCAGCTGATGCCAGAACATCCACCTTATAGAATTTGGAAAAGGTGTGCACCGACGACCAAGTCACAGCCTTGCACACCTGGGCCACCGAGGCTCGATGCCAGTAGGCCCAGGACGTACTCAAAGATCTGGTAGAGTGTGCCCTAACAGGGAAGGGTGGAACCCGTTCTTTCAAAGCATAGGCCTCTTCAATGGTTTGTCTGATCCATTTGGCAATGGTCGCTGCTGACGCAGCCACGCCCTTCCGAGGTCCCTCAGGAAGGACAAAGAGGGAATCCGATTTCCGAAAGGATTCAGTGGACGACAGGTAAACCCTGATCGCCCGGACAACATCCAAGGAATGCAATGCAACCTCCTTAGGATGCTTCTGCTTCGCACAGAGCGAAGGCAAAACAATGTCCTCATTAAGGTGGAACTCGGAGACCACCTTAGGGAGAAAAGAGGAATGAGGTTGCAAGACCACCTTATCCTTGTGAATCACCAAGTAAGGAGAGCGGCAAGACAACGCCGCCAACTCCGACACTCTGCGAGCCAAAGTGATCGCCACTAAAAAAGCAACCTTCTTAGACAGCATAGGTAACGATATCTCCCGGATGTTTTCAAAGGGAGAACACTGTAACGCGGACAGAACTAAGTTCAAGTCCCATGGAGGCAAAGGCTCCCTCCTGGGAGGGGCCAAATGTCGCACACCTTGAATAAAGGTGTGAATCAAGGAATGAGATGCCACAGGGCGTTGGAAAAGAATAGCCAGTGCAGATACCTGCCCCTTTATCAGTCTGGAGAAAAGCCAACACTCTCGACACCGAGTACGAGCGAGGGGAGAACCCCCTGGACTCACACCAGGCGAAATAAGCTTTCCAGGTACGGTAATAGATTTTACCAGAAGAGGATTTCCTAGCCTTGATTAGAGTAGGAATGACCTCTGAGGAGAGACCCCTGTCTCTCAGGACCTGGGTCTCAACAGCCAGGCCGTTAAAGCCAGTGACTGTAAAGCAGGATTGAAGATCGGTCCCTGAGACAGTAGATCTTCCCGCATTGGCAGCCGCCAAGGAGGCGCAAACTGGCAGGTGAACAACGTCGGCGTACCAGGACCGGCGCGGCCAGTCCGGCGCTACCAGAATCACCAAGTGCGGTTCCGAGGCTAACCTGCAAAGGAACCTGGACAACAACTGAATCGGAGGAAAGGCATACATCAGATGATACTGATGCCAAGGGGCCACCAACGCATCCGAGGTGTCTGCCAGAGGATCGCGTGTTCTTGCCACGAACCTTCCCATCTTGTGGTTTAGCCGGGACGCAAACAGATCCACGTCCGGGGATCCCCACTTCACACACAGCATTTGGAAGACCTCCGGGTGCAGGGATCATTCCCCCTGGTCATGGGTCTGGCGGCTCAGATAGTCGGCCTGCCAATTCTCCACACCCGGAATGTGAACTGCTGAGATCGCCGGGACATGAGTCTCGGCCCAAAACAGAATGTCAGTCACCTCCCGGGCCGCCCGGGCACTCCTGGTGCCCCCTTGGTGGTTGATGTAAGCCACCGTGGAAGCATTGTCTGTCTGTACCCGAACAGGACGGCCCCGAAGTCGGTCCGACCACTGGAAGAGACAGAGTTTGATCGCTCTCAATTCCAAAATGTTGATCGGAAGGAAGGATTCCTCCTCTGACCAAGTGCCCTGGGCAGACAGGTTGCCCAGGACTCCACCCCAGCCCGACAGGCTGGCATCCGTGGTAATCACTGTCCACAGTAACGGACGGACGGATTTTCCTTCTGACACAGCCGGGCACTAGAGCCACCACAGAAGATCCATTCTGATCCGGCGACTCAAAGAGACACTCAGATCCAAGGACTGAGGGAGTCTGTCCCACCTGGCCAGGATCTCCGCTTGAAGAGACCTTGTGTGAAACTGAGCTAGGGGCCTCATTCAAGGCCGCATCGCACAAGTACATGACTCCTTGGTGAATTTGATCCACCATAGCCAGCGTGGCAGGCGGGGCAGAATCAGATGCGAGGTTGCGTCTAAGCACCTTAGTCCAATCCGCCACCGCCTGAGCCACCAGGACGGATGCGAAAATAGGTTTGAGCAAGGAACCCGCCACCGTGTAGCAATGGCGGGCAAGAGACTCCAACCTCCTGTCCGTGGGATCCCGGAACACCGGGGTGTCCTCAGTGGGAATCAAGGTAGCCTTGTTTAAGACGGCCACAGTGTGATCCACCTGTGGAGGCACACACCAGCGCGTGTCTGTAGCCGGCGCAAAGGGATAAAGCAGTTTAAACCGACTAGGTACCGTGAACGGACGTTTCAAATTGAGTCACAGTTCATTCACAGTGTAATGAAATTCAGCGGGGCAGGGAAAAAACCTGCGCCGACTTGCGGGTCCTATGTGCACCAAACGATGACACAATGCCCGGAGGAGTGGGCTCATCCTACAAATGTAGTGTCTCTTTCACAGAAGAGATCAACTCATCCATAGTTGCGCGTTCTTCAGGCGACCCCAGGGGAGAATCATCAACCCCCTCCACCCCCGCCTCCCCCTCAGACCCCAGATGGTCCAGGGATGAGCGAGACCCTAAAAAGGGCATGCCCGCCACAGCAGCCACACCACCATCTGAATCAGAGGAGAAAGATAACCTAGGCCTTCTCCTAGCAGCTCGTTCAGCCATCAGCACCTCCATTTTGGACACTAAAGACGCCACTACGGCGGCCAAATCAGGTATAACAGGGGGTACAGCAGGACTGGGGTCCCCCACCTGGGCTGGAGGGAATTTGCTGTCCTGAGATTCCATTGCCCAAGTTACAGGAACAAAGTACAAGAAAAGGTACTGGCCCTTTAAGATCGCTGCGGAGTGCGCAGCCCACCGCTATATGCACAGTGAACAAAGACCCCCAAAAGGAGACAAAACTGAGCCAGGAAGGACAAAACAAGGAGCTATGGAAGAGACAGTCTGCAGAGCCCCCACAGAGTGTTACCACATCGATCGCTGCTTCAGAGGAAAAGGAAGTGAGGTCATCAGAGGCTGAACTATAAGCTGCAAGACCCAGGGAAAATGGCTGCCCATGGAACTGAATTGAAGGTTTCGGCAAGATGGCCGCCGAGCATGTGCTCGGAATGATCGTTCTGCCACACACAAGATGGCGCCAAAACAGCATGCAGTTAAGCCCACAGTGAAGCCAGACATGCTTGCCCATATTCAAAATGGCGGACCGTGCGTTTTTTACCCGCTGCGGCCGCCGCACACGCAGTCTGCACCCCCAAAACACTGCAGTGACACAGGGGAAGGGGCCCCCAAAAGCACACAGCACCGCAGCGTATGTAAAAGGATACCCCCGCAGGGATCGCATCAGGGAGCCCCACACAGGCACAGACATGGGGAACACACAGCAACACAGGACTGCCATCCCAGACAGAGGCCCCACACAAAAGGAACTTACCTGTACCGGATGGCATGGGGTGCCTCTATGAATGGAAAGCCGCTGTCCTCATCTGACAGAAAATGCCGTTAGCCAAGGACAGGACACTGCAGCACCGCAGATGTGTCCAGGGAGGTAGCCACCTCACAGGCTGCATCCCTGCTGCGAGCAGGGATGGGTCGTTCATAATGCCAGGACGAACACATGGCTGAATGCTCAATGGCAGGCTGGGGGTCCCTCTGACCCTCTGCCCTGGAGAACCAGGGAGGTCAGTCCGATTCCCAGCTCCGCAAGAATCCATCTTCATCCGAAGATCCGACTAAAACTAAAGCTGACAAAATAAACAGCTAGTAAATCAAAGAAAAAACTGACATTTTAAAAGAAAATCAAAGAAAAAAGATTAGAAAGGCTGAGACTATAGCCCCAGCACAGGGAAGCCTAACTACTCCTGACACTAGGCAGAAACAAACTGAGCTGGGAGGGATCAATGCAGGGGGGTATTGACCAGTGAGACAGCCCCCATGGGTGTGTCTATGCTAAATGCTTTGTTCTTTTGACTAAGTCTTACGCCTAGCTACTCCTGCAGAGCGGAAGTCAATACCCAATAGTGATGACTTAGAGGCAGCGGCGACTGTCGGAGGACGTAAGAGAAAATGCATGTTCCTTTTTTTTGCCTTCTATGTCTCACTGTAGAGATCCCTTTTCACTTCCTGTTCCAAAGATACAACAAGAAGTGGAGGAAATCCCTTCAAAATAAGAAAAATCTACTCTTAAAACAGTATTTATTTTCACTTTTTGAGATAATGTTTTGTACCTGGAAATGGCCTGGGCCTGTGTTTCAGTCAGTCCAAGTTCTGAAGCGGACACCCCTCCTTCCATTAGATCAGTCAGAATGTCAGCAATGTCACTAAGCCCGGACATCTGGAGCTGCTCGTTTACAGTACTGCTGAAAAATGGAGTCAGTTCAGTGTGGCTCACATGAAGCATGCCATCTCTGGCCAATAACAAAAAGCAATAAATATATAAAACGTGTTTAAATGCCTTGCTCACAAATCCAGAAATACCGCCTAGTGTAAACAACTTTAATTCCTCACTAAGGTGTCATTAACTGCCTTCAAAAAGTCTGAGTGAGCTGGTGGTAGGGAAGCTAGCCACCTCTGGGCAATAAGTTTGCACACATAGAAAAGGGCGCCGGAGTACAGGAATCTGCGTGGAGGAGGGTATCAGTTCCTCATCCATCTAACCTTGCAGACACAAGTTTGGGTCTAACAAGGATAATGTCAAAAATTGGATTTTTGACTTACTTTACTTTAACCGTAAAATCCATTTCTCTGACGGACACAGCTCCTGTCATTCTTGACCATTGGGTTATGCTGCCCCCTACAGGAGTAGGACACTAGGCAGAAAAAACTTCTGGCTACACCCATGGGCAGTCCCAGGGGGTATACTCCCTCTTCCTGCTATAGTCACTCAGTTTTGTTACAAGCAGTGTCAGGAGAATTATAACTCCACAGAGGGGTAGGTGCTGTGTCTGTCAATGAAAATCAGAGAAATGGATTTTACAGTAAGACAAAAATCCCATTTTCTCTTTCATTCATTGACGGACACAGCTCCTGTCATTCTTGACCATTGGGACGCCCCAAAGCAGTGTCAAACATGAGGGGTGGTAAACGGCAAAAAAATTCCCAAGGCTCAACAGTAGCCAACCAGGCGACAGGGGCTTAACCAAAACAACTGGAGCCCACCTGAAAAAAACAATACACCCTCAAAGAGGATCAGGTCCTCTTAACAGCAGCCTGCAAAACCTTGCAGCCAAAGAAAGTATCTGGAGTGGCCAACACATTAACTTTTTAAAAGTGTGCAACAACGACCAGGTGGCCACCTTTGCAAACCTCCGTCACTGACACCTGTTGACGGAAAGCCAAGGAGGCACTAATCGCCCTAGTAGAGTGCGCATTGACAGGGAAAGGAGGAACCTGACCCCTGATGGAATAGGTCTGAACCACCATCTGCCTGATCGATCTGGAAATGCTCGCAGAGTAAGCGGATAGCCCTTTGTGAGGTCCATCCGTGAGCACAAATAGAGTCTGACTTCCTGAAAGACTCCGTAGCTGCCAGGAACACCCCAATTACCCAGACCACATCCAAGGCAGGCAAGGCAATTTCCTTCAGATGTTTAGGCCTGGGACACAGAGAAGGCAACACAATGTCTTCATTCAAATGAAAGTCAGAGACCACCTTAGGAAGGAATGACGGACAGGGGCAAAGCACCACCTTATCCTTGTGAATCACCAAATAAGATGAGCGACAGGAAAACGCCACCAGTTCCGACACCCTGCGCGCAGAAGTGATAGCCACCAAAAAGGCCACTTTCTGGGATAGCGTAAGTGGGAGAATCTCCCAAATATTTTCAAACGGAGGCTTCTGTAGAGCTGAAAGCATTAAATTAAGATCTCAAGGTGGCAACGGAGCCCGTACTGAAGGAACCAAAAGTCCGACACCCTGAAGAAAGGTATGCACCAGGAAGTGTGTGGCCAAAGGTCATTGGAAAAAAACCACCAAGGCCAAGACCTGGCCCTTGATGGTACTTAACCTCCCTGACGGTATGATTATTTCAGATTTTAGGTGCTGAAAGCAGTACATTGTTTTGCATAGAAATCTGTTGTTTTACATTTTAAAACTCACCTTCCACTGCGATCCCCTACCGTCCTCCCCCGCCGTCCTCCTGCTGTGTGCCCGGCCGATGCCGGCACCTGTTTTCCGGTTCCCTTCCCTGGGAGTGTTGCAACACAGGGGGGTGGAACTGGCGGCAAATTCAAAAGTGTAAATACACGAAATGACATGATACAAAGCTGTGATCCTAACGGATTACACTGTATCATGCCATTTTACCACAGGAATTCAGCTGGTGACTTTTCCAGTGCCCTGACTCTGCTTTTCCAGTTCTTTGTGCCTGGAAAATAGAGAACGACCATTGCGTCCAAAAAGCATTATTTTTGCGCAAATGTGCTTTTAGACGAACTGGAAAACACTGACAGCAAAACGGATTTACTTGAAGAACTGAGCGATAGCGATTTGTGGGAAAATTCATCATCAGGTACGGAAAGTGACGACATCGACGATTCTGATGTCTCTTTCTGGCACATAGCTCTGTTGGAAATTGTGAAGAGTCATTTGATATATTTCCCAAATTCCACAAGCTATGTGCTAGAAAGAGACATCAGAATCGTCGCTGTCATCACTTTCTGTACCTGATGACGAATTTTCCCACAAATCGCTATCGCTCAGTTTGTCAAGTAACTCCGTTTCTCTGTCTCCTAATTCGCTTTTGCGCAAAAAAAGAAACGCTTTGACGCCATGGTCGATCAAAATTTTCCAGGCACAAAGCACTGGAATAGCACAGGCAGGGCACTGGAAAAGTCACCAGGTGCAATCCTGTGCTGAAATGGCATTATACAGTGGAATCCGTAAGGATCACAGCTTTGTATCATGTCATTTACTGTTTTTACACTTTAAAATTTGCCGCCGGTTCCACCCCCCTGCGTTGCAATGCTCGCAGGGAGGGAATCAGAAGGCAAGTGCCGGCAATCGGCCGTGCACAGAGCAGGGAGAGACTGAGGAGAACGGTGAGGACGGCGGGGGAGCGCAGGGAAGGTGAGTAACGTTCTGGTGTAATCCTGAGTGTGGCTCGGGGGTTACCGCTTTTGGTACTGAAAATTAACCCCAAGCCACACTTGGGAATACAGCCAGAGAGGTTAAGGCCAAATTCTGTTCAACCCCCCCATTGCCCATTGAAGGAAGGTTAAGACACGAGCCACCGATAAGGAGCGAGGATGAACCCCAAGAGACTCACACCATGCAATGTACGTCTTCCATGTGCGAAGGTAGATCTTCCTAGAGGTAGATTTCCTAGCTTTTAACAAGGACTCAGACAAACCTCTATCTATCAGCACCTAGTGTTCAACAGCCAAGCCGTCAAAGCCAGCGACTGTAAAGCAGTATGGAAGATCGGTCCTTGGGACAGCAGATCCTCCCTGAGGGGAAGCCTCCAAGGAACGTCGGAGACCAGACACACCAGATTGGCGTACCAGGCAAGTCCGAAATTCCTTCTGCCTCGATCTTGCATAGGAGTCTGGGCAGAAGCTTGAGAGGAGGGAAGGCGTAGATCAGAAGATACTGACCCCATGGGGCCACCAGTGCGTCTGTGGCATCTGCCAGGGGATCCCTTGACCGAGCCACAAACCTCTGCACCTTTCTTTTGAGCCAAGACTCCAACAGATCAACCTTGGGGTGCCCCACCGGAGACACAGCTGATGAAACACATCCGGATGAAGGGAACACTCCCCTTGGTCCAACGCCTGCCGACTGAGATAACCCGCCTGCCAATCCCCCCCCCCCCGGAATGTGTACGGGGAAGAGGGTTGGAAGGAACTGTTCTGCCCACCTTAGAATGCCGGCTACCTCCAGAGCCGCCAGGGCACTTCTTCTACCCCCTTGGTGATTGACATAAGCTACAGTCATGGCATTGTCCGATGGAATGCACACTGGGCATCCATGAAGATAATCCGTCCAATGATCCAGACACAGTCTGATCGCTTGGAGTTACAGGACAATGATCGGTAGTCTGGACACTTTCAGTGTCCAGATCCCCTAAGCATAATACTTGCCGAGAACGCCTCCCCAGCCGGACAGGCTGGCATCTGTGGTGACCACTGTCCAATACAAGGGGAGAAAGGATTTTCCTAGCCGAAGTGCCAGAGAGCGAAGCCACCATATCCGGGACTCCTTTGTACCCCGACTCAGCCAGATCCAATTGTCCAGAGTTTGTGGAGTATTGTCCCATTTGGTCAGAATCTCCTTTTGCAGGGACCTCGTATGGAACTGTGCAAAAGGAACTGCCTCAAAGGTAGATACCATCAGGCCCAGCACCCGCATGCAAGTCCGGAGGGATGACCATTTGTTGGACAGCAGGAGGGGAATTGCAGCCTGCAATTTCTGGAGGTTGTCCAGAGGAAGGAGCACTCTGGCTACTGCCGAGTCCAGAGTCGGGCCCAAATAGTCCAGCTTCATGGACGGAACCAGGGCAGACTTCTGAAAATTCCCGCAGAGTTCGTATTGTGATCTCCAGGTTCTCCACCAGAGCAGAGGGAGATTATGCTTGCAGAAGGAGATGGTCCAAGTAGCCCAGTACCACGATCCCCTGTTGGCATAGCAAAGGCTAGCACTAGAGCTAACGCTTTTGTAAAGACCGAGGAGCAGAGCGCGAAAAAAAAAGGGTAACACCACAAACTGATAATGCTCCTCTCCCACAGCAAAGCCGAGAAAATGCTGGTGACTAGCACATATTGGAATCCATGATATCTATAGAGCGGAGAAAATCCAGACGCAGGGATGCCACTACCGTTCGAATAGACTCCATTCTGAACTTCTGCACCCGCACAAAGCAGTTTAGCGCTTTGAGGTCCAGGATTGGACGCACTTTGCCTACCTTCCTAGAGACTGTGAACAGGTTTGAGTAGGAACCCTGAAAACGTTCCAAAGTCAGAAACAGGACAATCACCCCTTGAAGGAACCGGTCTTGTACCTCCCCAAACAGACCCTGTAATCGGTCTGGGGACAGGTGCAGGTTGGAAGGAAAAAATCTTGCCAGGGGACAAGAGCGAAACTCAATCTTGTAGCCGGACTGAAAGACTTTGTGGACTCACTTGTCTTGCACCAGGGAAGTCCATGGGGCCAGAAACCAGCAAACTTGTCCCCTCACCCCCCGATACGGGTGAGGGTGCACCTTCATGCAGAAGGAGCTGTGTCCACAGGACTGAAAGACTTTGTGGACTCACTTGTCTTGCACCAGGGAAGTCCATGGGGCCAGAAACCAGCAAACTTGTCCCCTCACCCCCGATACGGGTAAGGGCGCACCTTCATGCAGAAGGAGCCGTGTCCACAGGTCTGGAGATACCCGCTCTCAGCTTGCCAGAACAGGTTTGTTTAGATCCGCCAGAAGAGGGCCTGAAAGGCTTCAAGCCCTTGTCAGTCGACCCTGAGAGATGAAAAAACTTCCTATGAGCTGAGAAGGAAGGTTCACATCTAGGACAAGGCTCCTTGCCCTTAGTAGCCTGCGGAAGAAAGGTACTCTTCCCCCCTGTGAGACCTTTAATGATGTCATCCAGGGTAGCTCCAAACAGACGATCTCCTTGAAAAGGAAGATCAATCAAGGCCTTTTTAGAAGTCTGGTCCCCACCCCAGAATTTGTCCTAAAAGATACGCCGAGGACCACCGCCAAAACAGAGAGGCGAGCCATCAGGGGAGCCGCATACAAAGAAGCATCACAGATAAACTGCAGCCCCTGAACCAGCTGGTCCGCCAGCTCAGCAAAGGCAGGAGGTAGCTGTTCTCCCTCCAGGTCACGGCATAGGAGCTTAGCCAACTCGGCCAGAGTTTGCGACACTAGGGCAATGGTAAATACCCGCCTCATTGCCAAACCAGCTAAGGTGTACATAATGTGGTCCACAGCCTCCATCTTCCGGCCAGCCAGATCCTTAAAGGCCGGGGACTCCTCCACCGGAATCATGGTTGCCTTGTTTAATCTGGTAACCCGAGGGTCCACCACTGGTGGCACAGTCCACATCGTAAGGAGGGACTCCTCATAGGGGTAACACCTAGTAAAGCTCTTAGGAACCCCCACGGGGACGCTTTGGTTGTTCCCACCTTTTTGCGGGCCCCACAGCCTCAGAGAGGGGATCAGGTGGGGAAACGTGCTCCAAAGACTCCATGGGTCACCAGGGGGGCTCCACAAAAAAGTGTAACACACTGCTAAGGGACAACCCCCACCACCAGGTCGTCAAGCACAAGGCATAGAGTGATTCTCAGCAGAGAGGGAAAGGACCCCACCAGACTCACCATCCACCGACACAGGCACCTGCAATCACCAGGAGAATCTGCACTACACGTGCGGTGATCAGGAAGCTAAATGATCCAGGAGTCAGCAACAGGGGATAAGGAGGGGCTGCCACAGCCGAAATCGCTGCCGACGGGGCTCCACTGTCATGGCCACAGCTATTTGTAATGCAAACCACAAGAAAGTGCCCACAAGAAAGTGGCCACCGGAACTACACAAAAATGGCAGACGTGTATAGGAACACACAAGGCTACAACAAAATGGCGGCTCCATGAGGCCTACAGGGACCCAGAAAAATCGGGAGACCAGGCCTCAGGACAGATCCAGGCCGGACAAGGGGCCCTGGCAGGAGCCCCCACCAGGTACAGCCTTTTTGTCGATCATCTGGTCGCCGGTGGCGCACCCCCCCCCCTTATCCCCAGTTAGCGCAGTGCTCACAGCCCCAGGAAAGTTTCAGACAACCCAAAAAAAAAATAATACATCGCCAGCGTATGTGGAGCGGAGGATTGGGCAGGATGAGGAGAGCAACTTGGCAGGGGGGGGGGTGGGTGCCTGCGGGAAGGAGGGGAGCCCGGGAGTCCGACTGTCCGAAGGAGGGGCCCACGTCCAACCCAAAACTCTCCGGGGGTAGAGGAGGACAGCTACTCACCATACCAGGAACCAGGTGGGTACCGCTCCAGACAGATCCTCCTCTCCATCAAAATGGGGGGGGGGCTGTCGGCCAGGAGGATTGCTGTGTATCAGGCTGAGGCCAGGTCATATGCGATCTCGCAAGATGTTTAACTCACAGGGCCACCCCACGTCCAGTGGGGCTATGTCGCGGCCAACCTAGCGCAGAGCTGAGGCCTGCGCGCGCTCGCTGGCCAGACTGGGGTGACCTCTGGATCTAAATTATCCAGCCCATCACCCAGTCCTGCAGTTGATAGTAGATCTCACAGGAAAAATCCAGGAGGAAAAATGTCCTACCTAAAAAATTATGCCAGGACCAAAGATCCCAGAAAAAAATTGAGTGACTATAGCAGGAAGAGGGAGTCTACACCCTGGGACTGCCTCTGTAGGGGGCAGCATAATCCAATGGTCAAGAATGACAGGAGCTGTGACCGTCAATGAACGAAAGAGAAACAGAGTTTATTCTTTATTGTATTTAGGACATCTGACCAGAATCTATGTAGTCTAGGGCATCTCCAGAGCAAGGGAATCAGGCGGGCCATAGATGGAGCGAATTTCTTTCCTGTAACCACAGTGTTGACAGGGGAATTCCTCTTACCAAGTCATGGTTTTTACCTGGCAGGGGGGGGGGGGGGGGGGGGTGCGGGGAAGCTGTCTCCGCTGTGAGAACACAATGATAATTGCTAGCGGCTATAACAGTCGCTTGCAATAATCACATGTAAAATCAATCAGGCTCGTGGCACTCAAGTTTATCGATCAATCAACTTGGGTACGTTCAGCCTACCCATACATGGTTTGAATCTCGGCCGGTTCCTGCTGAACCAGCTGAAATTCGAACTGTCTCTTACTTGCTTAAGTGCCAGGAGAATCCCTCTACAGGATAGTTCATATTCCCATTGCACACCTTCCTGGATATAGGCACATCAGTTTTGGGTGCTGCAGCGATCACCAGATGGATACTGGATCTATCACAGATACATACATATTCGCCAGCACACCAAGGATCTTGCACAGCAGTCCGAAGAAACTTTTTATTTCAAAAGGATCACATTAGGATAGGTGCAACGTTTCGGAGCCAAGCAGAACCCCTTCGTCAGTCATCACATGCCTGACAAAGGGTTCCTGCGTGACTCCAAAACTTTGGACCTATCCTGATGTGATCCTTTTGAAATAAAAAGTTTCTTCGGACTGCTGTGCAAGATCCTTTGTGTGCTGGCGAATATGTATGTATCACTGTACAGGAGTCATCTAGGCGTCGCTAAATTAGGAGTCACATAAGTTAAGTGAGAATACACAATACTGGATTTGAATCTGTCATGCAGTCTGTATTCTATACCCAGATCTCAAAGACAATTAAGCACTTAAAATAAACACTTTCTCATAAACAATAATGTTAGAAGGAAAGACAGCGACTCTCTAATGGTATGTTAATGCCTATTTGTTTTTGTGAGCCTAACTATTCTTAAAAAAAAAAAAAACACAAAAAAGTATTGAAAAAATGGAAAAGATAAAACGTGGTTAGTTAAAAAAAGTCAAGGAGATATAAATGAGTCTCAATTCATAGCCTAGAGGGATTCTCTTACCTTTTCTCTATGTTGCGTTTGTCTTGCCGAGGATCTGAAACAAGATGAAGGTGTTAGTTGTGATCCGTGTTAGTGATCTGAGCTCAGTCTCTCCTGTGTAGGAATGAGCCTGATCCTAATACACAGCTTCTCATTGCTAGGTGACCCAGAGACATCAAGAAACTCAATTACTCCCCAGGGACACCTTGTTCTAAGTCATATAAGGTGACATCTTCATTGTGTGTGAAACAAATTACATATCAGCGCTCACATACAATTAAAATCAGAAGCAAATAAAATAAATCCATCCAAGTGTTTAAATCTGATTATAGTAAAATTTAACATCAGAGCCGGTGATTTTAATTTTCTTTGACCAACACCATATTTGGTATCAGTTCTGCCAAAGCACCTTTGTGGAGGAAGGGAGTGCAATTAAAAAGAGGGAGCAGAGGGAGAGAGGAGGTAATATGAGACCTGCAGAGTCAAGACCATGTTTAGAGGCTTAGGTCATAAGGATGAACATCTAGTATGTCTAGGAAGGTCCGGAATTATAACTCTGATGTGGAGTGTAGTTGAACCAGAGGCATAATCTGAGCAGCTTTATGATAATAGTATATTTTAGGTACACCCAGCTCCCCCCCATATGATTTGGGTTTACACAGACTGTCTATTGAGCCTGGGCCAGTTTGTGCCCCAAATGAATTTTGGGATATGAGTTTGCAGGGATTGTAAAATATACTAGGGAGCCAGAATGGGTAATGCTGGCCATACACTATACAAAAATCGTTCTAACTAATTTTGGAAAAATGAACATTCGTCCTTGAGAGCAAACGATTGTGCCATCATGTAATGACTCATAAATCTTTCAATGGACATAAATGAATCCGTTTTTTGTTCCTTTTTTCACATTTACCTAGTACAAACAGTTTGGACGAGAAACACAATTACCTTTCAATTTATTGTTCGTTCAGCAGAAAATTTACAAACTTGTCCTTAGTTTTTTCAGCTCAAAAACGTCACAACCCATTACTGAATTGTGGCCATTAACTGACCGAAAAGCGAACGAACTGTCCAAATGACTGAATTTCGGCCGATTTTTCGTATAGTGTACGGCCAGCATAAGCTTGGGTATATATGGCATTTTAATGGTATGGTTTTAATGAAGTGGTTGCTACCGAACCAAGAGGTGGGAATGTAGTCCCATGAGGACAGTAGCTAAGTTAAATTACTCCAAGACTTTGCTTAACCACTTGCCTACAGTGCACGTTCACCCCCTTCCTGCCCAGACCGATTTTCAGCTTTCAGCGCTCTCACACTTTGAATGACAATTACTCAGTCATGCAACACTGTACCCATAAAAAATTTGTGTCCTTTTCTTCACACAAATAGAGCTTTCTTTTAATGGTATTTAATCACTACTGGGTTTTTTATTTTTTGTGCTATAAATAAAAAAAGACTTAAAATATTGTGAAAAAACGCATTTTTCTTTGTTTCTGTCATAAAATTTTGCAAGTTAGTTATTTTTCTTCACAAATTTTGGCCAAAATTTATACTGCTACTTATCTTTGGTAAAAATAACCCAAATAAGTGTATACTATTTGGTCTTTGTGAAAGTTATAGAGTCCACAATCTATGGTGCTATTCATTGAAAATTGATCACACTTGATCACACCTGATGTACTGAAGGCCTATCTCATTTCTTGAGACACTAAAAAGTCAGGAAAGTACAAATACCCCCCAAATGACCCCTTTTTGGAAAGTAGACATTCCAAGGTATTTAATAAGGGGCATGGTGAGTTTTTTTGAAGTTGTAATTTTTTCCCACAATTCTTTGCAAAATGAAGTTTTTTTTTTTTTACAAATTGACATATTAACAGGTTATTTCTCTTACACAGCATATATATACTTGGAACTACACCCCAAAACACATTCTACTACTCCTCCCGAGTATGGCGATACCACATGTGTGAGACTTTTTCACAGCCTGGCCACATACAGAGGCCAAACATCCGAGTAGCACCGTCTGGCATTCTAGGAGCATAAATTACACATATAATTTCCTGACAACCTATCACAATTTTGAAGGCCCTGGAGCACCAGGACATTGGAAACCCCCATAAAATGACCCCATTTTGGAAAGCAAACACCCCAACATATAATTTTTGAGGCATAATGAGTCTTTTGAACTTGTCATTTTTTTCCACAAGTTTTTGGAAACTGTGGAAAGAAAATGAAAATGCATTTTTTTTTTACACAAAGTTGTCCATTTATGAAATATTTCCTACACATAGCATGTAAATATCAAAAATTGCACCCCAAAATACATTCTGCTATTCCTCCTGAGTATGGCGATACCACATGTGTAACACTTTTACACAGTCTAACCACATACAGAGGCCTAACATCCAAGTAGCACTTTACACAAAGTTGTCCATTTATCCACTTTTAAGACTGGGCCTATTTTTGACACTTGGTGTTTACAAGCTAAAATCATTTTTTTTGCTAGAAAACTACTTAGAACCTCCAAACATTATATATTTTTTTTTAGCAGAGACCGTAGAGAATAAAATGGAGATCGTTGCAATATTTTTTATCACACCATATTTGCGCAGCAGTCTTCCAAATGCATTTTTTTTAAAAATATTCACTTTTTTTAATTAAAATATAAGAAAACAGTAAATTTAGCCCAATTTTTTTCCATAATGTGAAAGATAATGTTACGCCGAGTAATTAGATACCCAACATGTCATGCTTCAAAATTGCGCACGCTCACGGAATGGCCCCAAACATTGGTACTTAAAAATTCCAATAGGCAACATTTTAAAATTTCTACAGGTTACTAGCTTAGAGTTACAGAGGAGGTCTAGGGCTCAAATTATTGCTCTCGCTCTAACGATCGCGGCGATACCTCACATGTGTGGTTTGAACACCGTTTACATATGTGGGCGGGACTTGCGTATGCATTCGCTTCTGCGTGCGAGCTAACGGGGACAGGGCGTTTTCATTTTTTTTTTCCTATTTATTTTATTATTTTTTTATTTTACACAGTTTTAAAAAAACAAAAAATGTTTTGATCATTTTTATTCCTATTACAAGGAATGTAAACATCCCTTGTAATAGAAATATGCATGACAGGTCCTCTTTATTGTGAGATCTGGGGTCAAAAAGACCTCACACCTCACAACTACACTAAAAAAGGAAAAAAAAAAAAATTGTTGAAAAAAAAAAAAAAAAAAAAGCGGCCCTTTAAACCGGTTGCTAGGCAACGACTTGACGTAGCTCCGGTCCTCCAAGACCATAGAGTTGAGTGAGGGCCATCTTGCCCTCACTCGACTTCCTGTTTCTGAGGATCCGGGACCGGACAGTTTTCCCCGCTGCCGGCGGGGGTCCGGACGCGGCGGGAGGGGGGGGGGGGCACCTCTTCCCCTGCACCGTAAGGGTAATTCCGCGGCGAATCCGCCACTGGGACCACCGTTATCTGAAAGCCAACCACCCGCCGTTTAAAAAAATACCGGGGTTATGGCAGCTATCTGCTGCCATAACCCCAGTATTTAGCTTTTAATGGCCGACGTATATAGTCGTTAGGCGGTCAGTAAGTGGTTGCATGTATATAGCAAAAATTGCACCCCAAAATACATTCTATAAAGGAAAGTGTACAGGAAAAGTCCGAGTCCATCTTCGATCCGCTACTATTAGCGATTTCAAATTCCAAATCGGATTCGGGTATATGGATTTGGATACTGATGAGAGCTCCCCGGTGCTCTCATCAGTCATGGAGAGGACCTGAAGGGCCTCCTCGCTGCTGTACATCCTTTTTGATATGCTGGCTGTGATGGGCTGTGCGACGGTTGACTGCGGATGATCACTGATGGGTGGGAGGTGACTGATAGGTGGCAGGTGACGGTCACTGATGGGGTGACAGATGACGATGACTGATAGGGTGACAGGTGACGATGACTGATGGGGTGACAGGTGACGATGACCGATGGGGTGACAGATGACGATGACTGATGGGGTGACAGGTGACAATGACTGATGGGGTGAGAGATGACGATCACTGATGGGGTGACAGATGACGATCACTGATGGGGTGACAAGTGACGATGATTGATGGGGGTGACAGGTGACGATGACTGATGGGGTGACAGGTGACGATGACTGATGGGGTGACAGGTGACAATGACTGATGGGGTGACAGGTGACAATGACTGATGGGGTGACAGGTGACGGTGATTGATGGGGTGATAGGTGACGGGCGATGGTCACCGATGGGTGACAGGTGACGGGCGATGGTGCACGGCGCTACTGATGGCAGTCTCTGGTGACAGGTGCACTTTAGGCTACGTTCACATGTGAGCGTAGCGATCATGGGCAGAATCACCGCGATTCTGCCCGCGATCCAGAAATCATTGCAAATCGCGGGACGCCTGTGCGTTGCCCGTGATTTGCAATATCACCCCAAACGCTGTGCGATGTTGCGGCGTTTTCCGCCTGCTGAATAGCGGTAACATTGCGCAAACAACGCATGACGCCCAAAAGAAACTCTTGTACTTTTTTGGGCGTCATGCGTTGTTTGCGCGATGTTACCGCAATTCGGCAGGCGGAAATCGCGGCAACATCACACAGTGTTTGGGGTGCTATTGCAAATCACGGGCAACGCACAGGCGTCCCGCGATTTGCAATGATTTCCGGATCGTGGGCAGAATCGCTGTGATTCTGCCCGCGATCGCTACGCTCACATGTGAACGTTATGGGTGTCAATTTCTGGGCACTGATGAGGTATCTGTTGGGTGACAGGTGCAATTGGGGGGGGGCTGAGGACTGTGTGGGGACATTTATTGGTGTGCTTTTACATTGTGACATTGTGACAGGTACACAGAGCAGCTGTTTCTAGCTCTGCTCTCCTCACACTGGAAGCTGTGAGCTGGCATTTCATATGACGGCGGCCCAGAACAATGGTCGCAACGCTCCGCCGTAATAGGACGGCGGGCGGCAAGCGGTTAAATGGGTATTGAGGGGTAAATATAAAGTAAATACAGGTCCCTCTCAAAAAATTAGCATATTGTGATAAAGTTCATTATTTTCTGTAATGTACTGATAAACATTAGACTTTTATATATTTTAGATTCATTACACACAACTGAAGTAGTGCAAGCCTTTTATTGTTTTAATATTGATGATTTTGGCATACAGCTCATGAAAAACCAAAATTCCTATCTCAAAAAATTAGCATATTTCATCCGACCAATAAAAAAAAAAGTGTTTTTAATACAAAAAAAGTCAACCTTCAAATAATTATGTTCAGTTATGCACTCAATACTTGGTTGGGAATCCTTTTGCAGAAATGACTGCTTCAATGCGGCGTGGCATGGAGGCAATCAGCCTGTGGCACTGCTGAGGTGTTATGGACGCCCAGGATGCTTCGATAGCGGCCTTGAGCTCATCCAGAGTGTTGGGTCTTGCGTCTCTCAACTTTCTCTTCACAACATCCCACAGATTCTCTATTGGGTTCAGGTCAGGAGAGTTGGCAAGCCAATTGAGCACAGTAATACCATGGTCAGTAAACCATTTACCAGTGGTTTTGGCACTGTGAACAGGTGCCAGGTCGTGCTGAAAAATGAAATCTTCATCTCCATAAAGCTTTTCAGCAGATGGAAGCATGAAGTGCTCCAAAATCTCCTCATAGCTAGCTGCATTGACCCTGCCCTTGATAAAACACAGTGGACCAACACCAGCAGCTGACATGGCACCCAAGACCATCACTGACTGTGGGTACTTGACACTGGACTTCAGGCATTTTTGCACATCGAGAGACTGAAATTTTTGCCAATTCCTCCTTACAAAACAGCTCGAGCTCAGTGAGGTTGGATGGAGAGCATTTGGGAACAGCAGTTTTCAGTTCTTTCCACAGATTCTCGATTGGATTCAGGTCTGGACTTTGACTTGGCCATTCTAACACCTGGATATGTTTATTTGTGAACCATTCCATTGTAGATTTTGCTTTATGTTTTGGATCATTGTCTTGTTGGAAGACAAATCTCCATCCCAGTCTCAGGTCTTTTGCAGGCTCCATCAGGTTTTCTTCCAGAATGGTCCTGTATTTGGCTCCATCCATCTTCCCATCAATTTTAACCATCTTCCCTGTCCCTGCTGAAGAAAAGCAGGCCAAAACCATGATGTTGCCACCACCATGTTTGACAGTGGGGATGGTGTGTTCAGGGTGATGAGCTGTGTTGCTTTTACGCCAAACATAACGTTTTGCATTGTTGCCAAAATGTTCGATTTTGGTTTCATCTGACCAGAGCACCTTCTTCCACATGTTTGGTGTGTCTCCCAGGTGGCTTGTGGCAAACTTTAAACTACACTTTTATGGATATCTTTAAGAAATGGCTTTCTTCTTGCCACTCTTCCATAAAGGCCAGATTTGTGCAGTATACGACTGATTGTTGTCCTATGGACAGAGTCTCCCCCCTCAGCTGTAGATCTCTGCAGTTCATCCAGAGTGATCATGGGCCTCTTGGCTGCATCTCTGATCAGTCTTCTCCTTGTATGAGCTGAAAGTTTAGAGGGACGGCCAGGTCTTCGTAGATTTGCAGTGGTCTGATACTGCTTCTATTTCAATATCATCGCTTGCACAGTGCTCCTTGGGATGTTTAAAGCTTGGGAAATCTTTTTGTATCCAAATCCGGCTTTAAACTTCTCCACAACAGTATCTCGGACCTGCCTGGTGTGTTCCTTGTTCTTCATGATGCTCTCTGCGCTTTAAACGGACCTCTGATACTATCACAGTGCAGGTGCATTTATACGGAGACTTGATTACACACAGGTGGATTCTATTTATCATCATTAGTCATTTAAGTCAACATTGGATCATTCAGAGATCCTCACTGAACTTCTGGAGAGAGTTTGCTGCACTGAAAGTAAAGGGGCTGAATAATTTTGCACGCCCAATTTTTCAGTTTTTTATTTGTTAACAAAGTTTGAAATATCCAATAAATTTCGTTCCACTTCATGATTGTGTCCCACTTGTTGTTGTTTCTTCACAAAAAAAATGGATTTTTGTAAAATCTTACCGTAAAATCCTTTTCTCTTAGCTCATTGACAGACGTAGTCCTCGGTGATACAGCACCTTCGGGTTATGTTGCCTCCACAGGAGCAGTACTAGACAGGAAATTAAAAAGCTCTGGCCACACCCTAGGGGCAGTCCCAGAGGGTATATCCTCTCTCTCTCTGCCTCAGCAAATCAGTTATGTGAAAAAGCAGTCTTTAGAGATTTTAACCCAACCCAACTCAAAAAACAGAGGGGCGGGGACTACGTCTGTCAATGAGCTAAGAGAAAAGGATTTTACGGTAAGATTTTACAAAAATCAATTTTTCTCTAGCGCTCATTGACAGACGTAGTCCTCGGTGATACAGCACCTTCGGGACGTCCCAGAGCAGTATCACAAATGAGGGGTGGGAAAATGAAAATCAAATCCCAATCTAGAAGGCCCAACCGGTGCCAACTAGAAGTTTACAATGCTCATCCTTAATGATGAGACTCAACAAAAAAGAGAAAAAAAATTTTTTTTTTTTTTCAAACAGAAAAAACCCTCGAGGTAGACCACCGGTCTCCTCAAATTGCGGCCTGCAAAACCTTGCGGCCAAATGAGGCATCCGCCGATGCCGTCACATCAATTTTATAGAACCTTGTAAAGGTATGTACCGACGACCAGGTGGCCGCCTTACATACCTGGACCACTGACGCCTGATGGCGAAAGGCCCAGGAAGTACTGAGCGCTCGAGTGGAGTGCGCCCTAACAGGGAACGGAGGACTCTGACCCTTAATAGAATAAGCCTGTACCACCGTTTGTCTAATCCATTTAGCAATGGTCGCGGCAGATGCAGGCAAACCCTTTCTGGGGCCATCCGTGATCACAAAAAGTGAATCCGTCTTACGGAATGATTCCGTAGCTTTCAGGTATACCCTGATTGCCCGAACCACATCTAAGGAATGCAACGCATGTTCCCGATGATGCTTGGGCTGAGGACACAAGGAAGGTAGTACAATATCTTCATTCAGATGAAAATCTGAAACCACCTTAGGAAGAAAAGATGGCTTAGGATGAAGTACTACCTTATCCCTATGAATCACTAGGTATGGGGACTGGCATGATAATGCAGCCAGTTCTGACACCCTGCGAGCAGAAGTAATAGCCACCAAGAAGGCCACCTTCTGGGATAAAGTAAGCAAGGGAATCTCCCTGATGTTTTCAAAGGGAGGTTTCTGTAGAACCGACAAAACCAAATTAAGATCCCAGGGCGGTAAGGGCGCGCGGACTGGTGGAGCCAGGTGCCGCACCCCCTGGATGAAATTCCGCACCAAGGACTTGGTAGCTAAAGGCTTCTGAAAGAAGATTGCTAATGCTGAAACTTGACCCTTGATGGTGCTCAAGGCTAGCTTCTGCTCAACCCCTTGTTGCAAAAAGGCCAATATTCGAGTCACCGAATAGGTACGTGGAGGAAATCCTAAAGATTCGCACCACGCAATACAAGTCTTCCATGTGTGATAATAGACCTTGCTGGAAGTCGCTTTCCTTGCTTTAATAAGGGTAGGAATGACTGAAGCTGACAAACCTCTGTCCTTCAGTACTTGGGTCTCAATGGCCAGGCCATTAAAACCAGCGACTGTAAAGCATGATGGTAAATTGGTCCTTGAGACCACAGACACTCCCTGAGACGAAGTTCCCACGGAACGTCTGCGACTAGCATGTCCAAGTCGGCCAGGCCGGCTTGAGGAGGCCAGCCTAGAATTTCTAGGACCACTGGCGCTGATAGAATCTGAACCAGGCGTCCCTAGAGGTATCTGGCCCCGACCATCCGAGAAAGTCTGGTCGTTTTCTGTTCCCACACATTTATCAGATACCTGATTGTTATCAGGAAGGGTGATCTTTTCTGGTTGAACCTCAGGGACCGAAGTCACCCGACTAGAGGCTACTTGGCCTATCTGGTCAACCAGATCCGATTCCTGTGAGGTATAGGGACTAATCTTAGGAAAAGGTAAAGGAAAAGATCTATTCAGGGAACGGTAACTACCGCTTCCTGTAGTACTTAAATGTTGGAAGGGAAGAATCGCACCGGTAGTAGTGGTTGATGCTCGATCTAATGTCCTGAATACCGGTGAAAACGTCCCCCCACCCTGAAACCGGGTGGGGGCGCACCTTCAGGCTGTGCACTCCTTTGCTTCGGGTTTGGCTGGGTTGGTCCTCTGCTTGTCCGACCAGCCCTTCTTGAACCCTCCTGGAGGAGTCTTGCCTTTCCCGCTTGTACCAGCCGGGCGCCCTTTATGGGCGGTAAAGAAAGGTCCTCGCTTGTTGCGAGGTCCCTTAGCTTTAGCAGCCTGTGGCAAAAAAGTGACCTTGCCCCCAGTGGCATCCTTAATGATTTCATCTAGGTTGGCCCCAAATAGACGATTCCCCTGAAAAGGGAGATTTGTCAAGGTCTTTTTGGAACCTAGGTCAGCTGACCAGCGTTTTAACCACAGCACACGTCTGAGGATGACCGATGACATAGATGCATGCCCTAATAAGGGAGTAGTGTCCAAGGCTGCGTCACAGATAAACTGTAGCCCTTGTATAATCTGTTCCATCAAATCAGATGTCTCCTGGGGAATATCTTTTCCCCTAAGGTCTTGGCGTACCATTCTCGCCCATTCCGTAAGTGTCTGGGAAACTAGACCAATAACAATTACTGGTCTAAATGCTGACCCTATCAGAGAGAAGATGGTGCGGGACTCTGCTTCCATCTTTCGATCCACCGGATCCTTAAAGGACGAAGTGTCCTCTACTGGGATAACCGTGGCCTTATTCAGCCTGGAAATAGGTGGATCCACCACTGGTGGTACCGTCCATTTCTTAATGATGGATTCCTCAAACGGATAGCGTCTAGCAATACGCTTGGAAATAGTAAAGGTACGTTTAGAATGCTCCCATTCTCCTTTAATCTGATTACCGAAACACTTGGGTACAGGAAAAACCTTCACCGTTTTGATGGGCTTATTAGTACCAAAAGGAATCTCTGTTTCAGTTGCCTCTGCCGGTAAAGCCTCAAGTTTTAAGGTTTCCTGCACTGCCACAACTAGTGCGTCCACCAATGCTTCTTCCTGAATTATAGCGGGAGAAGAAACGTCCTCCTCACTGTCTGAGGGGGCTTTACCTGAGACAACAGCCCTTGCAGAGGAACCTGCAACTGCAGTGACCATCTCTGAATCTGAGTCAGAGGTGTCAGATAGTATAGGGGTAGGCGGGGGTCGCTTCCTTGACCCCCGTCCCTGACAGGCCGCCTCCACCCGAGCCACCATAGACTCCAAGATTGCTGTAAATGACTCTACACTCTGTGCACCGGCGGGTCCCGTGGCCCCCTCGAGGGAAACAGGTGGGGGAATATGTGTGGCAGGGTCCATGATAATTCCAGTCACTTCCTGGATAATATAATTCAAAAATAAAAAACTTTTTTTTTTTTTTTTTTTTCAGACCCCCAGCGCCACAAAAAGCCCCTTAGTGTTACCTGCTAGGGATCCCTATCGATCGAGAGAGAGAGAGAGATAGACCCCCAGGCTCACCACTTGATGCTCAGAGTCTAACTGCAACAGGTTACAGCGCTGTCTTGACAAACAGGAAGTCTTTTGGCTGGCTGCCCAGGAAGAAAGGAGGCGGCTCCGCCCCTCTGCACGCCTTCCGGCGCCTCCCCTAGCTCCACGAGGTGTTTGGATCACCTCAAACATGGCCGCCCCCATGCTGGAGACACGAGGCTACGCCAAAATGGCGGCTCGTGCGATCCAGCAAAAAAAATGGCGGCGGCCTGTACTGAATAGCGGTGTGCTGCAGGGCACACAACACTCTCTCTGCATGGGGATTTGGCGTGGTTGGCGGTACCGGCCCTGGCGGACCGCATGGCCATTCGGGAGGCCTGCTAATAGCTGGAGATCTGATTAGGAAGGCAGTCTACATGTCCGTGGCTTCTGACTGGTAGGTAGCTTATTCTCATCACCGTAAGATTCCCAGAATGCCACTGATTACAATCTTTTTAACATGTATACAATTAGATTGTTAGCTCCCAAACCAAGCCTCCTGGCTTTTTGCACAGAAAATCACACTCAAAGTAGGAGGATCTGTGTCATTTATAGGATAGAGAGGGACTCTATCTTACCATACAGAGAGGGGCCCGCGTTCACCACAAGACCCGTCAGGGGAAAAGGGGGAACATACTACTCACCATACCGGAACCAGGCGGGCACCAACTCCTGACAGTACCCCTCTCCACCGGGGCGGGAGGGCTGTCGACCGATATGGACGCCGTGACTCATGGTCTTTGGCGTTTCAGCGAGACGTTTAACTCGCGGGGTCAGTCCTTTAATGGGACTTTGTCGCGGCCGACCCAGCGCGGAGCTATGGCCTGCACGCGCTCGTAGGCTGAACTGGGGTGACCACCGGATCTCAACATCCAGCCCGTCGCCCAGTTCAGCTTTCTTGCTTGAAGATCTCACAGGAACACTGGAGAAAAAAGGCTGTCTAAAAAATCTTTTAAGAAAAAAATCTTGCTAGGACCTAAGATCCCAGCAAGGTATCTAGGTCCTTACTCCTAACTAGACAGAAAATAACTGATTTGCTGAGGCAGAGAGAGAGAGGATATACCCTCTGGGACTGCCCCTAGGGTGTGGCCAGAGCTTTTTAATTTCCTGTCTAGTCCTGCTCCTGTGGAGGCAACATAACCCGAAGGTGCTGTATCACCGAGGACTACGTCTGTCAATGAGCGCTAGAGAAATTACAGTTTTATATCTTTATGTTTGAAGCCTGAAATGTGGCAAAAGGTCGCAAAGTTCAAGGGGCCCGAATACTTTCGCAAGGCACTGTATCTTTAGGTGTATGATCGTCTTAAGACAATTAAAAAAAAAAACTCATAACGTACCTGTAAGATGACGCGTATCAGGTTTTGCATTGATAAAGACCTCTAGAGCTCTGGGGTTGGGTAGTGTAAACTCCTCCTCCTCCTCCTCAGCCAGCTCCTCCAATACCATCTCACTGAGAGTCAACCCTAAACACAAAGAATATTACAATTAGTGTAAA
This sequence comes from Pelophylax lessonae, assembly GCF_965119305.1. Taxonomy (NCBI): domain Eukaryota; kingdom Metazoa; phylum Chordata; class Amphibia; order Anura; family Ranidae; genus Pelophylax; species Pelophylax lessonae. The sequence continues at coordinate 79,002,935 of NC_138768.1, forward strand.
GAGATATCGCCAGCACAGTGCACTGAAGGCTCTCCAACACGGACTTCCCACAGGAGGAAGAAACAGTTAGTTCCTGAACTTTTCTCCATTTGTCCAGTTAAGTAAATGGATTTAGTCAACTGTTGACTATGCTGACTTAAATTGCATGCTTCATGAGATCAGTATTTAACCACTTACTTACCAGGGCAATTTTTATTTATTTATTTTTTACATACATGCTAAAAGCAGCCAAGAATACTTTAAACCCCCAAATATTATATATATATTTTTTTAAATCAGAGGCCCTGGAGAATAAAATGCTGGCTGCAATTTTTTATGTTACATAATATTTGCACAGTCGTTTATCAAATGCAAATTTTTCAGGAAAAATTAAACTGAAATAAAACAAACACAATATAATACCCAACTTTTTAGCTAAAATATAAAACATTATGTTGTGTCAAGTAAACATAATACCAAACAGGTCAAGATTTAAAATTGCGCATTCCTGTGAAATGGTGAAAAACTACAGTACCTAAAATGGTTTATAGACTATGCTTTAAATGCCTTTACAGGTTATTAGTTTAGGGTTAAATGTGAGTTATAGCACTAAAATTATTGTTCTTACTCCGACATTTATAGCAATATCTTACATATGCAGTACAATTACATATGCATCTGTATTTGCGTGCGAGCACAGAGAAACGGGAGCTTCCCATTTTTTTTATAATTATTTGAAGTTCGTTTCTTTTTTTTCATTTAACGTTATTGCTATCACAAGGGAGAACAAGCCCCTTGTAATAGCTTTGGGCAGTGACAGGAATAATTTATAAAGACATCAGGCTTATACAGGTTCATCTCATAAAATTAGACTATCATCAAAAAGTTAATTTCAGCAATTTAATTCAAAAAGTGAAAACTTATATATTTTATATAGAAGCATTAAACGCAGAGTGATATATTTCAAGTTTTTTTTTTTATTTTATTTTGACGATTATGGCTTATAGCTAGTGAAAACCCAAAATTCATTATTTCAGAAAATTAGATTACATAAAACCAATAAAAAAAGTATTTTTATTACAGAAATGTTGGCTTACTGAAAAGTATGGCCATGTACAGTCTAGTATGCACTCAATACTTGGTCGGGGCTCCTTTTGTATGAACTTCTGCATCAATGCTGCAAAGCATGTAGGCGATCAGCCTGTGGCTCTGCTGAGGCGTTATGGAAGCTCAGGTTTCTTTGATAGCAGCCTTCAGCTTTTCTGCAGTCTCTCATCTTCCTCCTGACAATACCCCACAGATTCCCTATGGGATTTAGGTCAGGCAAGTTTGCTAGCCAATCAAGCACAGTGCTACCATGCATGATCATTAAACCAGGTATTGGTACTTTTGGCAGTGTGGGCAGTGCCAAATCCTGTGGGAAAATTAAATCAGCATCTCCATAAAGCTAGTTAGCAGAGGGAAGCATGAAGTGCTGTAGAATACCCTGGTAGAGGGCTGCGCTGACTTTGGACTTGATAAAACACAGTGGACCAACACCAGCAGATGACATGGCTCCCCAAATCATTACTGACTGTGGAAAATGTTGTATTTCATTTAGAAATGAAGGTCCCAGGGTCTCGAGGAAGAGTGGAGAGGCACAGAAACAAAGTTGCATGAGGTCCAGTGTGAAGTTTCCACAGTCAGTGATAATGTGGGGAGCCGTGTGCTGGTGTTGGTCCACTGTGTTTTATCAAGTCCAAAGTCAGCGCAGCCCTCTACTAGGAAATTCTAGAGCACTTCATGATTCCCTCTGCTGACCAGCTTTATGGAGATTCTGATTTCATTTTCCAGCAGGACTTGGCACCTGCCCACACTGCCAAAAGGACCAATACCTGGTTTATTGAGGTTATCACTGTGCTTGATTGGCCAGCAACCTCGCCTGACCTAAACCACATAGAGAATCTGTGGGGTATTGTCAAGAGTAAGATGAGACACACTAGACCCAACAATGCGGAGCTGAAGGCCACCATCAAAGTAACCTGGGCTACCATAACACCTCAGCAGTGCCACAGGCTGATCGCTTTTATGCCACGCCGCATTGATGCAGTAATTCATGCAAAAAGAGGCCCGACCAAGTATTGAGTACATACTATACTATGCATGGACATACTTTTCAGTAAAAAATCCTTTTTTTTTTTTTTTTATTGGTCTTGTAATATTCTGTTTTTGTGATACACTGAATTTGGGGTTTTCACTAGCTGTAAGCCCTAATAATCAAAATTAAAAGAAAGAAATGCTTGAAATATATCACTCTGCATGTAACACATCTATATAAAATATACGAGTTTCACAATTGAATTACTGAAGTAAATTAACTTTTAGATGATATTCTAATTTTATGAGATGCACCTGTATTAGACCCCTGATGTTTCCCCTGCCCTGGGATAAAACAAAAATCTGCTAGATCAGATCCTCCCTGGCAGTACCGGGCCAGGGAAAGACAACTCTGAAACTGGAACTGATGGAAACCTTATTGATCCTGGCTTCCTTCATCGCAGAGGACATCGGGGAAAGGGTGTTCCTTCATCTCCGCTGTGTGCAGCCAACATAAATGGTACTAGCGGTTCCAGGCTCCCCGGAGAAACAGGAGAGCCCAGGAACAGCAGTGGAAGGTACGGGTCCCCCTTCTGAGCACTGTAAAAGTGATTGAGCAGCTGGAAGGCAGATTTCTGGCTGAAAAAGACAATACCAGGATCATGGCTATATTGCTGGCAGGCAGCAAGCAGTTCAGCCACCATTTTAACCTCTTTATAAATTTGTTAGCAACATGGTTGTCATGCTAATGCTCTGGCTTCAATACTTGACTTAGTGACCTGGATGCAGCACACAGATAGGAAATTCTGACTCTTCTTTCGTATATTTTTATCTGGTTTGTGACTCAGAAATACTAAGCCAGACAAGGTATCCTATTCATTTCAACTAACTGTGATTTGTCCTAATGTTAGATGGGCTATTCATAGAAATAAACTCAATTTTTGATGCATGTGTGCAGAAGTATTAAGTGGCTGTATCAAAGTGTAAATGGGTTGCACAGTGTTGATTAGGCAGGAATCTGGACAAGGGAAGAGTAGGACTTTAGGAAGGATTTTTTTTATTGCCCTTTGTCCACTGAGATTACCCCCACTTCAAATCATTGCAAACAGCTACAAGTAGGAAGAGGTCGGGACAAGCATACAGCAAGTAAAGTCAGAAGAACTGGGTCAGTTTGAGTCTAATTATAAGGGGAAAACGTTCAAAATAGACAAATTTATATCATGTGAGGCCACCTTTGTCACTTATCTTTTGGAGTGTCCATGCAAGCTCCAATATGTCGGGAGGACAACAAGAAAGCTGGGAATCAGATTGTGAGAACACATTGTGAACATCAAAAAGGGTTTTAGAAACCACATTTTATCTAACCATTTTAGATTAGTCCATATTATTGAATTATTGGAGAGTAGGAAACATGAAAAAAGGTATATCATAGAATGAAGGGAAATGGATTTACCTATTAACTACCTCAATACTGGGCACTTAAACCCCCTTCCTTCCCAGACCAATTTTCAGCTTTTAGCGCTGTTGAATTTTGAATGACAATTGCGCGGTCATGCAACACTGTACCTAAACCAAATTTGCGTCATTTTTTCCCCACAAATAGAGCTTTCTTTTGGTGGTATTTGATCCCCGCCAGGTTTTTTTTTTTTTTTTTGGGGCACAAAAAAAAAAAAAAAGCCCGAAAAGTTAAAAAAAAAAAAAAAAAAAAAAGTTTTTTTGTTTAGGTTATAAAATTTTGTAAATAGATATGTTTTTTCCTGCACTGATGACGCCGCACTGACAGGCACTGATGAGGAGACACTGATGGGGTGGCACTGATATGCAGCATTGGTGGGCACTGATAGGCAGCGCTGATGGGCACTGATAGGCAGCACTGATGGGCACTGATAGGCGGCACTGATGGGCGGCACTGATCGGCACTGGTGGGGGGCACTGATGGGCACTAATAGGCAGCACTGGAGGGCAATAATGGGCACTGGTGGGCGGCACTGATAGATGGCAATAACGGGCACTGGTGGGCAGCACTGATAGATGGCATTGGTGGGCGGCAATGATAGGGGGGCACCACTGGCAGGCTCTCCGAGCCCTGTTTGCCATCCCTGGTGGCCATGGTGGGCATCCCTGGTGGTCATGGGTGGGCATCTCTGGTGGCTCTAGTGGCACCCCCCCCCCCCACCCAGGGCTGCACTGGTAATCAATGTTCTGATTACCAGCACAGACCCCCCCCTGTGATCAGTTAGTAATTAGAAATACTCACTGATCACCCCAGCTGCAGCACTGATCTTCTCCTTCTCCTCACTGACAGGATCTTGTCTGGAGGAGAAGAGATCCAAGCCCTTACAACGGCTCTATTTACATTGCATGACGGCTGCGATTGGACACAGCCGTCATGTGATCAGGAGGGCCAATCACAGGGCCCTCCTGCCGCATCTTGCTGCTCTGTGTCCGAGGGACACAGGCACATCGAGATCGCGCCGCTGCGCGTGCCTGCGGCGGCGCGATCTCTCTCCTTCTGAAGGACGTTCCGGAACGTCCGATCAGAAGGAGGAGACTCCTACCCGGCCGTATATTTACAATGGCCCGAGTGGGAGGTGGTTAAATACAAAGAACCCAAAAGGCCTGAATATAGAACTAGACCTTAATTGTTTTCATGTGTAATATATATGAGGTATAATTCCTTTTTTTTAATATACAATTTTAAATTCATTTCAGTTCATACACTTCATTTTTATTTTGTTCCTATTTTCATTATTTCACTTTTATTTTGTGGTTATATAACATTTTATATTTAATATTTATCTTTATTTCCTTTTTTTATATTTTTTCATTTTCTTAATTTTCATTATATATTTTTTTTTTATATTTTTTCATTTTTTTTATTTTTTTTTCTTATTTTTATATCAAGTAGTTTTTAAACAATTTTAATGAATACATATTTATTCATTATTTTTGGAATTTTGGATTTTATATTTAGTAATTCAGCAGTAAGATTATTACTCTCTTAGTGCATCCTCTGCATGGCTACGTAAATTTCATATTTTAGCTGCAATATATATAATAGATTCATTTTATTTTGCTCCACACTCTGAATTATACATTGCCTAGCTTGTTAAACAGTAAGTGAGGCTAGGGTGTACTTGAAGCTAGCGTACACCCAACAGGAAATGAGCCCTGGGGTCAGGTGATCGCTAGAGGTGGGAATATAAACTTGCTGTGAAGCCGGTCTGTTATGTCTGTGAAAACGCCCACAGAGAGGGGCGAAACGCGTCAACGTAATTCCAGTTTCCACAGCAACGTACTACGTCACTTCCGGAGCGGTTGAACGCAAGCGGAAGTGCGCTGGAACGCACGCCGCTTGGTACTGCAGGGATAGAGTGACCAGCATGGTACGATCGTTTCATATATCTCTGGAGCATATTTGATGCAATACTGATGAGCCCATGATTATTTGTGTATTGGAAGTGTACATCTGGAAGTTTTATTTTCTTTAATAAACTTATTAAAACGTATTACACTATTTGGGATCTTTCTGCTTATCTTCCCATATTGAGGAGAGGATTCCTTTAAGTGGGCCCCAGACACATTCACTTGCCAGTATTAAGCCATGTAGACCTCTATGCCATATGGCCTAAGCGTCCACGCCTTCTGGTAAGTGGATTCACTTTGGGGGAGAGTGAACACAGGAATCACGGTTCACGAGAATTCACTTGGATGTTGCTATTTTTTTAACACTGGTCACGTTTATTCGCTGGATGTTTTATTTTCACTAAACACTTGCTTATTTAATATATTGAAATATTTTTTTACCAATGGGACTCGATTTAAATTTTCACTTATCCATGTAGAACAAGACACGTTGTATGGACTATTTGTATATATAAACATATATTGGACACATTTTCCTTTGTCACATAAGTTAAGGGTTATACACTGTCTTTAGCATTGTGTTTTTGTTGCACATGTGTTTTTTCACTGAGTGATGAGCAGCAGCAGCAGTACTATATTATTACTATTTAATTAACTTTATCATTAATTTGTTGCTTAGCGCAGGGTGGACTCTGAGTATAGAGTCATTTATCACATTATTCTGCAATGAAAACAGACATTAAAAAGCAGCTAAGATAACCTTTTTTTTACATTGCACAAAGTTAGGTAGGCTATATACTGTAAACTGCTTACCTCTTCCTGGGACAGCAGGCTCTCTAGGAGGATGGACTTCTTTAGGGTCTGGGTCCACTGCAGTTGCCAGATTTTCTATTGTGTTGACCAACTGCCATCATCATAACAACAAAATCACATTAAAAGCTAGACAGTTACATAAAAACATTCAGATGCGCTTCTTCCTATAAGTTATAAAGGCTCTTAGCACTATTTTTTTTTTTTTTTTTCATTGTGTACTTTAAGAGAAGTTAACTGCACATTACATTGACCCTGTGAATTTCCTGTTCGAAAGAACAGCTGTAATTGGTAGTGATAACTGTCCTTTAGGCTGGCCATGAATTTGGCTTTTAAAGCAGTATTAGACCCAAAAGCAAGCATTTACAACCAATTCTTAGACGTGATGGCTGCATTCGTTTTCTTTTTTAAGGCTTTCTTTCTTCTATGCTAATCTGAAGATCTGGCCAGTCAGTCTATTGTTTTTCAAAAGAACAAGCTCTCTTGCAGATGTATATGTTACAGGAACGAGACAAACCATTTACAACTGACTTACAATGATCAACTTTTAATTTATTTATGAAAAATCTTTATCCCAAAACTTAAAGCGGAGTTCCGCCTCCCCCTTCAAAATGTAAAAGTCAGCAGCTACACATAGTGTAGCTGCTGACTTTTAATATTAGGACACTTACCTTTCCTGGAGTCCAACTATGTTGGCACCGCAGCCAATGTATCCATCGGCTGTCGGGTGCTGCCGCCACCATTGCCAGTAAGGGAACCCAGCACTGAAGGCTTGCAGCTTCATAGGCGGGTCCCTACTGCGCATGTACGAAGCACGCTGCGCAATCCTATTGGCTCGGCGGCAGAGGAGGGGGCTGAACTTCTGAGGGACGGCGCCGCAGCGCTGTATCCCGGAAGTGGGGAAGGGTACCTGTCAAAAACAGGTCCCCTTTCCCCCTCCCCCCTGAAAGGTGCCAAATGTGGCACCGCAGCAGGGGAGGAAACAAAAGAGCGGAAGTTCCACTTTTGGGTGGAACTCCGCTTTAAGTGTAGTGTATTTAAATTTGCTGGTACATTTAAACACTCTGTGCTCCTTCATCCCGAGTGGGGACAATCTAATAAAGGATGCATGTTACTGGCCAGATCACCAGGTGAAAACAGATGGGAAAAAAGCCTAAAAACAGAAAACTAATACAGCCACCACATTTATGGACTAGTAAGCTGCAATATATAATTTTTTTGTTTTGAGCTTAATACTGCTTTAAGGCTCATTTACACTTGCGATGGATCACTCTTCAGAGGGTGTTTGACAAGCGGTAAGGAGATGTTATGTCACCTCCTCACTAACTGTTTTAACCCCTAAAATCCCATACCACAACTGAGCGCATTGCACACGGTTGCGGTGTGACCCCATTCAGGTCAATGTGTCATGGTCAGAGCACGACAGGGGATAATTTTTTCTGTGCCATCATGCATAACATCTTGCCTGCAGGATGTGTACACCCCCATCCTCTACCTTTGCAGCATAACGGGGGCAGTAAAAATGTGTCTCAACTACTGGTGCCATTTATGAACATTTCAAATCTCTCAAAATCAGGCTGCTTATGGCAAGCCTTACTGTTCTTACTCAAATGAAATCTATCAGACCTAAATCCCAAATACAGTAAATGCTAGCTGTAATGTGTAATTGCTTACCAGTTCGGTATTGGCAAAGTCTCTCTCCATGCTTTCTGCCATATTCTGCAAGGCTCTTAGCTGGACATCCATCTCTTTCAGTCTGTAGAAGGCATCATTATTATTTTCTGGGCTCCTAGATGTCCAAACTCTTGGAAATGATTCTTCAGCATTTACAGACTGCTCTGGCTGTATAACACCATTTACAGAGCCGGGCTGGCCATCCTCTAACCTTGGCTGGCTCTGAAATATGTCTAATGAATACATCTCTAAAATCAAAATAAAAGCAATGTATTAAAATTGGAGGGAAGGAAAACGAGGCCTTGCATTTATTGCTTATATAATAGGGTTACAAAAGAGAGCGGATGATGATTGATTGTGAAGTACTTTTTCAATTCAGCTGAATATTTTGGATTACAAACTAGAATCAGTTACTATGGGCCATTTTTTTTTCTATTCTTTAATGTTATTCAGTAAATGAAGGATGACAATTCAAGCAGAAGTGACACATTCAATTCACATGCAGTTCTAGTTTTTTCTTTATCAGCTGAAGGTACAAAGTACAAGTATAACCCAGCATCATTCATCACAGAGGAGATGGGGAACAGATGTTCCACCATCTCCTCTGTGCGCAGCACACATGAATGCTTACAGAGGTTTAGGGGCTCCCCTTTTGTTTAATGTAAAACTTTGAGAATTTGAAAAGAAATGTTATCAGCTACATATTTATGGCAGAAAAAAAACTTGTGTCTTATCAAAAAATATATATATATTTCTGTTTCTGCTACCATATATTTTTAAATTTCACACCGATGGTGGCACGTGGGCAGTATAGTAAGTTTAGTGAATAACGCTGGCATCTGTAAAATGGCAAGAGCAAGATGCGGATGCTAGGACATCAAGGGCTCTTCAATGACCGAAGAAAGCGGATGCCAAACCCAAAAGATGACCAAGAATAGACAGCGGTGCTGCCGACTGAGAAACAAGGGGAAGAGAGGACCTTGCATCAATGTAGGAGAACAGACTTGGAGGTAACTCTACCATAATGTGCAGATATACTGTGCATGGTATGGAAACTGCCCAGGGAAACACCGTAGAATCAGTTCCTCTTTTAGGTTGCATTTACACCAGAGCAGAGTGATTTTCAAGCTTTTTCGTTTGAGCATTTTTGCGAGTGTATATGAGCATCTAAGATGCATATTAGAAGCCTTTTACATGTCCAGTATATAGATTTACCGCTCTAGGTAGGTGTTCAATGTTCAATGTAAAGACCCACAACTGGTTGCCAGCCTGGCTCGCCAGTGTAGAACATTGTAATACTGGCTCTTCACTATACGAAAAATCGTTTACTTCAATAATTTTTATTTGATTTTCACAAGAAAAAGACAAACATATAAAGCATAATAAAGTATAATAAACAAATATAAATATGTTACTTATTTAAACTAATTGTAAATAAATTACAATGCATTATGACATTATATAGAGCAAGAACAGGAAACAAAAAGATCCAATACTGTATACATTCAAGACCTAGGAAAACACCATCATGCTTTGAGTCACGCCATGAGCTGGTGTTGGTATCTCATTAAACACTATGAAAGTAAGGGCTTTGTTGCCAGAGAAGCCAATCTGTGTGAAATTTACTACCTCGAAAACACAGAATAGGCATATGCCTTTTCCAAGGAGAAGTGTTGGTTAACTAAGCTTATTACCTCTATATGGGAAGGGGCTGTAGGTTGTTTCCAACATCTAGCGATGACCGTTTTGGCTGCTATCAATATATGTATGAACACTGTTCTGATGTCAAATGGTATGTTTTCAATACCCAAAAATAGTAGCGCTAAAGCGGGTTCAGGTTTAATCAATATACCCGTAACCTCAAAGTATTTCAAAGATTTTCCTCCAGAAACTGATAAGTCCTTTACAGGACCAAAATATATGAAAAAGTGTGCCAGTTTGGTCACACTTACGCCAACATAGTAAATCATAATTAGGGTATATTGAGGACAAGCGATAGGGGGTCAGGTACCATCTAGTAACTATTTTCTGAAATTGTTCCCAGTGTGTAACACATTGTGTTGCTTTATAAGACGTGCGTATCGCCCATCTCCATTGCTCGTTGGAAAAGGACGAACCGAGGTCTCTTTCCCATTTCGTCATGTAGGATGTTTTAAAAAAAGTGAGTTTCTGCTGTAGTTGATTATAGAACACCGATATCCCTTTAATCTTGGAGTTTGGATCTGTGAGATATTTCCAGAGTGATCGAGGGATGTCAAATTTAGGGAGTGGGTGTTTAGATATAAAGCTCACTATGCTAATGTAAGCAAAAACAGCCTGAGGGGTGAGTGAATATTCTCGTTGAAGGGCTGCAAAAGATTTGATAGTGCTGTCTTGATACAATTGCGTGACTGTATCAATGCCTGCCGCCACCAATTTGTTAATGTGAACACAAGGAAGCAAGATGCTCATAGTCGATAAGGGTATGGGAACTGATATGTTGTTTTGCTGTGATTGTAACTGTGATTGGGCAGTTAGGTAACGCCAAGACTGTAGAGAAGCTCTTATTGTTAGTGGGAGGGTATGTATTATTATAGGTTTCCACATGTCCGCCAAAAGTAACGTATATAAGTCCTGTGAATTAGATAATACAGCTTCTATCGGAGCCACGGGAGAGATATTTTATGGGTTCTATGGGTAAACCAATACTGCAAAGGAGCCAGGCGGGATGCATGGTAATAGTCCTCAAGACTTGGCAATCCCAACCCACCAACCGATTTATGTCGTGTCATATGTAAATATGCGCATCTTGCTCGTTTCCCCTGCCAAATGAAGGTACGCAGGAGTTTGTTAAGCGAGTTAATATAATGTTTAGGAATATGAATCGGAAGAGCGCGAAAGATATACAATATCTTAGGGAGGCACGTCATTTTAAATGCAGCTATTCTTCCAGCCCAGGATAATTCTGTCTTCTTTAGTTTATTAGTGTCATTAGAAATAGAAGTTATCAGTGATCGCAGATTAGATGTCAGTAGCCCAGAGGTCGGAAACGTCAAAGATATACCCAAATATTGCAAAGCTTGGAGGGTCCATGTGTAGGGTAGTTTTTGCTTAAGGTGACTAAGTGCGTGACCCTGTATGCCCATATTTAGGATGACAGATTTATCGAAATTAACCTTATAGTAAGAAATAGTGCTAAATGTTTGCAGAATATCGTGGACGGCAGGTAGGGACATGGTGGGGTTCGTCAAGCTCAAGATTATATCGTCAGCAAACATGAATGCTTACAGAGGTTTAGGGGCTCCCCTTTTGTTTAATGTAAAACTTTGAGAATTTGAAAAGAAATGTTATCAGCTACATATTTATGGCAGAAAAAAAACTTTGTGTGTCTTATCAAAAAATATATATATATTTCTGTTTCTGCTACCATATGTTTTTAAATTTCACACCGATGGTGGCACGTGGGCAGTATAGTAAGTTTAGTGAATAACGCTGGCATCTGTAAAATGGCAAGAGCAAGATGCGGATGCTAGGACATCAAGGGCTCTTCAATGACCGAAGAAAGCAGATGCCAAACCCAAAAGATGACCAAGAATAGACAGCAGTGCTGCCGACTGAGAAACAAGGGGAAGAGAGGACCTTGCATCAATGTAGGAGAACAGACTTGGAGGTAACTCAACCATAATGTGCAGATATACTGTGCATGGTATGGAAACTGCCCAGGGAAACACCGTAGAATTAGTTCCTCTTTTAGGTTGCATTTACACCAGAGCAGAGTGATTTTCAAGCTTTTTCGTTTGAGCATTTTTGCGAGTGTATATGAGCATCTAAGATGCACATTAGAAGCCTTTTACATGTCCAGTATATAGATTTACCGCTCTAGGTAGGTGTTCAATGTTCAATGTAAAGACCCACAACTGGTTGCCAGCCTGGCTCGCCACTGTAGAACATTGTAATACTGGCTCTTCACTATACGAAAAATCGTTTAAACTGATTTTCGAAACACCAGCACTCGGCCATGAGAGCAAACGTTAGTGCAATCATGTAATGACACATAAATCTCGTTCAATAGACATAAATGAGACTATTTTTTCACATATACCTAGTGCAAACAGTTTGAACGAGAAACACATTACCCTTTCAATACATCATTCGTTCGGCAGAAAATTTTCAAACTTGTCTAGTTTTTTCAGCTCAAAAACGTCACAACCGATTACCGATCTGTGCCAAAAAATTAACAAACTGTCCCAATAACCGAATTTCAGGCTATTTTTTGTATAGTGTATGGCCAGCATAAGACAAATTGGATGGCTGTACACTGAAATGAAAAGCCCAAGAAGAAATCTTTATTGTAATAAAATAAACCATGCACAGTCAATAGGAGCTGGGAACAAATGTTAACGTGTTTTCACGCTGAGTTGCTCTTAATTATAACACCTGTTATGTTATGATTAAAGTGGTTGTTAAGCCACTGATATAAAATCATCCCATCCCCTCTGTAATATAACAATAAGTATCCCTGTGTCTGTGTTATAGAAAAAATATGCCAATCTGTACCTAAATCAGAGCGGCTCCCGACACTCAGCTGACTCCTTGGCTCTCTTCTCTGCTCGGGTGACAGCTCCAGTGGGCGGGCCGAGCACTGCCGCTGACGTCAGTCGGGGAGGAGGAGAAGAGGGGAGAGAGAGAGCCGAGCAGTCACGTGATCGCCGGGAGCCGCTCTGATGTAGGTACAGATTGGCGCAGGGAAACTTATTGTTATAGTACAGAGGGGATGGCATGATTTTATATTAAATATGAGAGCAGCTGGAGGGGGAGGGGAACTGACATAGGCAGAAGGGGAGGGGAGGACAGAGAGGACATAGGAGAACCGCAGATGACGGAGGCACGTACTTTGACCACAGTGTCACAGCTCAGCAGCCATGATATACTGTGGTCAGTTTACAGAGGGGAGGGTAGAAACTGGCAGGATCAGCCAGGTTTTTGAGGTGATACAGGGGGCCAAATTACACAGCACAGTGCTGTATAACATGCTTTAAAAGAACAGGATCTTTATTTTTATTTTTGTGTTAAGGGTAACAAACGCTTTAGGCGCAGCTCAGCGTGAAATGCATTACTATTTGTTCCAAGCTCCTATTGACTCCGTATGGTGGATTTTATTACAATAAAGATTTCTACATGGACTTGCTATTCCGGTGTGAAGCCTTTTAAGTGTATTCAAGCTTCAACCATTTTTTATTTTTTTAGTTTTAGCCAAAGGAAAGCACCAGGGGAAAGATACCAGTTCTTACAGGTTTAAAAATGCCTGAAATAGGCCAAAAAATTGCATGAAACCACTTGATTTGAGTATTTTCTATTGAAGTCTATAGGGTCAAAATGCCCAAATCTGCCTCAGCTCCTGTAGCTTTTAGAGCTTCAAACTTTGAGTTAGAGGTGTCTGAGCGCTTATATGTGAACAGCCACCATTGTAAAATAACTGGATTTTTGACTTACCGTAAAATCCTTTTCTCTGAAGTTCATTGACCAACGCAGCTCCATATTCTTCTTAAACATTGGGGTATGCTGCCCCCTACAGGAGTAGGAGAGTACGCAGGAAAAAAACTTTACCACGCATATGGGACCGTCCCTGAAGGCATACACCCACTCACTCTGCTATAGGCTTCAGTTTTGTTGCAAGCAGTGTCAGCAGTAAAAAACCCCAACCCACTCATTTATAGAGGGGTAGGTGCTGCGTCTGTCAATAAACTTCAGAGAAAAGGATTTTTACACCAAGTTAAAAATCCAGTTTTCTCTATCATTCATTGACAGACGCAGCTCCATATTCTTCTGAACCATTGGGACATTCCAAAGCAGTATTTGCATAAGGGGTGGGAAACCAACGCAGAGAAAGAACGTAATTCCGTAAGGGCTAAACTTAGCCAACCAGGTAACATGGAGCTCAACCAGGAACAACCGGAGCTCACCTAGAAACAACATACACCCTCAAAGAGAAAAAACTCAATTTTTGTAAGAACTTACCGTAAAATCCTTTTCTCTGAAGTTCATTGATAGACGAAGCTCCATCTCCTCAGAGACTATAAGGTTATGATCCTCTAATCAGGAATAGGCACTAGGCAGGAAAAAAGCTTAACCACGCCTATGGGGCTGTCCCTGCAGGCATAACCCCACACACTCTGCTATCAGCAAGTAGTTTAGTATACAAAAAAACCCCATTCACTCAGAAGTAGAGGGGCGGGTGCTGCGTCTGTCAATGAACTTCAGAGAAAAGGATTTTACGGTAAGATCTTACTAAAATCCGGTTTTCCCTATCGTTCATCGACAGACGCAGCCCCATTTCTTCAAAGACTATAGGGATGTCCCAAAGCAGTATATTCATGAGGGGTGGGAAGACAAAGCAAAGAAGCCATAATTCTCCAAAGGCAAAAAACTTAGCTGACCAGGTAACATGGAGCTCAACCAAGAACAACAGGAGCTCACCCAGAAAAAACATCCTCAAAGAGAAACAAAAAAAAAACCAAAAAAAAGATTTTCTTCAAACAGCAGCCTGCAAAACCTTGCGACCAAAGGAAGCATCCGAAGATACCAACACATCAACTTTGTAGAATTTTGTGAAAGTATGCACAGATGACCAAGTTGCCGTCCTGCACAATTGCAGCACTGACGCCTGATGGCTAAAAGCCAAAGAGACACTCAGTGCCCTAGAAAAATGTGCCTTCACAGGGAAAGGAGGAACCTGACCCTTCAGTGAATAAGCCTGAACAACCGTCTGCCTGATCCATCTGGATATGGTCGCAGCAGATGTAGTCAATCCTTTTTGAGGTCCTTCGGTAAGGACAAAGAGAGAGTCCGATTTCCTGAAAGATTCAGTAGTCGCCAGGTAAACTCTAATGGCGCGAACCACATCCAAAGAATGCAAGGCAATTTCCTTAGGATGCTTGGGCTTCGGACAGAGTGAAGGCAGCTCAATGTCTTCATTCAAATGGAAATCAGAAACCACCTTAGGAAGAAACATCTAATGAGGTCAAAGTACCCCTTTATCTCGGTGTACCACCAGATAAGGTGAGCGGCATGACAACGCCACCAATTCAGACACTCTGCAAGCAGAAGTGATAGCCACCAAGAAGGCAACCTTCTGGGACAATGAAAGCAGAGAATGTTCTCAAAGGGAGGCTTTCGAAGAACAGACAACACCAAATTGAGATCCCACGGCGGTAGCGGGGACCATCTCGAAGGTGCCGTATGGCGTACTCCCTGTATGAAGGTACGAATCAAGGCATGCATAGCTAACAAGCGTTGGAAATATATAGCCAAAGCAGACACTTGCCCAAAGCCAACCGCTGTTCAACCCCTTTCTGCAGGAAGGCCAAAACCCTAGCAATCGAAAACAAACGAGGGTGCACCTTCAGCGACTCACACAACGAAATGCACGATTTCCACGTAAAATGATAGATCTTCCTGGAAGTCGACTTCCTAGCCTTCAAAAGCATAGGAATCAAGGAAACAGAAAGACCTCTCTCTCTCAACACCTGGCTTTCAATAGCCATGCTGTTAAAGTCAGGGACTGTAAAGCAGGATGGAAGATTGGGCCTTGAGACAGCAGATCTTGCCTGAGAGGAAGTCTCCAAGGAGCATCGGCGATCAACCTTACCAGGTCCGTGTACCAAGACCGGCGAGGCCAGTCTGGAGCCACCAGAATGACCGGAATCCCTTCCACCTCTATCCTGCGGAGAAGCCTCTGCAGGAGTTTCAGGAGAGGGAACGCATAGATCAGTCGATACTGACCCCAAGGAGCCACCAGTGCATCTGTGGCATCGGCTAAAGGATCTCGAGACCTGGCTACGAACCTCTGCACCTTCTTTTTGAGACGAGGAGCAAACAGATCAACCTTGGGAATCCCCTCCCAGACACACAGGATGAAACACCTCCGGACGTAGGGACCATTCTCCTTGATCCAACACCTGATGACTCAGGAAATCCGCTTGCCAGTTGTCTACACCTGGGATGTGCACAGAAGAGAGGGCTGGAACAAAACTTTTCTGCCCAGGCCAAAATTTCGGCCACCTCCCTGGCCGCCAAGACACTCTTGGTGCCCCCCTGGTGATTGATGCAAGCCACAGCCGTGGCATTGTCTGATTGAATCCGAACCAGACAATCTTGCAGACGAGTCGTCCAGTGGCTCAGACAAAACTTTATTGCTCTGAGCTCCAAAACATTTATTGGCAGTTTGGACTCTTCTACTGTCCAGGTTCCCCGGGCACAGAGTCCCCCTTACCCCGCCCCAGCCCGACAGGCTGGCGTCCGTGGTCACCACCATCCAAAACAACGGGAAGGACTTACCCTGGCACAGTGCTGGAGAATAGAGCCACCATAACAGAGCAGATCTTGTGTTGTGACTCAATCGAATCAAAGTGTCCAAGGACTTTGGATCCTTGTTCCATTTGACAAGAATCTCTCTTTGCAATGGTCTGGCATGGAACTGAGCAAACGGTACTGCCTCAAAGGTTGATACCATCAGACCCAAGGCCCGCATACAAGTCCACAGCGAGGACAGATTATTCTTCAACAAAATCCGGATAGCCCCCTGCAACTTTTGCAGCTTGTCCTGGGGAAGAAAGACCCTCGCTGAAGCTGAATCCAGAGTCAGGCCCAGATAATGCAGTCTCAAGGAAGGTATCAGGGCGGATTTCTTGAAATTGATGTTCCCCCTGAACTTCTGTAGGGAGCTGACAGTGATCGTCGGGTCGCTCATCAGGGCAGAATGCGAGTCTGGTCTCAACAGGAGATTGTCCAGATACCCCAGTACTGCTATCCCCCGTTGGCGCAACAATTCTAACACCGGGGCCAGTACTTTGGTAAACACCCTGGGAGCAGAGGCTATACCAAAGGGTAATGCCAAAAATTGATAATGCTCTTCTGCTATGGCAAAACGAAGAAACCGCTGGTGTTCAGCGTAGATAGGGGTGTGTAGATATGCGTCCTTGATATCTATGGAGGCTAAGAAGTCTCCCCGATGTAGTGACGCCACGACCGTGCGAATGGATTCCATACGAATCCTCTGAACCCGCACAAAGCGGTTCAGAGCCTTGAGATCCAGAATTGGACGCACTTTGCGCACTTTCCTAGGAACAGTAAACCGGTTTGAAAAAAAACCTTGGAAGCATTCCTGAGAGGAAACTGGCACAATCACCCCTTGTCAAAGCAGAACTTGTACCGCCTCCCGTAGATCCCTTAACTGATCTGGAGATAGGCGCAGATTGGACAGGAAGAACCTGTCCGATGGACGAGACCAGAATTCGATCTTGTACTCTGATCGGATCAGTTGTTGAACCCATTTGTCCCGAATCAAGGAAGCCCAAGACGTCCCCCCAA
Source organism: Pelophylax lessonae (assembly GCF_965119305.1). NCBI lineage: Eukaryota > Metazoa > Chordata > Amphibia > Anura > Ranidae > Pelophylax > Pelophylax lessonae. Next base: position 79,020,188 of record NC_138768.1, read on the forward strand.
CCCAGAAGCGGGTGAGGGCACCCCTTCATGCAGACAAGGTTTTGTCAGCAGATCCGGACTGGCCGGTCTTTGACTTACCTGCCCATGGCTTCTTGGAACTTCCAGAAGACCTGAACGGCTTTCCTTTGTCTTGCGACCCAGAGGTACGAAAAAGCCGGATATGAGCAGTAAAAAAAAAAGCCCCCCCCCCCACACCTAGTAAGCGGCGCCTTACCCTTAGAGGATTGGGGAAGAGTACTCTTACCCCCTGTGATACCTTTGATCAACTCATCCAGAGAGGATCCAAACAGCTTCTCCCCTGTGAAGGGAAGATCAGTCAAGGCCTTTTTGGAGGCCTGGTCAGCAGACCAGCTTTTTAGCCACACCATGCGCCTAATAGCAATCCCCACAGCCGACGCTCTGACCACCAAAGGAGCTGAATCCAGGGACGTATCACACATGAACACCAGAGCTTGAGCCAACTGGTCCAGTAGTTCCAGCACCGCACGGGGGGATCTGTTCAGCTTCCAAGTTACTTTTAAGTAACTTCACCCATTTAGAAACTCTGCCTCTACATTTAAAAAAGCCATTTCGCACGCCCGTCCAGCTTGTGGACCTCAGGAAAATGGCCGCTCAATGCATTCACAATGGGGAACTATAGAAAATGGCTGGCCATGCAATGCAATGGGAACAGAAACATACATGATCCACAGCAAAATGGCGACCCCCACAGCATACCATGCAGTCTCCAGGACCCCCAAAAGGAGACCCAGGACAGTAGGCATCGGAAGGTCCCCAAACAAAGACCCCATCAGGACAAGCCACCCCCACCACAGCAGCGCCACAATAGTCGCAATATTACCGCCCCCCCCCAAGGTAAACCGCTAGGGGCAAGAGAGTGCTGAGGGGTATACAGGCCCAGTCCTCCGAGAGGCCAGGGGAAGGGAGGGATCTCCTTGGGTCTGACTATTCCAGGGGGGGGCCCACGTCCACCCGGAGACCGTCAGAGGTTTGGGGGGGACAATCTACTCACCATACCACAATACCAGGTGGGGGCCACACCGAAACAGAACACCTCCCACCTGGGATGGGGATGCTATCAGCCTGGGGAAAGCTGCGACTCAGGGCGTTCCAGGTCGTCGCGTCCCAGCGAGACGGTTCTCTTGCAGGCTGCATCCCCATCCGTCTGGGCACAGTCGTGGCAAGGCCTAATTCTGGACTATAACCCGCTGGCCAGGCTGGGAGAACTTAAGGATCTAGATTATCCAGTGCGAAACCTCAGCCATCTGTTGCTTGTAGATCCTCTGGATCTTGGTACGTCAGGAACTAACTTGTGCAAAAAAAAAATACCAACTAACACAAATTTCCCTGTTAAAAGCGAAGACCGAAGTCCCAGCAGGGAGCTAGGTCCTATTCCTAAAACTAGGCAGAAACAAACTGCTTGCTGATAGAGTGTGTGGAGTTATGCCTGCAGAGACAGCCCCATAGGCGTGGTTAAGCTTTTTTCCTGCCTATTCTTGATTGGAGGAGCATAACCCTATAGTCTCTGAAGAGATGGAGCTGCGTCTGTCGATGAACGAGAGAAAATTGCTCTTTTAAAAAGCAGCCTGAAAAACCTTGCAGCCAAAAGAAGCATTCAAGGATGCCAACACATCTACTTTGTAGAATTTAGTGAACGTGTGCCAAGACGACCAAGTTGCCACCTTGCAAATTTGTATTAGTGACGCCTGATGGCGAAAGGCCCAAGAGGCACTCAGCGCCCTAGCAGAATGCGCCTTCACAGGGAAAGGTGGAACCTGACCCTTAACTGAATAGGCCTGTACCACCATCTTCCGGGTGGATGCCACTCCAGACAGACTACCTCGCCAATCGGGGTGGGGGTGCTGTGTCTCAGGCCAAACCAGGTCGTGTGCATCCCGGTGAGGTGTTTCACTCGCAGGCCAGCCCACGTCCATTGGGGCTCTGTCGTGGCGAGGCCTAGCGCAGGGCAATAACCTGCACACGCTCGCTGCCCGGACTGGGAGACCTTAAGGACCTAGGATATCCAGTCCGAAACCCAGTCCGGCTGTTGACTGCAGTTCTCTCACGAACATAAATAGTTAAAAAATTTAAATTTAACAAAAGTTCCCTTTAAAATAAAAAAATAAGCTAAGACCGAAGTCCCAGCCAGGAACTAGGTCCTACTCCTAAACTAGGCAGAAACAAACTGAATCCTATAGCAGAGTGAGTGGGTGTATGCCTTCAGGGACAGCCCCATAGGTGTGGTAAAGTTTTTTCCTGCCTAGTGTCCTACTCCTGTAGGGGGCAGCATAACCCAATGGTTAAGAAGAATATGGAGCTGCGTCTGTCAATGTAAGATAGAGAAATGGGATTTTGGAGGTCGAGCATTTTGGAGCTTTGAGTCACAAAATGTTCAGGTGTAAATTAGGCCTTAGGAATACTACTTGGAAATGCCTTTGAATACCTAAGCATCTCTTCTGGCAGCAGAACCAGGGCCGTCTTTAATATTGATTGGACCCTGGGCAAAAATTTTCTTGGGCGCCCCCACCTCCGTTCTTGGGACATACATAAAAATAGCAGGTAGACTCAAAATCAGTTTACTGCAGCAGATCATGCAGTGATTACATTTCGTTGCCAGAGGTTACAGTCTATCCTTACTGCTCACAGACTGGTTGCTAGAGGTTACACTACATTATTTCTGCTTGCCAATTGGCTGCACATTATTGCTGCTCACTGATTGGTTGCTAGAGATTACAGCGGATCACTACTGTCAACTGATTATTGATTGCTACAGCTAATTGCACAATATTACCACTGACTGAGCAGTGGAGCAATCCCAAAAAAGCGGCACATTAATACACCTACTACAGGAGAGGGTCAGAGATTGTAAACGTACTACAGGAGAGCCTCAGAGACTGCAGACATACTACAGAAGATGGTCAGAGACTGCAGACATACTACAGGAGACAGTCAGGGACTGCAGATATGGTACAAGCAACGGTCAGAGACCGCGGATATGGTACAGGAGGGGGGTCAGAGGCTGCGGACATGGTACAGGAGGGGGGTCAGAGGCTGCGGACATGGTACAGGAGAGGGTCAGAGACTGCGGACATGGTACAGGAGAGGGGTAAGAGGCTGCAGACATGGTACAGGAGATGTCAGAGGCTGCGGACACCTGCTGCACCTACCACACACCTCTGCACCTCCCAGCATCCTCCGTACCCCCATACACCTCCTAGAATCCTCTTTATCCCCCAGTATGCCTCCACATGCCCAGCAAGCCTTTGAGAATGGACCCCCATCAATCTTTTTTTAGCAGACAGGATTGGATTGAATGGCAGGGGGTGTCAGCAGACACATGTCTGCTAAGATCCGCTGCTCCACAGAGAGCAACAGATAGAAGGATAGGGTCCATCTGAAAAACAAACAGGCACTGCTCTGTACCCACTTGACGTGGACCTCCAACCCCCAGTTCATCTCTGTATCCCACCCCCAACTTTCATCCCAAGGCCACTCACATGAACATCTCCCCCTGCATCTCAGTTCAGCAGCTCTGTGGTGCCCAAAAGCTGCAGGATCTCTCTTTGTCTAGCAGTTCACTTCCCGAGTCTATTCAGTGGAGAGGGGTAGGGGCCTCTGACCTGGGCAGGTATTAGCTTCAGTGTACAAGGAGAGCAACTTGTATTCTGAAGCCAATACCTGCCATGGTCAGAGGCCCCTATAGTTGCCAACACTTAAAAAATATTTTTTAGGGACATCCTGGTTTCCTGCATGTCCAGAAAGCCATTGTAGGCGGGGCATGTACTTTAGGGACGGGGCATTCATTTATTTTCGGTGTGGTTCTACAAGAAGCGTCCCATTAACATATTTATTTGTTGGGGGAAGCTTTCCTTGTATCTAAAGTTTACTGTTTAAATTTTGTGACATGTACATCACTTGGGTCCCAGGACACCCCATGAGAGATTTGAAGCACATTTTCTGAGTGCCCAGGGCTAGCGATTATACTGCATGTATTATTGTCACTAGGACATTAGGATGCTATTTGAGATATTATCATAACATGCATGAAGATGTGAAAAATTGCTAAAGTGAACATATATACTGTGACTGTACTTTTATATTACTTTCATGGTAATGTGAACATACAGATATTTATTTGGATTTATTATTGTAGCTTATTATAAACTATAATAATAAACCCAAATAAATATCCACGTTCACATTAGCAATAAATAAAAAAAGCAGTCCAATATATGGTGACTAGCAATTGTTTACATCTTCATACATATTAGGAACATCTCCTTTTGTAGTCCTAGTCACAAAAATAATCAATGAAATATGTAATGTTGATTACTGACTACAAAACCTTACATTGGCTGGTGGTGGAGACACTGAGGTTCCCTGGATTTTGGTTAAGGGTGGAGGTGTGCACACCTCCACCCTTAACTGAAATCCAGGGAATCTCAGGGTCTCCATATGGTCACATTTTGCTGCTTAGAGAAGCGTCACCTGCTGCACATTTTCAACCTGGAATCCTCCACCGTGCGCTGCAGTCTCTCACAGGGTCTCTCTCTCTCCATGCAGCTTGAGCCTCGTACCTGCACTAGAACATGGACTGGGCACCATCAACTTCGAGGCTGGCCACACCCCCTCCCAGAGTACCTAATCAAAATGCATGCCTCAGCAGGCTCCGCCTCGGGGATGTTCTGCAGAAGTAGGAGCAAGTGTTCTGATCTTCTGCTCCGCAGATCGAGACAGCTGGCAACCACAGAGGCCCCTCCCCTCTCCACTGTACATACAAAGGAAAGTTAACTGCTAGCCGGAGGGAGATCCCACGGGCACCACAGAGCTGCCGATTGCCCCCTTCTGCCCCTACTGAATAGTGAACTAACGGCCGAATCTACAGGGGGAGATGCCGGGTCCTAGGGCCCCCCCACATTGGCGGAACACCAGGGCCCAGTCGCAAGTGCGACTGCTGCGATCCTGGTAGTTCCGACACTGGCGCTTCTAATCCTACCAGTCACAGGATACAGCAGGGGAGCGGGACTGGGAGCTCCACTGATGCTCTGACCCCCGCCCCCCTCTAAACTGGCAGGGGAATACAAAGGTCTGGGGGCGGGGCTCCCTCTCCGATTACTGCTCTCCCTACAGCCGTTCTGACGGAAACAAACAGGATGCATGGGGCGGGGATCAGAGCATCAGTGGAGCTCCCAGTCCCGCCCCCTCTCTGCTGGCTTGCTCGGAGTCAGGAATGCAGCCTCCGTGCGCTCTGCATCATCCATGTGCGGGTTCAAGCGGCAGCTGCTTTGGGCCCCTCAATAAAGAATGGGCCCTGGGCAGTTGCCCCGGTTTGCCCTATGGTAAAGACGGCCCTGAGCAGAACAGATAACTTCCTCTCTTACCAAGTGCCTAGTTTATAAAGGGTTATCAACAACCAGTGCATGATGAATGGATTTAACTAATCCTAAAACTTTTTTATCTCAATGAAGGACCTAGCATTGGTTGGAGACATTATGGCACACAATAAAATTGAACAGCTTTTGTAAAATATTTTTGTTTCCCATACATTTCTGGGGTGCTGATCTATGTGCTAAATGGGATTGATATTGTAATCCAGTAATTTACAGAAGCCCCTTTTTCATTTAAAAAAAAAAAAAAAAAACCTAATCAGTTTTAGAGGAATGGGGAAAAAATAACCGCAGTCTCCTGAACATGAACAATGTTCATATAGAAGAACATCTGAATAGCAGTGACCATAACATGATTTCAATTAATGTTCGCTGTAAGCATAAAAAACGCATACAGGAAATAACTGAATTTTTGTAAAATCTTACCGTAAAAATTCCTTTCTCTGAGTCCTCTGACAGTCGCCGCCCCTCATATAGTCTTCACCAATGGGTATTGACCTCTTATCCACAGGAGTAAGCTAGACAGAAGATTTTGTTAAAAACACAACTTTGCATAGACACACCTACATGGGGCTGTCCCTCTGGTCCAATACCCCTGGCTAGCCTCATTCCCAATTCAGTTTGGTAGCAAGCAGTAGATAGTCCATGAACCCCAAAAGAGGGGTGGGGGCGGCGACTGTCAGAGGACTCAGAGAAAGGAATTTTACAAAAATTCAGTTTTCTCTTACGTCCTCAGACAGTCGCCGCCCCTCATATAGTCTTCACCAATGGGATGTCCCAAACCAGTGTAGACATGAGGGGTGGGAAACGCAACCGCCCCAAGGTAACGAAACACCCAAGGTCAGATAAAAGAACCTTATCTGAACCAAAAAGGTAACCCACTGGGTAACAGGAAAGCTCAACAGGAGCGAACACCCAGGAAGGTAAAATAACCAAGGGGGAAAAAAACCCCACAGGAGGGGACAGGCTAAAAACGCCATGTCTCCCCCAAGGTACTGCCGCACCCAGAACTTTGCGGCCAAAGGAGGCATTTGCCGATGCCGAAACATCAAGTTTGTAAACTTTGTAAAGGTGTGCAGGGACGACCATGTCACCGCTTTGCACCTCCGGGACACCAACGCCTGATGGCGAAAGGCCCAAAACGCACCCTCCGCTCAGAAGAGTGCGCCGTGACAGGGAAGGGCGAAACCCGATCCCCAGGCGAATAAGCCTGTACAATCATCCATCGGAACCAGACAGGAATGGTTGCCGCAGACGCAGCCATACCCTTTCGAGGCCCTCAGGAAGGACAAAAAAGAGAATCCAACTTTCTGAAGGATTCCGTAGACGACAGGTAAACCTGATCGCCCTGACAACATCCAAGGAATGCAAGGCAAAACTCCGTAGGATTCGCACACAGCGAAAGCAAAACAATGTCCTCATGGAGATGGACACCAGACACCACCTTTGGAGAGAAGGATTGCTGAGGTCGCAAGTAGGGGAAGTAGGGGATTGTAGGGGAAGCGGCAAGATAGGACCTCCAACTCCGACACACTGCAAGCAGATGTGATCGTCAACAGAAAGGCAATCTCCCGGATGTTCTCAAAGGGAAGACGTTGCAAAATGGACAGAACCAAATTCAAGTCCCAAGAGATTAAGGGCGCCCACCGAGGGGGGGCGCAAATGACGCACCCCTTGATAAAGGTGCGGATCAAGGAACTTGGCGTCAAAGGGCGCTGGAAAAAATGGCCAGCGCAGAAAAATGACCCTCAACAGTAGACAGTGCAAGACTTAGGTCCACACTGGATTGCAGGAAGGCTAACATCCTTCCCCCGAAAAGGAGTGAGGAAGGAAACCCTGCGATCTGCACCAGGCGAAGCAAGCCTTCCAGGTACAATAAGAAATCTTACCGGACGAGGCCTTCCTAGCTCTAAGCAAGGTAGGAGTGATCTCCGACGAGAGACCCCGTTTTCTCAAGGTCTGGCTTTTAACAGTCACGCCGACAAGGCCAGCGATTGTAAAGTAGGATGGAAGAACAGCCCCTGAGACAACAGGTCGCCTGGTAAGGGGAGCCGCCAGGGAGGCTCGACGACCATTTGCATGACGTCCGCGAATCAAGACCAGCGCGGCCAGTCCGGGCCCCCAGGACCACCAACCTCGGTTCCGAGACCAATCTGCGAAGGAACCGTGACAACAACTGGATCGGGGGGAAGGCGCAAATCAGACAAAACTGATTTCAAGGCACCACCAGCGCGTCCGAGGCAGCTGCCAGAGGATGGCGCGCGCTTGCCACGAGCCTTCCCACCTGGTTGTTTAGAGGAGGCGCGCCATCGCGCACACAGCATCTGAAACACCTCTGGGTGCAAGGCCATTCCCCCTGGTCCAGGGTCTAGTAACTCCGATAGTCGGCCTGCCAGTGTTCCATGCCCGGAAAGTGAACTGCCGAAAGTGCCGAGACCCGCGTCTCGGCCCAGGGCAAAATCTCGGCCATTTCCTTGGCCGCCCGGGCACTTCTGGTGCCCCTTTGGTGAGTGATGAACGCCACCGCAGTGGTGTTGTCCGCCTGCACCCGCACAGGGTGGCCCTGAAGACGATCCAACCAACGGAGCAAACAGAGTCTGATCGTGCTCAGTTCCAAGGCATGTATCGGTAGGGAGAATTCCTCCTTCAACCAAGTGCCCTGGGCAAACAATATGCCCAGAACGCCACCTCAGCCTGACAGGCTGGCGTCCATGGTGAGCACCTACCATAACAACGACCGGAAGGACTTACCTTCCGTCAGAGCCGGAGACTGGAGCCACCACAAAAGGTCAATTCTGACCTGGTGACTCAAAGATATCCTCCTGTCCAAGGACTGAGGATGCCTGTCCCACCTGGCTAGGATCTCCACTTGCAGAGATCGCGCGTGGAAGCGCGCAAACGGCATCGCCTCGAAGGCTGACACCATCAAACCTAGGGACCGCATGCAGGTCCTGAGTGATGAGGATTCATTGTCCCTGAGGGACCCAACCTCATTCAGCAGAGTCTGGAGTATGTCCTCCGGCAGGAAAAAAAATTTGGCAAGGGCGGAGTCCAGGACCATTCCCAGATAAGGGAGACGAGCAGAAGGGAACAATGTCGGCTTCTGAAAGTTGATGGCCCACCCGAACTCCTGGAGCGTCTGAACCGTGGTTGGCAGATCGCGCAACAGAGTTGAACTGGAACTCGACCCTAACAGGAGATCGCCCAGATATCCAAGGATTGCGATCCTCTGCACCCACAACAGGGCCAGAACAGGAGCCAAAGCTTTGGTAAACACCCTTGGAGCCGAAGCGAGACCTAAAGGTAACGCCACGAACTGATATCGCTCCTCTGCGATTGCGAATCAGAGGCAGCTCTGATGACCCTCGAAAATAAGGATATGTAGAAATGCATTCTTGAGGTCAATTAAAAACCAAGAATCTCCCGGGCTCATTGAGGCCACCACCGATCAGAGGGATTCCATATGGAATTCTTGAACCCGCACAAGCGGTCTAGAAACTTTAGGTCCAGAATTGGACGCACCTTGCCCTCCTTTCTGGGCACCGCGAACAGATACGAGTAAAAACCCCCGAAAACCTGTCCCGAGGTGACAACGGGACGATCACCCCCTGGGCGAGGAGATCCTGAACCGCCCGTTGAAGAACGTGAAAACGATCTGGGGTCAATGAAGATTTGAGGGAAATAATCTGTCTGGTGGGCCCGATCGAAAATTACATCTTGCACCCAGACCGAATGAGTTCCTAAACCAATCTGTCCTGAATGGCGGACGGGGCCGCCGTACCAGAGTGGGCGGCTATAGACTTGCCCGCCCAAGGCTTCTTCTGGCCACTAGAGGCCTGGAAGGATTCGCCCTTGTCATGTGCCTTAAAGGCACGAAAGGACCCCTGGTTAGGATTTAAAGGAAGGGCCCGCTTACCGCGGAAAAAACTTACCCTTGGACACATGGGGCAGCAGAGTGCTTTTACCCCCAGTGACCCCCTTCACCAACTCGTCCAGGGAGTCCCCAAAAAGGCGATTCCCAGCATAAGGGATGTCAGACACCGTCTTCCTGGAAGTCTGGTCGCCGACCAGCTCTACAGCCACTCAAGGCGACAGATAGTCCCTTGCGACAGCAGAGAAGCGTAAGGCTAAAGGGGCCTTATCCAAGGCCGCATCACAGGCATAAAACTGCCTGAACAATTTTGGTCCACCATCTCCAAAGTATCAGGAGGGGCGGAATCAGCCACAAGCATGCGTCTGAGCACCTCAGTCCACTCCACCACAGCCTGAGAGACCATTACTGAGGCGAACACGGGCTTCAACAAGGAACCTGCCATCACATAGGAGTGGCGGGCAAGAGATTCCACCCGCTTATCCGCCGGGTCTCTAAGCACCGGATAAGCCTCCATGGGCATCAGAGTAGCCTTGTGTAAACCGGAAACCGTGTGGGCCACCTTAGGGGCCACAGTCCAGTGCGAATCCGTCTGAGACGCAAAGGGACCACAGTATTGAAACCGCGTAGGTACCACAAAATTTGCGCATTAAATTGCGCCATTTACATTCACCATTACATGAAACTCAGCGGGACAGGGAATACCTGAGCCGCTTCCTGGGTTCTGCGGGTCCCAAAGGAGGACCGCTTACCCGGCGGGTGGGGCTCATCCCTTAAATGCAGTGTATCCACAACAGAACTATAAGCGCAGACATTGCTGCGCGTTCTATGGCCGACCCAGAGGGGGAGTCGACCCCCTCCACCTCCCCACCAACCGAGAGGACTGAGACCCTTCAGGGGGTACACTGTCCATGGAAACCATATCTAGCTCAGAATAAATAGATTGAGACAGTCTGGGTCTTTTCTAAAAGCCGGCTCAGACATCAACAGAGCCACTTAAGACGCTAAAGTCGCAAGTGCAGAAGGAAGGGAGCTTAGCGTAGAAGATTCAGGCATACCTGAACCCTCCACCAGCACTGGGGGAAACATGCTGCCCTGGGACTAAAAAAAAAAAAAATGTTCTGGCGCTGGCCCTTTAAATCAGCGTCAGCGGCGGACCCCGCCGCAAAGAGGACCAGCATGTGCCGCTAAATACAAGGTAACATAGCTGCCAGTAAGGTATGACCCAGAAAAAACAGCATAGAAAAGCCCCCCAGAAGTGTAGCTGTACTATACCAGCTTCCAGCTCGATCCGACTGAAGAAAGGAAGGGATGTCACGCTGCTAGAGGCCCAAACAGGAACTGACTAAGGAAAAATGGTTGCCCATGTAACTCTATGGGGAGGCTCCGGGAAAATGGCCGCCGAACCATACACTGCCCACATTAAAGATGGCGCTCGAAAGGGCGCGGATACACTAGGAAAAATGGCTGCTGAATGCCCACACATGAAGCCCGAACAGCATGCCCACACCCAAAATGGCGGCCCCGCGTGTTTTACACTGCAGCGGCCCCCACCGCCATGTCTGTACCCCTAAAGTGACATAAAACACTCCCGAGGGACTCAGGGACCCCCGCAAACCGCCCACAGCACGGCATGACCGCAAATAGCGCCCCAGCAGACACCGTGAGGGAGACACAGGGACCGCACAGACAGACATGAGGGGATCACACAGACTCTAACAGACTGCCATCCCCATGAGAGAAGCGCCACACACACACACACCCCCGGGCGTACAATGTATAGACAGAGGGGGTAGCATGTTACTCACTGATTCATGCAAATTCATGGGTGCCACTCTGCGACGGGAAGCCTCCCACCCCGGGTGGTGGGGGTGCCGTCAGCCAAACAGGATTCTAGCAACACGTGGCATACCGCAGTTGAGAAATCCTAGCGAAGTGGCCACTTTGCGGGCTTTGTCCCTGAGGACAGGGACCGGTCGTTTGCGAGGCCAGGGCGTACGCATAGCCTGCTAAATGCTCGATGGCGGGTTGGGATTCCGTAAGGCTCTAGTACAACCGGTCCGATTCCCAGCTCCGCAAACGCTGTAGTCTTCCGAAGTCTGACTAACTAAGCGCAGGTACAAATAAAAAGCTATTAGTGCAAAGACAAACACACTTAGCAGAAAATAAAATGTAATAAAACAGAAGAAAAGGCTGAGACTGTAGCCCCAGCACAGGGAAGCCTGCCTACTCCTATCTAGGCAAAAGACAAACTGAATTGGGAATGAAGCTAGCCAGGGGTATTGGACCAGAGGGACAGCCCCATGGAGTTGTGTCTATGCAAAGTTTTGTGTTTTTAACAAAATCTTCTGCCTAGCTTACTCCTGTGGATAAGAGGTCAATACCCATTGGTGAAGACTATATGAGGGGCGGCGACTGTCAGAGGACGTAAGAGAAACAAAAACACTTCACTTTAAGAGAGCAAATTTTCCAAGGATGAGGGCTGCTCTCCAGGATTTAGACTGGGAGGGAATATTGGCATCGATGAGCACAGAACAGAAATGGGAATTTTTCAAAAAGACTTTATGCAAACTCAGACTTTATGCAAACTCAAAGGTTAGGTCTGAGCATGTAGGCCCTTTACAAAATAATCAGGAGTGGGTGACTGGGGACAAAGAGAAGGCAAATGTATTAAATACTTACTTCAGCTCTGTATATACAAAGGAGCATGGGGGAGCTCATGAGCAGAATGAGGATGATATTGACACAGCCCCAAATGATCCACAATGGTTAAAAAGTGATATGGTCCAGAAATATTTAGACAGAATAAGGGTGGATAAAGTGCCTGGACCAGATGGCATCCACCCACGCATCCTAAAAGAATTGAGCGCTGTAATTTCAAAGCCTTTGTTTCTAATTTTTAGGGACTCGTTAAGGACTGGAATAATACCACTGAATTGGTGTAGGGCCAATGTGGTGTCTATATTTAAAAAGGGATGAAAGTCTTTGCCAAGTAACTATAGACCTGCTAGTTTAATTTCTATAGTCGGGAAGATACTGGAGAAAGGCCACATAGAAAAAAATATTTTAAGCAACAGACAGCATGGATTCATGAAAGACAGAAGTTGTCAAACAAACCTGATTTCTTTTTATGAGGAGTTAAGTAAAACCTTGGACAGAGGGGTGGCTGTGGACGTAGTATACTTGGATTTTGCAAAAGTTTTTTGACACAGTTCCCCACACACGACTAATGTGTAAGGTAACGTCTACTGGCTTGAAAAGATCGGTTTGTAATTGGATAGAAAACTGGCTAAAAGATAGAATTAAGAGAGTAGTGGTTAATGATTCTTACTCTGAATGGTCTAAGGTTATCAGTGGTGTACCCCAAGGTTGAGTGTTGGGACCCTTACTTTTTAATATCTTTTAAATGATATAGGGTCTGGGATTAAAAGTACCATTTCAGTCTTTGCAGATGACTCCAAGCTTTGCAGTGGAATAACTTCCTTACAGGATGTCTCCAACTCACAAGCTGATCTCAATGCACTGTTTCATTGGGCAACTATGTGGCAAATGACGTTTAATGTTGATAAATGTAAAGTTATGCACTTTGGGGCTAAGAATATGCATGCATCATACATACTAGGTGGAGTAGAACAGGGAGAATCCATAGCGGAGAATGCCAAGCTGCGGTTTCCAAAGCAAGCAAAGTCCTTTCTTGTATTAAAAGAGGCATGGACTCCAGAGAGCGAGATATCATTTTGCCCCTGTACAAATCATTAGTAAGACCTCATCTGGAATATGCAGTTCAGATTTGGGCACCAGTTCTTAACCACTTCCCGCCCGCCCTATTACAAATTGACGGCGGGAATGTGGTTGAGTTATCCTGACCGGACGTCATATGACGGCGGGAGGATAACACCGCTCTGGGCGCCCCCCGGGGGCGTGCAGAGCGGCGATCGGTGATGCGAGGTGTCAGTCTGACACCCTGCATCTCCGATCTCGGTAAAGAGCCTCTGACGGAGGCTCTTTACCATGTGATCAGCCGTGTCCAATCACGGCTGGTCACATGGTAAAACAGGAACAGCCGTTGATCGGCTTTCCTTAGTTCGTGCCTCCACCAGGGATGCCCACTATGACCCCAGGGATGCCCACTATGACCCCAGGGATGCCCACTATGGCCACCAGGGATGGCAATCAGGGCTCAGGGAGCCCCCCATTGCCCTCCCCATCAGTGATGCCCACCAGTGTCCTCCCTATCAGTGCTGCCCACAAGTGCCCATCATTGCCATCCTTTAGTGTCGCCCACCAGTGCCCATTATTGCCCACCAGTGCCGCCTATCAGTGCCCATTAGTGCCCATCAGTGCCGCCCGTCAGTGCCGATCAGTGCCGCCCATCAGTGCCCATCAGTGCTGCCTATCAGTGCCCGTCAGTGCCGCCTATCAGTGCCCATCAATGCCGCCTATCAGTGCCCAGCAGTGCCGCCTATCAGTGCCCACCAATGCTGCATATCAGTGCTACCTATCAGTGCCACATATCAGTGCCTATCAGTGCCGCCTATCAGTGCCACCCCATCAGTGCCACCCCATCATTGCCTCCTCATCAGTGCCTGTCAGTGCAGTCTCATCAGTGCTCATCAGTGCAGGAAAAAACGTATTTATTTACAAAATTGTATAACATAAACAAAAAAACTTTTTTTTTTTTTTAAACTTTTCTGTCTTTTTTTATTTGTTTAGCAAAAAGTAAAAATCGCACAGGTGATCAAATACCACCAGAAGAAAACTCTATTTGTGGGGGGAAAATTATATAAATTTGGTGTAAGTACAGTGTTGCATGACCGCGCAATTGTCATTCAAAATGCAACAGCGCTAAAAGGGGAAAATTGGCCTGGGCGGGAAGGGAGGGAAGTGCCCTGTATTAAAGTGGTTAAAAAGGATATCGGGGGAACTGGAGAAAGTACAGAGAAGGGCAACCAAACTGATAAGAGGCATGGAGGAATTCGGCTATGAGAAAAGATTAGAGGAACTGAATTTATTCTCTCTTGAGAAGAGGAGATTAAGGAGGGATATGATCAACATGTATAAATACATAAGGGGTCCATATAGTGAACTTGGTGTCGAGTTGTTCACTTTAAGGTCAACACAGAGGACAAGGGGGGCACCCTTTACATCTAGAGGAAAACAGATTTCGTCTCCAAATAGGGAAAGGTTTCTTCACCGTAAGAGCTGTGAAAATGTGGAATAGACTCCCTCCAGAGGTGGTTCTGGCTAGCTCACTAGATTGCTTTAAAAAAGGTTTGGATTCTTTCCTGGGTGTACTTAATATACAGTAAGTGGGTACTAAAATTTTTTTTTTTTTATGTGAAGTTGATCCAGGGAATATCCGATTGCCTCTCGGGGGATCAGGAAGGAATTTTTTTCCCCTGCTGTAGCAAATTGGATCATGCTTTGCTGGGTTTTTTTGCCTTCCTCTGGATCAACTGCAGGTATAGGATTGTGTATATGGGATTTTATGGTTGGGTTTTCAATACTGTTTTTTTTTCTTTTGTTGGTTGAACCATATGGATGTGTCTTTTTTCAACCTGACTAACTATGTAAGCAGTACTGGGTAGTAGAGGCCTGTTTAACAGCTTTTTAGCTTGGAATCAGTTTGACCTCAGTTTGGGACAGTTCTGAGATTATTCACAACTCACAGACAGGTGTATTTGACCCTTTGATCTGCTTTAGGCTAGTTTAGCATTCTTAGACTTTTATAGTGAGGTGGACAAGATGTCTGATTATATACAAAATGTCTTATTGTATACAAAATGTCTGCTAAGGTATTAATCTCATTGTCTCTTTTGATTTCCTGACATGTATCATGAGCTTTCAAAAGCTAAAAATATATATGAGCTGAGATATTTCCGCACTTCCAAAATTCCCAATCTCTCATGAAGAGGAACTCCGTCTGGACATCTTGACCACAGAACAATTTATATCTGAATCAAAAGTCCCTTGGAAAATTCCCTGATGAACATTACATTAAATTCCCTGATGACAGAAAATCGCAATATAGATTAACCCTATGCTTACCATAATGAATTGCTAATCCTGATTGGACAATAATGTATACGTCAGATGTTAATACAACCTACTTTTATACGTCATATAGTATATTTAAACACCAACACCCTGTAATAAATTAGGTCATTTTGATTCAATCATTTTGAGTCTCATCTGATCTCATTATATATGTAATTACATATTGTCTGATTTGGTATCACTGACTAACAGGTAACAGGTATTTTGATCCTAAGGAAAATTCCACAACAGATTGGCGAGCCAGCCAGGAGAGGGGACGTCATCTGCGGACGGAGTGAGACACCTGGACGGCGCTGGGGAATCTGGAAAGAAACTGGCCAGGTAAGCCCATTGTCTGCTTACAATGTATTTCCAGTCCTCTCAGTCGTCCAAGTAACGATTTTTGACGTAATACCCTCTTAAAAGAACCTAAACCCTTAGTCGGTGTATATATTGTTGCTACTAACACTTATTGCGAAAGGAGAGGTTGGGTCAACTGTGGGTGTGTCTGGTGTCTTGGACACGCAGAAACGTGACCCACAGTTGTTTTATGGTAAAGCGGTCTCATTTCGGAGTGTCCATTAGAGACGGCAGCTAGCATTGAAACTATATGACTAATTAACCTGTCATTCTATATACTCTTGAGGTTTTCTGTCTCTATGCTCTAGTATATATATATATATATATATATATATATATATATATATATATATATATATATATATATATATATATATATATATATATATATATATATATATATATGGTAATAGTTTGATTTCAAGTAAGGGAACCTGTCATAATCAATTGTCCAGTAATTGTGTTGGCTGTCCAAATACAAACTACAGATCCAGGTCAGGGACCTGGGAGGTTTTAAGGCAGTTTTCTATTACCGGGTAATAGTGAAATAAATGAGAAATTGGATTTCCGCGGATACTGACCAGGGGTCAATGTCGAGGGTCATTAGGACCACTGTCTTAAATTATATGCTACGGGAGCATAGTTTTTTGTGTGACAACCTTTAGTGGTTTTGTTATAAAAGGATTCCTTGCAGAATGTATAAAGCAGACTTAGCGGAAGCTGATGTGTTAGCAGCAGTATTATGAGAAAGGGAAAATACAGCAGGCTCTGTGTCTTTTGTATGAAAAGAGGAAGTGATCCTCGGGTTTCTTCTCCGTAACACGGAGAAAAGAGGAAGATTGTTTCTCTATCTGATAAACAAACAGTATAGGATATTTTGAGGTTATTTTCTATAAAATTATAACTAAATGAAAAATAATATTCCGCCCGCGAAAAATGTAATTTTTGTAAAATCTTACTATAAAATTCCTTTCTCTGACTCCTCTAAGTCATCACTATTGGGTATTGACTTCCGCCCTGCAGTAGTAGCTAGGCATTAGACTTAGTCAAAAGAACAAAAGCATTTAGCATAGACACAACCATGGGGGCTGTCACACTGGTCAATACCCGACCTGCAGTGATCCCTCCCAACTCAGTTTGGTAGAATAGCAGTAGGTGTACAAGAAAAACCCCCAAAAGAGTTGCGGGGGCGGCGACTGTCGGAGGACTCAGAGAAAGGAATTTTACGGTAAGATTTTACAAAAATACTGTTTTCTCTTACGTCCTCCGACAGTCGCCGCCTCCTCGAAGTCATCACTATTAGGATGTCCCAAAGCAGTGTAGACATGAGGGGTGGTAGACGCAACCGTAGAAAAGGCAACGCAGTACCCACATCAGAGAAAGGAACCTTACACGCACAGTAAGAGAACCTTCTGGGCAATAGAAAAGGCTCAACAGGAGCAACAACCCAGGAAAACAAATATCCAGGGGATAAACACCCCAACAGCCAGGGAACCACAAAAAAACAAGGGTCCCCTATGGCACTGCCGCACTGAGAACTTTGCGGCCAAAGGAGGCATCAGCTGATGCAAGAACATCCACCTTATAGAATTTGTAAAAGGTGTGCACCGACGACTAAGTCGCAGCCTTGCACACCTGGGTCACCGAGGCTCGATGCCAGTAGGCCCAGGACGTACTCAAAGATCTGGTAGAGTGCGCCCTAACAAGGAAGGGTGGAACTCGTTCCTTCAAAGCATAGGCCTGTTCAATGGCCTGTCTGATCCATTTGGCAATGGTCGCTGCCGACGCAGCCATGCCCTTCAGAGGTCCCTCAGGAAGGAAAAAGAGGGAATCCGATTTCCGAAAGGATTCAGTGGACGACAGGTAAACCCTGATCGCTCTGACAACATCCAAGGAATGCAATGCAACCTCCTTAGGATGCTTCGGCTTCGCACAGAGCGAAGGCAAAACAATGTCCTCATTAAGGTGGAACTCAGAGACCACCTCAGGGAGAAAAGAGGAATGAGGTCGCAAGACCACCTTATCCTTGTGAATCACCAAGTAAGGAGAGCGGCAAGACAATGCCGCCAACTCCGACACCCTGGGAGCCGAAGTGATCGCCACTAAAAAAGCAACTTTCTTAGACAGCAGAGGTAACGATATCTCCCGGAGGGGCCAAATGTCGCACACCTTGAATAAAGATGCGAATCAAGGAATGAGACGCCACAGGGCGTTGGAAAAGAATAGCCAGTGCAGATACCTGGCCCTTTATCGTGGCCAGCGCCAAGCGCTGGTCCACACTAGTCTGGAGAAAAGCCAACACTCTCGACACCGAGTACGAGCGAGGGGAGAACCCCTTGGACTCGCACCAGGCGAAATAAGCTTTCCAGGTACGGTAATAGATTTTACCAGAAGAGGATTTCCTAGCCTTGATTAGAGTAGGAATGACCTCCGAGGAGAGACCCCTGTCTCTCAGGACCTGGGTCTCAACAGCCAGGACGTTAAAGCCAGCGACTGTAAAGCAGGATGGAAGATCGGTCCCTGAGACAGTAGATCTTCCCACATTGGCAGCCGCCAAGGATGCGCCACTGCCAGGTGAACAGCGTCGGCGTACCAGGACCGGCGCGGCCAGTTCGGCGCTACCAGAATCACCAAGTGCGGTTCCGAGGCTAACCTGCGAAGGAACCTGGACAACAACTGAATCGGAGGAAAGGCATACATCAGACGATACTGATGCCAAGGGGCCACCAACGCACCCAAGGCGTCTGCCAGAGGATCGCGCGTTCTTGCCACGAACCTTTCCACCTTGTGGTTTAGCCGAGACGCGAACAGATCCACGTCCGGGGATCCCCACTTCACACACAGCATTTGGAAGACCTCCGGGTGCAGGGACCATTCCCCCTGGTCCAGGGTCTGGCGGCTCAGATAGTCGACCTGCCAATTCTCCACACCCGGAATGTGAACTGCTGAAATCGCCGGGACATGAGTCTCGGCCCAAGACAGAATGTCGGTCACCTCCCGGGCCGCCCGGGCACTCCTGGTGCCCCCTTGGTGGTTGATGTAAGCCACCGCGGTAGCATTGTCTGTCTGTACCCAAACAGGACGGCCCCGAAGTCGGTCCGACCACCGGAAGAGACAGAGTTTGATCGCTCTTAATTCCAAAACGTTGATCGGAAGGGAGGATTTCCCATCCGACCAAGTGCCCTGGGCAGACAGGTTGCCCAGGACTCCACCCCAGCCCGACAGGCTGGCATCCGTGGTAATCACTGTCCACAGTAACGGACGGAAGGATTTGCCTTCTGACACTGCCGGGGGCTGGAGCCACCACAGAAGATCCATTCTGGTCTGGCAACTCAAAGAGACACTCAGATCCAAGGACTGAGGTAGTTTCCCACCTGGCCAGGATCTCCGCTTGAAGAGACCTTGTGTGAAACTGAGCGAAGGGTATCGCCTCAAAGGCCGATACCATGAACCCTAGGGACCGCATGCAGGTCCTGAGTGACGAGGATGGTTTGTCCCTGAGGGACCTGATCTCGTCCTGTAAGGTCCGGAGCTTGTCCTCCGGCAAGAACACCTTTGCCTGAGCAGAGTCCAGGATCATTCCCAGTTAGGGAAGACGAACCGAAGGAGACAAGGACGACTTCTGTACGTTGATGGTCCATCCGAACTCATGTTCTGTACCGTGTTGGACAGATCGCGCAGTAGGTTCTGGCTGACACGCGATCCTAAGAGGAGATCGTCCAGATACCCCAAGACCGCAATGCCCTTAGCAGGCCCAGAACAGGCACCAGCACTTTGGTAAAGACCCTTGGAGCCGAAGCGAGACCGAAAGGTAACGCCACAAACTGATAGTGGTCCTCCACGATAGCGAACCGAAGGTACCTCTGGTGACCCTCGAAAATGGGGATGTGTAGGTACGCATCCTTCAGGTCTATAGAGGCCAGGAATTCCCCTGGGCTCAGGGAGGCCACCACCGAGCGGAGAGATTCCATACGGAACTTACGAACACGCACAAAGTGGTTCAGCGTTTTCAGGTCCAGAATAGGACGTACCTTGCCCTCCTTTCTGGGCACAGTGAACAGATTGGAATAAAACCCCCGAAACCTGTCCCGATGAGGCACCGGGACAATCACCCCCTGAGCAAGGAGGTCCTGCACCGCTAGATGCAGGTCCTGCAGGCGCCCTGGGGTTAAATGAAGATTTGAGGGAAAAAAATCTGTCCGCCGGCCCGGGAAAGGAATTCGATCTTGTACCCTGATCGAATGATTTCCTGAACCCACCTGTCCGGAATTCGGAGCAGCCAAGGTTGGAGGAAACCGCGCAAACGTCCCCCCACCCCAGGTTAGGGCGCCCCTTCAGGCAGAGGCGGATTGACCCGCCGCACCGGCATTGCCGGACTTCTGCTTGCCCGCCCAGGGCTTCTTCTGGCTACCTTGGCCCTTGAAGGGCTTGCCCTTGGTTTGATTCCTAAAGGCACGAAAGGACCCTTGATTGGGTCGAGAGGCGGAACCCCGCTTGCCACGAAAGGACTTGTTCTTCGGGTTCTGGGGCAGCATCGTGCTCTTGCCCCCCGTGACGCCTTTAACCAAGGTATCCAACGCCTTGCCAAAAAGGCGAGAACCTGCATAGGGAAAATCAGCAACTGTCTTCCGCGATGTCTGGTCAGCCGACCAGCTCTTCAACCAGATCAGTCGACGGTTAAGTACCGCGACACTCGACAGGCGTGCGGCCAGAGGGGCCTCATTCATAGCCGCATCGCACAAATACATGACTCCTTGGTGAATTTGATCCACCATAGCCAGCGTGGCAGGTGGGGCAGAATCAGACGCAAGGTTGCGTCCAAGCACCTTAGTCCAATCCGCCACCGCCTGAGCCACCAGGACGGGCGCGAAAATAGGTTTGAGCAAGGAAACCGCCACCGTGTAGGAATGGCGGGCAAGAGACTCCAACCTCCTGTCCGTGGGATCCCGGAAAACCGGGGTGTCCTCAGTGGTAATCAAGGTTTAAGACGGCCACAGTGTGATCCACCTGTGGAGGCACACACCAGCGCGTGTCCGTAGCCGGCGCAAAGGGATAAAGCAGTTTAAACCGACTAGGTACCGTGAATGGACGTTTCAAATTGCGCCACAGTTCATTCACAGTGTAATGAAATTCAGCGGGGCAGGGAAAAACCTGCGCCGACTTGCGGGTCCTATGTGTACCAAACAATGACACAATGCCCGGAGGAGTGGGCTCATCCTCCAAATGCAGTGTCTCTTTCACAGAAGAGATCAACTCATCCATAGTTGCGCGTTCTTCAGGAGACCCCGGGGGAGAATCATCAACCCCCTCCACCTCCGCCTCCCCCTTAGACTCCAGAGGGTCCAGGGATGAGCGAGACCCTGAAAAGGGCACGCCCGCCACAGCAGCCACATCACCATCTGAATCAGAGGAGAAAGATAATCTAGGCCTTTTCCTAGCAGCTCGTTCAGCCATCAGCACCTCCAAAATGGACACTAAAGACGCCACTACGGCGGCCAAATCAGGTATAACAGGGGGTAACAGGGGGTACAGCAGGACTGGGGTCCCCCACCAAGGCTGGAGGGAATTTGCTGTCCTGAGATTCCATTGCCCAAGTTACAGTGAAAATGTACAAGAAAAGGTACTGGCCCTTTAAGATCGCTGCGGAGTGCACAGCCCACCGCTATATGCACAGTGAACAAAGCCCCCAAAAGGAGACAAAACTGAGCCAGGAAAGACAAAACAAGGAGCTAAGGAAGAGACAGTCTGCAGAGCCCCCACAGAGTGTTACCACATCGATCGCTGCTTCAGAGGAAAAGGAAGTGAGGTCATCAGAGGCTGAACTATAAGCTGCAAGACCCAGGGAAAATGGCTGCCCATAGAACTGAATGGAAGGCTTCGGCAAGATGGCCGCCGAACATGTGCTCGGAACGATCGTTCTGCCACACACAAGATGGCGCCGGATGGCGCCAAAACAACATGCAGTGAAGCCCACAGTGAAGCCAGACATGCTTTGCCCATACTTAAAATGGCGGACCGCGCGGTTTTTACCCGCTGCAGCCGCCGCACACGCAGTCTGCACCCACAAAACACCGCAGTGACACAGGGGAAGGGGCCTCCAAAACCACACAGCACCGCAGCGCATGTAAAAGGAGACCCCCGCAGGGATCGCATCAGGGAGCCCCACACAGGCACAGACATGGGGAACACACAGCAACACAGGACTGCCACCCCAGACAGAGGCCCCACACAGAAGGAACTTACCTGTACCGGATGGCGTGGGGTACCTCTATGAACGGCAAGCCGCTGTCCTCATCTGACAGGGAATGCCGTTAGCCAAGTACAGGACACTGCAGCACCGCAGAAGTGTCCAGTGAGGTAGCCACCTCACAGGCTGCATCCCTGCTGCGAGCAGGGATGGGTCGTTCATAATGCCAGGACGAACACATGGCTGAACGCTCGATGGCGGGCTGGGGGTCCCTCTGACCCTCTGCCCTGGAGAACCAGGGCAGTCAGTCCAATTCCCAGCTCCGCAAGAATCCATCTTCGTCCGAAGATCCGACTAAAACTAAAACTGACAAAATAAACAGCTAGTAAATCAAAGACAAAACTGACATTTTCAAAGAAAATCAAAGAAAAAAAGATTAGAAAGGCTGAGACTGAACCCCTAGCACAGGGAAGCCTAACTACTCCTGACGCTAGGCAGAAACAAACTGAGTTGGGAGGGATCACTGCAGGGGGGGTATTGACCAGTGGGACAGCCCCCATGGGTGCGTCTATGCTAAATGATTTTGTTCTTTTGACTAAGTCTTATGCCTAGCTACTCCTGCGGAGCGGAAGTCAATACCCAATAGTGATGACTTAGAGGCGGCGACTGTCGGAGGACATAAGGGAAAAGGGAATCTTGGTGCAAAAGTTTAGAAAATTGGCTGCTTGCCAAAGGGGTTCAAATGAAAATATCTTTGTTCCTATAATAGTTATACATTTTTGGACATTAAGGGTTACCGCAATTAATGTGACCATTGAACCCTATTGGCACTGAGCCAAAAGTTTTAAATTAGATTAACTTTTTATCTGAGTATAGTATTTAAGTGGTATCTTAGGGGCACCCTCCATAACCAAAGGGGAACCTCTGATCAGATTTTTGTAAAATTGGGACAAAGTCTTTAGAGGATATTTGTTTGAAAGATAAAAGTACATTAGTTCCTGTCATGATGGGTGTATAAAAGAAAGTGACCCACTACAAATTGTGTAAACACAGGACAAGCAAAGCAAAGAATTGCAACCCCCCCGAAGAGAGAACCTGTGTCCGCATATCCCCATCAGAAGCGCAGATTCAGCTGATGTTCAAGCAGCTGCCTTTTGATTTTTATGCGATGCGAAGGTGGCTAGAAGGGGTTAATCAGAGTAGCAGGGGTGGGGCTGGGAGTGACTTTCTGCCCGCTTCAAAGAAAAAAGGGAAGTAATTTTACAGATGAAAAAAAAAAAAACACTAAGTTAAGTGACGCTATGTTAAGTTAAGTTTCAGTTTCAAATGCCGTGCCCATTAATTTGTTAGGAGCTGACATTCTGACTGTAGTAAGAGCTAATATCAAATATTATGATGCAGAGACGGCATTAATCCAGTGTGTAGATGTAGTATTTGTCGTCTCTGACAACCAGACGGTCTGTCTCTTTAAATCAGGAAGAGATAGTCTGTCTGGGTGAACTGAAGGAGGGGTTACAGGTTGCTCCCGCCCTCTGTCTCCCAAACTAGGTGAAACCTTTTACTTTGTTTTGTCACAAGTTGAATGGACACGCATCCAGGGTTCTCACACAGGAACATTGGAGCAAACAGAGGCCACTAGCATATGTTTCTTGCCAGCTTGACCCAGTAATAAAAGGATCCTCAGCTGTGTGCGGGCAGTAGCAGCCTGCAAGGAGCTGCTGGATAATACCAAACAACTGATAGTTTTGGGACATCCTCTGATTATAATGGTCCCACATGTTGAGTAGTGACCATATCACAATAAAACGGTGCAATGTGTTGAAGCCAGTTTACTTCCGGCATAGGAGCAGGCACTAGAGGGGGAGGAGAAAGTGTTTGTTTAATACCCCTCAAGACTGCTTTGAGCTGATGATGGCAGAGTCCGAATCTTTGAGCCCTGCCAAAAAGGCTCCTCTCTAAAGCCCTGATGAGACCCTTTATGTAGATGGATCATGTTTCTACACAGAAGAGGGTAAGCATGTAACTGGGTATGCAGTAGTAAGTAACAACAGTAGTAAAGTTATAAATAAATAAACAAAAGGGAAAAAAAGGAATGCAGAAGCATTAAATCTAAAGTTTTAAGCACAAGCAGCTGATGGCTTTGGCAAAGGCCTGTGAATTTTAAAGAGTTAACATTTACATTGACATGATTTTGGTCCTAATTTTGGAAGCTTGTAACTTTTTGACCTCAGCTGGTAAGTCAATAAAGCATGCAGATATAATAGAGACTGTTCTTAGTCTTCCAGTGTCCCACCAAGGTGGCAATTTATTTTAAAAACCAAGGCACATGCAAGAGAAGTCACAGAAGAAGCTGCAGGAAATGCAAGGGCTGTCAGGACAGCGAAATAGGCTGCACTGGAACAAGTCCCTATACGGGTACTGACACTCGCAGGAAAGCAACCAACTCCGGTAAGTATGGCAATCTTGATATCATTGCAGAAAAAGCCTCCTCACAGGAGTGTGAGAAGTGGCGGAAGAAAAGTGAAACACAGGATGTAACTGGTTGCTGGAGGATGGAGGAGCATTCTTGTCTGATCTTAGGCCCTATACCCGAGGGTAGCAGCCGCAGTTCACGGACTGTGTCATAACTCAAAGACTCTAATGTCCAACTTGGTAATGCAACACTGGTTAGCACCAGGTTTTCCTGGAGTAGCTGCAAAATATACTGCTTCTTGTCTTACCTGTGCTAGGTACAATGCTGGTAGAACTGTAAGCACCCCACAAAAGCACCACCTAAGCCAGACTGTCCTTTCCAGGGAACTGTAATAGATTACATTGATTTCACACAGTCTGGTCCCTATGCACATGCTTTGGTTTGTATAGACATTTTTTCAGGATGGCCTGAGGCCTGGCCAGTTTCTAGGAGTACAGTACAAAACACAGAAAAAAGCTCTTGTCCGAGGTAGTGTGCAGGTATGGAATTCCAGAAACTATTGAAAGTGACAGGGGTACTCACTTTACAGGAAGGGTTCTACAAGAGGTCCTATCCGCACTAAATATTGAGAAAGCCTTTCACACTCCATATCACTCACAGAGTAGCGGGAAGGTAGAAAGGTTGAATGGTAAAAAAAAAAAAAAAAACAACAAGTTGAGTAAAATAATAGCGGAAACAGGTAGGGTGCCTACTTATTGTTTTACGTTTTTTCCTTTGTCAGGAACACTTCCAAGAGAGGTGTAGGTACTCTTTGGGTGCTCTCCTGAAGCAGGTCTCTATTTACCACAGCAATTGCAAGCCACGCACTCAGATCTCACTAGATGTGTTGCCGCGCTTTAAAAGCAATTAACAAAAATACATAACAGTGTGTTTTCATCCCTACCAGATCCAAATGAGGATACTAAAAGTCATTATGTAAGGCTTGGTGATTGGGTAGTAATCAGGAGACACATCAGAAGGAGTCTCGACTCTCCGTTTGACAGGCTACTAAGAGTGCAATTGGTTACACCAACACCCCTCAAGGTAGAAGGGATACATGGATTCACGCCAGTCATTGCAAAAAGGTGGTACAATGATTTTCTTCCAATTTTTTTAATATGTATGGGAATTTTGGGTATAATGAAGGGGCAGGACGATAAAGAGACAAACACCCCAAGGCCTAATGCGCTGTTAAAGTTTAAATACCAGGTAACCAGGAAGTCAGGATATTCAGGATGCTAGATCTGTTCACAATTACACCCAGAGTCCCAGACTATACCTGTGCTAGTAAACCCACTTGCATTAGAGGATCGAAATTAGACAGAGTTTTCAAAATCCTATAGAAACATTACCAGTGCACGAAAGGACATGTTAGTTCCCCTGAAAGTTGCAGGTTTAATCAAGAATCCTACACTGTGTATAGCGTTCTATGGAAGTAAAACTGATGTAGGGAGGGTGGACTGTTCACAAGCACTGATAAACATATCCTGCCCACAGCTGTCTGTGAACAGCCCATAAAATGAAACTTGCATGCATTACAGAAATTAAACTGTTAAACATAAAATATAAGCCATATTAAATGACAATATGGACATTTCTCACCTAGGAGAAGCCCTCAGGTTTCTGTTGTTCAGACAGCAACTGGGGTATTATGCAGAAAAGTTATTAATACCAATTTTCACCCCAGGGTGATCACATTCGGGGTTGGGAATCTATTATGTCTGTGGCAATAAGGCCCATGGTTGACTTTCTCAGTGTGTCACAGGAACACGCACTATAGCCTCTTTACTTCCAATGGTGTCCGCCCATCCTAACGAACACAGTCCTTTGGACGATTTGCATTATCGTAAGTATCTCCTAAAATGATGAAAGTGGTGTATTCATATTGATGTTTATGCTAATTATGATCTCTAGTTACCTGTTGAATTAAAATAATTATGTGTTTGGTTGATAAGGTTACCAAGGCCAAGGAGACAACCTATTTCAACTCTATATGGAAATAAGAAGTGATTGATGATACTGAGTATGCTGTAATGAGACGTCTGTCATCTCAACCCCCCATGTATGAAGAAGTAATTTCCGCCTCAGAACCTTACCAAGACTCGGACACCACTGAGGTGTGCCCTCTGGGCCAGTGTTCCAAGCTTAAGGGGCTGCTCCCTTGGAGGGATCTGATGAGTGGATAGGTAGTTAGGGTGATCAGTAAATTCTCAAGAGGGGGAAGATGAGGTGGAAAAGATGTCTGAATAGTATATTTAAACTCCAACACGCTGTAATAAATTGGGTCATTTTGATTCAATCATTTTGAGTCTCATCTGATCTCATTACATATGTAATTATATATTGTGTGATTTGGTATCACTGACTAACAGGTAACAGCTATTTTGTACCTGAGGAAAATTCCACAACAATAGCAATGCAAAACCCACTTAAAGCAAACAAAAACCCGTTGACACCAGCACTTTATCACCACAAACCTTGGATTTACTCTGAGAATGAATCTCTCTCTAATGTTTCCAAAGAACATTACAGAACATGAACTGTGACATCATTATGTAAGAAGCTGACGTTCAATTGTATTTTGCATAGAAAACCTTCCTTATTGTACAATCATTTTGTTATCTACGTATGGAATTTGCCAAAGGCTGTCCATCTAGAAGCAGTTACCTGTGTTGGGAAGCAGTTCTCTGGGCAATGCATTCTTCTTAGAGGCCGCCATGAGGTGTAGATCAGCTGAAGAAGGAAGCTTATCTATATCTGGGATGTGTGGTACAAATTCTTCTTCATCCAAGTCTGTTACAGTTAGCAGATGCTCTTCAACCTGCAGTATGAAGGAAAAGGGAAATAAAAAATTAAGGACTTCATATATTTAATTTATGTTATATGTAAGAACTGAAGATATTCCCCAACATTTAAACCAAATATGTAATATATTGCAGCTTACTAATCATTAGATGTGGTGGCTGCATAGTCAATTTTCACTTGGTGATCTGGACAGTAACACACCTCCTGTATTAGCATGCCTCCCTTCTGGATGAGAAACACAGGGGCGGATTTAGACAGCAGCATTTAAAGATTTAAAGTGATTGCAAAGATAACATTTTTTATTTAAAAAAGGTTACCGTTATACTTGCGTGCTCTTTGCAGTGGTTTTGCGCAGAGCAGCCCTGACCCTCCTCTTCTCGGATCCCCCGCCGGCGCTCTGGGCCTCTTGCAGAGTGCCCCCATAGCAAGCTGCTTGTTGTGGGGGCCCTCACGTTTGCTCGCTTCCGAGCCTGCTCTCTGTGCCCATAAGACACAGAGCATGGCTCAGCCCCGCCTCCTGCTCCACTAGCTGTGATTGACAGCAGTGGGAGCCAATGGCTCCAGCAGCATCTCAGCCAATCAGGAGGGAGAGACCCGGGAGAACCTCTGGTTTCGTGTACAATGCTTGATCGGGATCAGGCTTAGGTAAGTATGGGGGGGGCTGACAGGGGAGCTGCACACCGAAGGTTTTTTTTTTACCTTCGTGCATAGAGTTCATGAAGGTAAAAAACCTTCAGCCTTTACAATCACATTAAATGCCCTACAAATTGAAGACAAACTCCAGCTAAGTTGGTCTTCAAACAGCTATTTAAGCTGTTACTGCAAATAAGTTTTTTTTTCCCTTTTAGGTTAAAATGTGGAGCTCCAGGAGGTGTGGATTAATTGACTCAAATATTGGTGAACTGGTGCCTTAAACCATTCTATCAGCTGAAAGTTGAGCACACATTGCCTAATTACATGTTCTTCAGATATATACAACTCCGCCATGCCTTTAAGACTCAATATTCCTATCCATGCCCCTACAATTCGACTCTATCCCTATTATAGAAACAAACAGGGGCTCAGATCCCAAAAACTGGATTTTTGACTTACCGTAAAATCCTTTTCACTTAAGTTCATTGACGGACGCAGTCTCTGATGCATATCAGTAGCCTGCCTGTTCCGGTATGGTGAGTAAATGTTCCCCCCTCTTCCCCGATGGATTTTGGGGTGGACGCTGGCCCCTCCCTGTTATACTGCCCTCTACAGGAGTAGGACCCTAGGCAGAAAAAAATGTTCTGGCTACGCCTATGGGCAGTCCCAGAGGGTATACCCTCTCTCTTCCTGCATAGGATGTCAGTTTTGTATCAAAGCAGTGTCAGAGAAATAATACCAACCCAACTCAAAATAGAGGGACATGTACTGCGTCCGTAAATAAAATTAAGAGAAAAGGATTTTACGGTAAGTCAAAAATCCAGTTTTCTCTATCGTTCCTCGATGGAAGCAGTCTCTGATGCATATCAGTAGGGACGTACCAAAGCAGTGCCATAAAAAATGGATTTTTGTAAAATCTTACCGTAAAATCCTTTTCTCTTAAGCTCATTGACAGATGTAGTCCTCGTTGATTAATAACAACTCGGGTTATGCTGCCCTCTACAGGAGTAGGACTAGACAGGAAAGAAAACGTTCTGGCCACACCCTAGGGGCAGTCCCAGAGGGTATATCCTCTCACTTCCTGCTACAGCAAATCAGTTATGTCACAAAGCAGTGTTTAGAGAATTTAACCCAACCCAACTCAAAACAGAGGGGCGGGTACTACGTCTGTCAATGAGCTTAAGAGAAAAGGATTTTATGGTAAGATTTTACAAAAATACATTTTTCTCTGTCGCTCATTGACAGAGGTAGTCCTCGTTGATTAATAACAACTCGGGACGTCCCAAAGCAGTACCACAAATGAGGGGTGGGATGACAGAAATCAAAATCCAGAATGCCCAACCGGAGCCAACCAGAAGCATCAAGGACTCATCGAGCAAAAAGATGAGACCTAAGTGAAAAAACCCAACAAACCCTCGAGGTAGACCAACAGTCTCCTCAGATTGCGGCCTGCAGAACCTTGTGGCCAAAAGAGGCATCTGACGATGCCATCACATCAACTTTATAAAATGTTGTAAAGGTATGAACCGACGATAAAGTCATCGCCTCGAAAACCTGGATCGCTGACGCCTGATGGCGGAAGACCCAGGAGACACTAGGCGCCCGAGTAGAGTGCGCCTTAACAGGGAACGGAGGATTCCGACCCTTAATAGAATAAGCCTGTACCACCGTCTGACTGATCCATCTAGATATGGTCGCGGCAGACACAGGCAACCCCCTTCAAGGGCTATCCGTGATCACAAAAAGTGAGTCCGTCTTACGAAAACAAGTTCGTAGTAGTCAAGTGTATCCTTCTGAACCCCATCCAAGGAGTGTAATGCAAACTCCCAAGGATGGCTAGTCTTAGGACACGGGGAAGGTAACACAATATTTTTATTCAGATGAAAACTCTGAAAACCACTTTAGGAAGGAAGGGTGGATTCGGAAGAAGAACCACCTTATCCCTATGAACCACCAGAAATGGGGAACGACAAGATAATGCGGCCAGTTCTGACACCCTGCGTGCAGAAGTAATGGCCACCAAGAAGGCCACCTTCTGGGATAATGTAAGCAAGGGAATCTCCCTAATATCTTCAAAGAGAAGTTTCTGAAGAACTGACAACACTAAATTAAGATCCCAGGCGGTAAGGGTGCACGCACTGGCGGAGCCAGATGTCGCACCCCTTGGATGAAATTCAGCACCAAGGAATGATTAGCCAAAGGTTTCTGAAAGAAGATTGCTAACGCTGAAACCTGACCCTTGATAGTGCTCAAGGACAATTTCTGCTCAACCCCTTGTTGCAGAAAGACCAAGATTCGGATCACCGAATAGGTATGTGGGGGAAATCCAAGAGATTCACACCACGCAAATATAAGACTTCCATGTGCTGGAAGTCGCTTTCCTTGCTTTAACTAGAGGTAGGAATAACTGAAGCTGACACTCCCTTGTCTTTCAGTACCTGGGTCTCAATGGCCAGGCCATTAAGCCAGAGATTGTAAAGCAAGATGGAAGATCGGTCCCTGAGACCGCAAATCCTCCCTGAGAGGAAGTCTCCAAGGAGCGTCCGCGACTAGCCTCACCAAGTCGGCGTACCAGGCTCGACGAGGTCAGTCCGGAATTTCCAGAATAACTGGAATTCCCTCCACCTCTATCCTGCGAAGAAGTTCCCGCAGTAACTTGAGAGGATGGAAGGCATGCCGTAGCTGATACTGCCCCCATGGGGCGATCAGCGTTTCTGCTGCGTCCGCTAGAAGATCGCGGGTGCGAGCTACAAACCTCCGCACCTTCCTGTTGAGCTAAGGTGCCAACAGATCCACATCCGGGGTTCCCCAATGAAGGGACAGCTAGTGAGATACCTCTGGATTAAGAGGCCATACCCCTTGATCCAGAATCTGATGGCTGAAATAATCTGCCTGCCGATTTCCCACCCCCGGAGTGAACAATGCGGGGAGATCCAGAACAAACCGTTCCGTCCAACGAAAGATGCTAGTCGTTTCGATGGCCACCAGGACATTCTAAGTGCCCCTTTCTTGACATAAGTCACGACCGTGGCATAGTGCGATTGGATCCAAATCGGGCTGCTTTAGAGCTGCTCGGTCCAGTAAATCAGACAAAATCTGATCGCTCTCAGTTCCGATACCCTATTGGTAACCTGGATACTATCGGAAGGAATGACTTCCCCTGGTTGAGCATCGGAGGCTCCCTGGTCCGCTCGCCCAACCGGATCCGATTGTCCAGGAAATCGGAATTCTGATTCCATAAGAAAAGAATCTCTTTCAGGAGAATTCGGGTATGAGACTGGGTATACGGTACTGCCTCTAAGAAGGCCACCATCCGTCCCAGCCAATTGACGGACAGCAACATCCGAATCGTTAACTGAACCTTCTGTAGTTTCTCCGCAAGGAGAAAACCTCTTGCCCAGGATGTATCCAACCTTAGGCCCAGATAGTTCAGTCTCCTGGTGGGAACCAGGGATGTGGGAAAGCGAAGAAAAACGCTGATGTCCTGCGATGATGGGGGATCTAAAGATAGGCATCCTAAATGTCTATGGACGCCAGGAATCCCCCTGATGCAGGGAGGCCACCACTGTTCGGATGGACTCTATTTTTCCCCAAGTCCAGAAATTGGACGCACCTTGCCCTCTTTCCTGGGCATTGTGAACAGGTTCAAATAGAACCCCTGAAACCGTTAAATGTTAGCAGGGAAGAATCGCACCAGTGGAAGTGATCGAAACTCGATCCTGTATCCTGACCGTATGACCTTGCGAACCCCTTAGTCTTGGGTTCCGGCAAGCCATGGATCCGGAAACCGGTGAAGACGTCCCACCACTCCAGAGATGGGTAGGGGCGCATCAGGCTGTATTTTTCAGGCTTGGCTGAGCCGGACTTTTTGTTTAGCCGACCAGCGCCCTTTGAAACCCCTCTAAAGGGGCTTTGGAGGGTTTCGCCTTATCGCCCGCCCTCGCGGAACGAACAACTCCTTATGAGCAGAAAGGGAAGGTCCTCGTTGGCTACGAGGTCCTCTTTAACCTAACAGTCTGTGGCAAGACAGCAGGTGGTACCATCTATCCTTTAAAGAGGGATTCCTCAAACGGATAGCGCCTAGCCATGCGTTAGGAAATAACAGGGGTTCGTTTCAAAACTACCCCATTTGGGTAAAGGAAAATCCTTCGCCCTTTTGGTAGGCTAACAAGTACCAAAAAGGAATTTCAGTCTCAGCTACCTCTGCCGGTATAACCTCAAGACCAAAGGTTTCCCGGACGGACACAACTAGTGCATCCACCACTCTTGTGCTATGGCGGAGGCAGAAACATTCTCCTCACTGCTGAGGAGACATTACCTGAGACAACAGCCCCATAAGAGGGACCTGCAGCTGCATTGACCAGCTCCGAATCCGTATCTGAAGTATCAGATAAACAATAGGGGTAGGCGGGGGTCGCTTCTTGACCCCCGTCCCTGACAGGCCACCTCCACCCGGGATACCAAAGACTCCCAAACTGCCAAAAATGCATTAAAAACAAGTGGGGTACTGGAGGGTCCTGCGGCCACCTTGAGGGGATCAGGTGGGGATACCTATGCGGCAGGGTCAATGATTATACAAGACACTTGCCAGCGACAAAAAATGACAAAGTAAAAAACTTTTTTTTTTTTTTGTGTCCCCCAGTCGCAACAGCGCCCCTCAGTGTTACCTGCCTTTTTGGACCCCACAGAGAGAGAGAGAGAGAGAGACCCCAAGGCTCATCCCTGATGCACAGAAGTTTTCATCAGCTTGCTCAGTGCTGTCCTGTTACAGACAGGAAGTCTTTGGCCCTATTTCCTGGGTAAAGGAGGCGGCTCCGCCCCTTAACACGCCTACCGGCGCCTCCCCCTGGCTCCATGAGGTGTTTGGTCACCTCAAACATGGCCGCCCCCATGTTGGAGACACGAGGCTACGCCAATATGGCGGCCTCGTGTGCTCTGCAAGAAAATGGCGGCGGCCTGTTAGGATAGCGGCGGCTTAGCAGCGGCCTGCGTGATGCTGTATACGGCCTAGCGGCCTGTGGGAGTGCATCGGCCCCCCAAACTTCACTCTGGATGGTGATCAGCCTGGCCGGCGGTACCGGACTCTGGTGGGCCGCATGCGGTCCGTGCCTGCCCTTGCTGGAGGAATGCGATCTGGACTGCAGTTATATATGCATAGACATCGCCCTGTGAACACCTCTGACAGGTAGGATACCTTATGCTACCACAGTAATATTCTAGTACTGCCACTGACTTCAGTCATCTTTACAGTTTTGAAATGACATTAGATTGTCAGCTCCCAAACCAAGCCTCCTGGTTACTTGTTCACAAAAAAATCACACTCAAATAGGGGGATCTGTGACATGTTATAGGATAGAGGGGAGACCCATCCTTACCATTTCAGAGAGGGGCCCGCGTTCACCACAAAACCCGTCAGGGGGAAAAGGGGGAACATACTACTCACCATACCGGAACCAGGCGGGCGCCAACTCCTGACAGTACCCCTCTCCACCGGGGTGGAAGGGCTGTTGACCAATACGGACGCCGTGACTCATGGTCATTGGCGTTTCAGCGAGACGTTTAACTCGCAGGGTCAGTCTCCGTCCAGTAGGACTATGTCGCGGCCGACCCAGCGCGGAGCTATGGCCTGCACGCGCTCGTAGGCTGAACTGGGGTGACCACTGGATCTCAACATCCAGCCCGTCGCCCAGTTCCAGCTTTCTTGCTTGAAGATCTCACAGGAACACTGGAGAAAAAAAGCTGTCAAAAATCTTCTAAGAAAAAAATCCTGCCAGGACCGAAGATCCCAGCAAGGTATCTAGGTCCTTACTCCTAACTAGACAGAAAAAAACTGATTTGCTGTAGCAGGAAGTGAGAGGATATACCCTCTGGGACTGCCCCTAGGGTGTGGCCAGAACGTTTTCTTTCCTGTCTAGTCCTACTCCTGTAGAGGGCAGCATAACCCGAGTTGTTATTAATCAACGAGGACTACGTCTGTCAATGAGTGACAGAGAAATTCTGATTCCTATAGAAAAAACCACCACAAAATGGCCGTGCTGGGTGTACCAAGATGGCTGACGATCTCCTCAGCACATGAGGCTACAAGAAAATGGCAGCCCCGCGTGGCCTGCAGAGCAGCTGAGGACCCTTGTGAGGACCCCCCTAGACTCCAAAACGGGATAGATCGGCAGGTGAGCCCTAGAGGAACAGGTAGAGACCCCCCTCCCCGCACGATTGTTCATCTGGCGCCGGCGGCACACCCCACATCCGGCTCAGAGCGTGGTCCCAGCCCCCGGGAGTAGGCCCAATAGCCCCCAGTGTGAGGTGGAGGGGGTGGCAGGTAGAAGAGGGGGTGCATAAAAGGACAGAGGGGAACCTGGGAATGTGAGGGTCCGCCAGTCCCAAGGAAAAATTGATTGCCACATTCTACACCGAGCTACATTTTCCTTTTTCATCCAGGCTGGCCTATGATCTTAAAGCACGATGGGCAGGAGATATTGGCAACCTGGAGGATGAGGAGTGGAGTGAAGCACTTGCAAGATAGTGTTCCCCTAAGCTGTCAGACTGCCTAACACAACAGTATATTCTTGGTCGCTCCCATCTCACTCCCATTAGATCGGCTAGGTACAAAAGTGATCAGAACATCCTGTTTCCCATGTGCACTCATGAACAAGGAATATTTTACCACCTGTTCTGGAAATGCCCGAAGATACAAGGGTACTGGAAACAGGTCGTGCAATTCTTACATGAGGAGATGGGATCCCCCTGACACTCCTCCCTAAATCGTGTCTTTTAGGGATCTTCCCTGACACGGATATGGATAAATTCACTAAATTTTTCTCAATGAAACTCTGTACATAGCCAGAAAATGTATTGCTAGACATTAGATGCGTATTCTACCACCTGAGTTCAATACTTGGATAATAGAGATTAATAACACATTGCCATATAAGAGATTTGTGTTTATTTACATAGGGGCTGCCCAACTAAATTTAATAAGATATGGGATAGATGACTCCAGGACCATTTACCGAGCAACTGATAGATGTCGTAGGATTCTAATACTCTTGACCTCATGTACAACTACTAGCGCACTCGATAGCAATTGAACACATGTAACCCTGCTCCACTGATCAGAGGGTCAATTACAATCATTACTATAATTCATTTATTTTTTTATCCCTCTTTTGCCTCCTCACGTGGTGCCATGTCTTGTATAGTTGTGTATGTATTGGGGATGCAAGTGAATGTGCGTGTATGTATGTATGTATATGTATATATATATATATATATATATATACAGCCCTCAAATTTTTCACTCGCCTGCTCGCATTTTGCGAGTGAAAAATGATTGAATGCGAGCAAGGAGAGGAAGAAACAGAACACTGTCTGGACGTGCAGGGGTGGGCAGTGTCCATATCTGTGATGAGGGGGGGGGGGGGGGCGCACTGGGAGCTTCTGCCTTCACCTGCCTGACAGGAGTGAATGTCATTCTCCCTCCTGTTATTGCAGCAGCACAATGCATGATTTCTGGACTCCTCCGTTCCAGCCACTTATCTCTCCTGCAGCCATTAATCACTTCTCTCCTTCCAAGCTCCCCTCCCCTGTTGGTTTGTTCTACTTGGCCAGGTTACTTTCACTTTGTCTGTCTCCTCGCACTTGTCTTTATCTTCCCTGTACAATCGTAAGTCAGCAGCAATTCTTGTACTCCTCTGTTCACATTAACCCTTCATATACTTCTATCTTTCAGCTCTCCTCTCCATAAATCTGTACTGTATGTCCTGCAGCCTCTGGTCCCATCTCTGAGCATTCCAAGCAGCCATTTAGCTGACCCTGTCCTGTCCCAAAATACAGCCTTAGCACTTTCTCTACAGCCCTTCACTCTGCTCTTCATTAACATATATTATTACAACCCAGCCCCCCCTATTCACTCTCTTATCCCTAATAACTGGTGAACTGTGGTTTGGCCAGTGTAATTGTATGTGCGTTTTACCTGGATTTTAGGTGCATTTCTATTGAATTTCTATTACAAAGTGCGTTTTCAAGAAAGCGCTTTAAAGTCATGCATGCTGCATCTTTGATGCGGCTTCATAAAATGCACTTGATTAATAGATTAATAGAATTCAATAGAAATGCACCTAAAATCCAGGTAAAATGCACATACAATCACACTGTTGTTATTAATATTTATTTGTGCAACTTCTGCAGTCATGCAAAAACATTTAACAGTGTAATTTTATAAAATTATTTTTTGAGGGCGCATTTAGGGGCGGGGCAGGGTAGGGGTTAGGTGGGGCAAGTAGTGGCGAGTAACCCTTAAGGCCTGGCTAGTAGATCAGGACTTGAAATTTTGAGCCCTGTATATATATGTGTGTGTGTGTGCATATATGTAAGCGTGTCTGTATATGTGTGTACATGTGTCTGTATGTGTGTTTGTACGTGTGTGTATGTTTTAAAGTTTTTTAAAAACCTTTTTTAAAATTGTGCCGCACCAAAAGCACCCCATGTTTTCCAATGTGTGGGGTACCATTAAGAAATAATGGCACCCCTAAAGAGCAGAGCATTTGTCTGTGTGTCAGGAACGAGCGCGATTTTGCACGTGTTCCGCGACGCACAGTAACGTGAACCAAGCCTTGGACAGGGGTGCCTCAAGACTGAAAATACTTTTCAAGGCCGCCCTAAAAGAAAAAAGGTTGAGAAACTCTGCTTTAGGGCAAAATCGAGGGATGGGATCCTCATGTCCTATGTACTTCTAGAAAAGGATTTTACAGGTAAACCAAAAATCCCATTTTCTTTATTGGACACAGGGTATCTTCATATCTATTATGTTAGGGATGTCCCAAAGCACTTAATATGAGGGGAGAGCAACATAGTAACAAATCAACTTGGCCCCAAACAAAAGTTTGAACCTCACGCTCCTACAAGACTGGCCAATCAAAGGTCACATCCTCAGAAGCTCCAACAACCACTTGATGACACTTTTTTAAAAAAAAAATTTAAAAAGTATGAACCGAAGCCCGTGTAATTTTTGTGAGGTGAGTGTGAGTGTGTGTGTGTGTGTATATATATATATATATATATATATATATATTTATATACACACAGTACTTTTACTGCGGCAGGTCAGGTCTGTTACGCGTAACGACGTACCTGTACGTCGCTTCATGTCACAGATAATGGGGGCGCACATGCGTCGATTGGCTAGAGGGGGATGTCCGCCGGGCACCCGCGATCACTCCCCATGGAGACAGAATGGCGGTCTGCCGATGTAAACAAGGCAGACCACTGTTCTGTCAGTGATGAACGCAGGGATCCTGTGTTCCTTCACTTTAGGAACACAGGTCTCTGTGTTCATCCAGTGAGTACATCCCCCACAGAGTTAGAAAGCACCCCCTAGGACACAATAAACCCTTTGATCGCCCCTGGTGTTAATCCCCTTCCCTGCCAGTGTCATAAGTACAGTAACAGTGGATATTTTTAGCACTGATTACTGTAGTAATGTCACTGGTCCCCTCAAAAGTGTCAATTAAGTGTCCGATCTGTCTGCCGCAATCCCGCTAAAAATCGCTATTTGCTGCTATTATTAGTAAAAAAAAAAAAAATTAGTAAAAACGACATAAATCTATTCCCTAGTTTGCAGACACGATAACTTTTGCGCAAACCAATCAACAAACACTTATCGGGATTTTTTTTACCAAAAATATGTGGCAGAATACATATTGGCCTAAATTGATTAAAAAAAAAAAAGGATTTTGGACAAACTGTAAAATCCTTTTCTCTGAAGTCCATTGACAGACGCAGCTCCATATCTTCTTAGACCATTGGGTTATGCTTCTCCCATCAGGAACAGGACACTAGGCAGGAAAAAGCCTTACCACGCCTATGGGGCTGTCCCTGCAGGCATAACCCCACACACTCTGCTACAGCTTCCAGTTTCGTTGCAAGCAGTGTTTAGAAGACAAAATCCCCATTTCACTCATACGTAGAGGGCCGGGTGCTGCGTCTGTCAATGGACTTCAGAGAAAAGGATTTTACAGCAAGTACAAAAACCCAGTTTTCTCTATCGTTCATTGACAGACGCAGCTTCATATCTCTTTGACCATTGGGACGTCCCAAAGCAATATATGCATGAGGGGTGGGCAAAATAACACAAAGAAGAATGTAATTCCCCAAGGGCTAAAATTAGCCAACCAGGTAACATGGAGCTCAACCAGAAACAACTGGAGCCCACCTAGAAAAAAAACATACACCCCCAAAGAGAACAAACAAAAAAGGTTCTCTTTTAAACAGCAGCCTGCAAAACCTTGCGGCCAAAAGAGGCATCCGCAGATGCCAACACATCTACATTATAGAATTTTGTAAACGTATGCACAGACTACCATGATGCCCCCTTGCAAACTTGCATCACTGATGCCTGATGGTGAAAAGCCCAGGAGGCACTCAGCACCCTAGTAGAGGGAAAGAGGTAACCTGACCCTTCAATGAATAAACCTGAACAACCGTCTGCGTTATCCATCTGGATATGGTCGCAGCAGACGCAGCCGATCCTTACGAGGTCCCTTGGTAAGGACCACAAGAGCATCTGATTTTCTGAAAGACTCAGGGACTGCCAGGTAAACCCTGATCACTTGAACCACATCCAAAGAATGAAAGTCAATTTCCTTGGGATGCTTGGGCTTGGGACAGAGTGAAGGCAGCACAACGTCTTCATTCAAATGAAAATCAGAAACCACCCTAGGAAGAAAAGACTGATTAGGTCGGAAAACCACCTTATCTTTGTGGACCACCAAATAAGGGGAGCAAGCAGGACAACGTCGCTAATTAAGACACTCTGTGGGCAGAAGTGATAGCCATCAAAAAGGCAAACTTCGGAGACAAAGAAAGCAGAGAAATCTCCCTAATGTTCTCAAAAGGAGGCTTCTGAAGAACAGATAATACCAAACTCAGATCCCACAGAGGAAGCGGAGATCCTCTCAAGGGAGCCATATGGTGCACTCCCTGAATGAAAGTGCGAATCAAGGTGTGCTTAGCTAGCGGGCATTGGAAATAAATAGCCAAAGTTGACAATTGACCTTTGACAGTGCCCAAAGCCAACAGCTGTTCAACCCCTTTTTGTAGAAAGGCCAAGACCCTAGCTACTGAGAACAAGCGAGGGAGCACCTTCAGTGATTCACACCATGAAATGTACGATTTCCACGTACAATGACAGATCTTCCTGGAAGATGACTTCCTGGCCTTCAATAGTGTAGGAATCACAGATTCAGAAAGACCTTCATCTCTCAACACATGGCTTTCAACAGCCAAGCCGTTAAAGCCAGCGACTGTAAAGCAGGATGGAAGATCGGCCCTTGAGACAGCAGATCCTCCCTGAGAGGAAGTCTCCAAGGAGCATCGGTGACCAACCTTACTGGATCTGCGTACCAAGACCGGTGAGGCCAGTCTGGGGCCACCAGAATGACCGGAATCCCTTCCACCTTTATCCTGTGTAGAAGCCTCAGCAGGAGTTTCAGCGGAGGTAAGGCATAAATCAGCCGATACTGACCCCAAGAAGCCACTAGTGCGTCCGTGGTGTCGACCAGAGGATCCCGAGACCTGGCTACGAACCTCTGAACCTTCCTGTTGAGACGAGAAGCAAACAGATCAACCTTGGGTGTCCCCCACCGGAGACATAGGAGATGAAACCTCCGAGTGTAGGGACCATTCCCCTTTGATCCAACACCTGACGACTCAGGTAATCCGCTTGCCAGTTCTCCACACCTGGAATGTGTACAGCAGAGAGGGCTGGAGCAAACTTTTCAGCCCAAGCCAGAATCTCGGCCACCTCCCTGGCCACCAAGACACTCTTGGTGCCCCCCTGATGATTGATGTAAGCAACAGCCGTGGCGTTGTCCGATTGAATCCGAACCGGGCAATTTTGAAGACGAGTCGACCATTGGCTCAGACAAAGCTTTATTACTCTGAGCTCCAAAACAATGATCGGTAGTTTTGAGTCTTCCACTGTCTAGGTACCCTGGGCACAGATCTTTCCCAGCACCCCACCCCAGCCCGACAGGCTGGCGTCCGTGGTCACCACCGTCCAAAACAATGGCAGAAAGACTTGCCCTGGCTTAGTGCTGGCAAACTGAAGCCACCGCAACAGAGCAGACTCAAACAAAACAAATTGTCCAAGGACTTCAGGTCCTTGTTCCATTTGACAAGAATCTCCCTCTGTAAAGGTCTTGTGTGAAACTGAGCAAATGGAACTGCCTCGAAGGTTGATCCCCTCTGACCCAAGGTCCACATGCAAATCTGAGAGGACAGATTGTTTGCCAACAGCGACCAAATCGCCCCCTGAAACTTCTGCAGCTTGTTCAGGGGAAGAAAGACGCTTGCCAAGGCGGAATCCAGAGTCAGGCCCATTTAATCCAGTCTCAATGAAGGTATCAGGGCGGATTTCTTGAAATTGATATTCCACCTGAACTCTTGCAGGGTTCTGACAGTGATCGACAGATTGCCCAACAGGGCTGAATGAGAGTCTGCTCTCAATAGAAGATCGTCCAGATACCCCAGTACCACAATCCCCTGTTGGCGCAGCAATGCCAACACCGGGGCCAGTACCTTGGTAAAAATCCTGGGACCGGAAGTGAGACCAAAGGGTAACGCCAAGAATTGATAATGCTCCTCTGCTATGGCAAAGCGAAGAAACTGCTGATGCCCAGCGTAAATAGAGATGTGTAGATATGCGTCCTTGACATCAATGGAGGCCCATCTGAAACTTCTGTACCCGCACAAAGCGGTTCAGAGCCTTGGGATTGGATGCATCTTTTCTGGGCACAGTAAACAGGTTTAAATAAAACCCTTGAAAGCATTCCTGAGAGGGACAGGCACAATCATCCTTTGTGCAAGCAGATCTTGTACCGCCCCTCGTAAATCCCTTAACCGGACTGGAGACAGATGCAGATTTGATGGGAAGAACCTGTCCGACAGTCGAGACCGGAATTCAATCTTGTACCCTGATAGGATCAGTTTGTGAACCCATTTGTCCTGAATCAGGGAAGTCCATGGTTCCGGAAATAAGCGAAGATGTTCCCCCACCCCAGAAGCGGGGGAGGGTGCCCCTTCATGCAAATGATTAGTCTGCAGAACCGGACTGGCCGGTCTTTGGTTTACCTGACCATGGATTCTTGGAACCCCCAGAAGACATGAACGGTTTTCCTTTTTCTTGTGACCCGGAGGTACGAAAAAGCCGCCTATGAGCAGTAAAGGAAGGCCCCCGCCTTCGTGGCGCCTTGCCCTTAGGGGATTGAGGGAGAAGAGTACTCTTCCTACCCATAAGCCCTATGAGAAGATCCAAACAACCTCCCTCCCGTAACGGGAAAATCAGTCAAGGCCTTCTTGGAAGCCTGGTCTACCGACCAGCTTTTTAACCACACCATG
This sequence comes from Pelophylax lessonae, assembly GCF_965119305.1. Lineage (NCBI taxonomy): Eukaryota > Metazoa > Chordata > Amphibia > Anura > Ranidae > Pelophylax > Pelophylax lessonae. Next base: position 79,061,314 of record NC_138768.1, read on the forward strand.
CGTCTAATTGCAATCCCCACTGCAAACACCCTGGCCAGATCACACATGAAAACAAGGGCTTGAGCCATCTGATCCAGGAGCTCAATCAGCGCCGGGGGAATCTGTTCAGATTCTTAGTTCCCCTGAAGTAACTTCACCCACTCAGTGACCGGTCTGTGACACCAGAGCGTTCACAAAGATTGGTTTTAGTATGGAACCCACCATCACGTGTAGATGGCGGGACAGAGACTCCACCCGTCTATCCACAGGGTCTGTAAAGGTAGACTTATTCAATCTGGAAACTGGGTGATTTCCTTTGGTGGCACGGTGCATCGAAACCGCCTCCGCAAAGGGATAATGGCGTTTAAAGCACTTGGGCACTACTAGTATGTGCTTGATGCGCCGCCATTGTTAATTTACAATATCATCAAAAAGCTCCGGACAAGGAAACACCTTGCCTGACTTCTGGGCTTTGCGGGAGCCAAAAGACACCTTCGTACCTGACGCTGTAGATTCATCTGCCATTTTTAAAGTTTCCCACATGGAAACTATGAGCGCTTCCACCAATGCGTGTTCCTGTGCGGCGGATGAAGAGGACAGGTGGTCTTCACCATCAGAATGCGAGGACACTGATCGATCAGGTTGGGGAGCATCTGTGACGGCCATATCTGCCTCAGAATCTGAGGATACCACCGATGGAGGTGAAGGCAGCGGACGTTTGCAGCTATCAATACTTTTGCACACAAAATCTACCTTTGACACCAGGCTTTGCAGGACTGCTGTAAAAGCAGACAGAGACTGCAACCCAGAGGGTCCCACAGCCACACTGAGGGGGTCTGTAGGTGAAACATTGTCCTGGGACTCCATTTTTCACTGATTAAAAATAATGCAGTGTCACTTAAAAAAGATCACAAAACGCGACCCCACTGCCGCACTAGCGGTATCACAAATCCCAATCCAGTACAATCTGAAAGAGTGAGTAAGGAAAACCTACAGGGGACCCCAAAAACATTACCTAAACACTCAGGAGGCTTACTGGAATGTTCTGTGAAACAGAAAGTAAAAACGTTCTGACACAGGAAAAAGAAACAGAAAAAAAATGTCTGGGTCATTGCTAGATCAAAAGTGCCATGCCTGCTGCCTGTCCAGCGATCTGGACTACAAGAAAATGGGCGCACAATGCATTTCTATGGGGAACTAACAGAAAATGGCTGCCTAAACATTGTCAATGGAAAATAATGAGCACGAATCTACAGCAAAATGGCGGCCCACACAGCGCGCCATGCGGTCTCCAGGACCCCCAGGGGTCCCAAACAAGTGGCATCGGAAGGTCCTTAACAAAAGACCCCACCAGGACAGTCCCGACTCAGGGCGTTCCAGGTTGCCACGTCCCAGCGAGACGGTCCACTCGCAGGCTCGTACCCATCCAGACGTGGCCTGACGTGGCGTGGACTAGTGCTGGACTATAACCTGCTCACGCTCGCTGGCCAGGCTGGAAGAACATAAGGATCTTGATTATCCAGTCCGAAACCTCAGTTGGCTGTTGCTTGTAGTTCTCCAGGAACTCTAACTAGTAAATAAAAATTACATATAACAAACATTTCCCTTTTATATAGCTAAGACCGAAGTCCCAGCAGGGAACTAGGTCCTACTCCTAAACTAGGCAGAAACAAACTGGAAGCTGTAGCAGAGTGTGTGGGGTTATGCCTTCAGGAACAGTCCATAGGCGTGGTAAAGCTTTTTCCTGCCTAATGTCCTATTCCTGATGGGAGGAGCATAACCCAATGGTCTAAGAAGATATGGAGCTGCGTCTGTCAATGGACGATAGAGAAAAAGATTTTAAAAAAATGTTTTTATTGGGAATGTTTTAGAACAGAAAATAAAAAAAAATGGATTTTTGGCTTACCGTAAAATCCTTTTCTCTTAAGTTCATTAACAGACGCAGTTCCTGATATCAGTAGGTTTATACTGCCCCCTACAGGGGTAGGACCCTAGACAGAAAAAAAAAGTCCTGGCTATGCCTATGGGCAGTCCCAGAGGGTACACCCTCTCTCTTCCTGCATAGGATGTCAGTTTTTATTCTGTCTAGTCAGGAGTAAGCACCTAGTTCCCTACTGGGATCTCTGGTCCTGGCAACGTTTTTCCTAGTTAATTTTTTTTTTAGTTAGCTTTTCTCCGTATTTTTTTCCTGTGAGATCTACAAGCAACTATGCCGGATCTGGGCAACGGGCTGGATGTATAGATTTAGTGGTTACCCCAGCCAGCCCACAAGCATGCGCAGGTCTTAGCTCCACGCTGGGTCAGCCGCGACATCGTCCCACTGGACGGGACTGGCCCTGCGAGTTAAACATCTCGCCAGGTCCTATTTGGCCGACAGCCCCCCCACTTCGGCAGAGAGGGGTCCTGTCAGGAGATGGCGCCCGCCTGTGTTCCTGGTATGGGGAGTGCATTTTCCCCCCTCTTTCCCTGGTGGATTTTGGGGTGGACGCGGGCCCCTCCCCGGGACGGTCGGACCCTCACAATCCCGGGTTCCCCTCTGTCCTGTCACGTGCCCCCTCTGTTACCTGCCCCCCCCACCCCGGGGGCTGTTGGGCCTACTCCCTGGGGCTGAGAACGCATTTCATGGTCGAATGGGGGAGTCGGGAGGTGCGGCGGACGAACGATTGTGCGGGGTCTCGATCTGTACCCCCAGGGCCCAACTGTTGATCAATCCCGCTGTTTTTCTTTTACTTCTTTTCTTTTACTATTTTTCTTTTTTCAGAATTGTCGCATTTTGTTTCAGTTTATAGAGCAAAAAATAAAAACCGCAGAGGTGATCAAATAGCACCAAAAGAAAGCTCTATTTGTGGGGAAAAAAAGGACATCAATTTTATTTGGGTACAATATCGCACGATCGTGCAATTGTCAGGTAAATAAACAGTACCGTATCGCAAAAAATGGCCTGGTCATTAAGGGGGCAAAACCTTTCCGGTCCTTAAGTAGTTAAAGAGGAACTGCAGTCTGCTCACATAATTTGTAATAAAAACATCTTTGCCATTCTGAAGCTTCCCTCCAACCAATTTACATATTGTTTTATATATACTGTGATTCTGTACTTGCCAAATATGCTGCAGAAATCTACCTCCACTAAGTCTGGCTGCAGCCATTTTAACTGTGGGCAGCTGAAGCTTCTGCCTGTTCACTTCCTGGATTTACACAGACACAAACATATACAGTATCTCACAAAAGTGAATACACCCCTCACATTTTTGCAACTATTTTAATATATCTTTTCATGTGACAACACTGAAGAAATTACACTCTGCTACAAAGTAAAGTAGTGAGTATACAGCTTGTATAACAGTCTAAATTAGCTGTCCCATCAATTTAACTCAACACAGCCGTTAAAGTGTAAACCGCGGGCAATAAAAGTGAGTACACCCCTAAGTGAAAATGTCCAAATTGGGCCCAATCAGCTATTTTCCCTCCCCAGTGTCATGTGACTCAGTGTTACAAGGTCTCAGGTGTGAATGGGAAGCAGGCGTGTTAAATTTGGTATTATCACTCTCTAATACTGGTCACTGGAAGTTCAACATGGCACCTCAGGGCAAAGAACTCTCAGAGGATCTACATAAAGATTGCCTCGGCTATAAGAAGATTGCCAAGACCCTGAAACTGAGCTGCAGCACGGTGGCCAAGACCATACAGCGGTTTAACAGGACAGGTTCCACTCAGAACAGGCCTAGCCATGGTCGACCAAAGAAGTTGAGTACACATGCTCAGCGTCATATCCAGAGGTTGTCTTTGGGAAATAGACGTATGAGTGCTGCAGAGCTTGAAGGGGTGGGGGGGGGTCAGCCTGTCAGTGCTCAAATCATACGCCACACACTGCATCAAATTGGTCTGCATGGCTCTTGTCCCAGCAGGAAGCCTCTTCTAAGGATGATGCACAAGAAAGCCTGCAAACAGTTTGCTGAAGACAAGCAGACTAAGGACATGGATTACTGGAACCATGTCCTATGGGTCTGATGAGACCAAGATAATTATTGGGTTCAGATAGTGTCAAGTGTGTGTGGCAGCAACCGAGTGAGGAGTACAAAGACAAATGTGTCTTGCCTAAAGGCAAGCATGGTGGTGGGAGTGTCATTGTCTAGGACTGCATGAGTGCTGCTGGCACTGAGGAGCTACAGTACATTGAGGGAACCATGAATGCCAACATGTACTGTGACATACTAAAGCAGAGCACAATCCCCTCCCTTCGGAGACTGGGCCGCAGGGTAGTAATCCAACATAATAACGACCCCAAACACACCTCCAAGACGACCACTGCCTTGCTAAAGAAGCTGAGGGTAAAGGTGATGGACTGGCAAAGCATGTCTCCAGACCCAAACCTATTGAGCATCTGTGGGGCATCCTCAAAACGGAAGGTGGAGGAGCGCAAGGTCTCTAACATTCACCAGCTCCGTGATGTCGTCATGGAGGAGTGGAAGAGGACTCCAGTGGCAACCTGTGAAGCTCTGGTGAACTCCATGCCCAAGAGGGTTAACGCAGTACTGGGAAATATTGGAGGGCACACAAATTACTGACACTTTGGGCCCAATTTGGACATGTTCATTTAGGGGTGTTCTCCCTTTTGTTGCCAGCAGCTTAGACATTAATGGCTGTGTTGAGTGATTTTGAGGGAACAGCAAATGTACATTGTTATAAGAGCTGTACACTCACTACTTTACAGTGTAGCAAAGTGTAATTTCTTCTGTGTTGTCACATGAAAAGATATAATAAAATATCTACAAAAATGTGAGGGGTGTACTCACTTTTGTGAGATAATAAATATGAATATATATACACACACACACACACAAACACACATACAGCTCAAAAAAAGTAAAGAAAGACTTTTTAGTGAGCGGAGGATCAAGTCAATTAAACTCCTGGAATATTGATGTGGTCAGTTAAGTAGCAGAGGGGGTTGTTAATCAGTTTCAGCTGCTTTGGTGTTAATGAAATGAAAAACAGGAACATTTAGATCTTTGGAGATGGACTTGTAAGCTTGAGATTGTCCATGCTTTTACACAATTTTTGTTCTCAAATCCTCAGACAATTTTTCTGCTTCTGCTCTTTCTCTTCTCCATGCTCCGTGTAGCACTCAAGACACACAACAGAAAGGTTGAGTAATTTTTTTTCCATTTTAACTGGTTTCTGAAAAGGAAAATCACGGTAAGTATTGGTAACATACCCATGCCATCATGACCTTGGGAATAAACTAGACCAGTATCGGGGGGAGACCCAAACGCCAGGTGCTGCTTAAGTAGGTGTATTAACAAGTAGACAAAGTAGGGGACAGTAGGGAAGATCCCATCTCTATGGATTGGGACAATATCACGTCAAGCTTGTAATGCCTAATAAAAGTATTTGGCAACTTGCTGCTCTACAGACTACGTCTGCTGATACCTTAACCAGGCTGCCCAGGAAGAAGAAACTGCCCTGGCAGAGTGTGCCCCGACATCCTGAGGGGAGGGGGGGGGGCCTTCTAGCGAGTAAGCTATCTGGAATGCCTTTACAACCGATGTTGAGAAGACCCTCGGGGGGAGGGGGGCTTGCATGGCCATCCTAGGACCTGCTGAACACACAAAAAGAGCTTCAGACTTGCGAAATGGCTCTGTTCTCTCTAGATAGGTTTGCAGAAGCAACTTCAGATCCAATTTGCATAATTCTGCATCTTGAACACCCAGTTCTGAAGGTGGAAAGGCTGGGAGGACTGAATGCCAGTTAAAGTGGAACTCTGAGGATACTTTAAGTAGGGAATTCGGAGAAGGGCGTAACGCCACTCCATCCGGTAAAAGGTGCAATGTGGCTCCTTACAAAGGAAAAACAATCTTCAGGCTAAGATGATATAATGGACTTGCCGTATCCAGAAAAATAGGCGATCTTAATAGTCCCCTCAGGACTAATGATAAGTCCCATTTTGGAAAACTCGGATGAATTGGGGGCCAAATCCTAATTCCATTCTGAAGAAGTAAATCTCGGCCCTGAGGTAACCTAATTGGTGGGCAAATTGCCAGGTGACAAAGGAGAGGAAATCACGACCTCCTTGGCCAGAATGGAGCAATCATTATTGCCAGGACCTTCTCTCCCACAATCTTCATTAACGATCTACTTTGTCCTCGGGAAGAAATATTCTGTATTGGAGCGTGTCGAAAAGCATGCCCAAATACAAGAGGGATTGGCATGGATCTAGCTGGCTTTTCTCCAGATTTACCATCCATCCAAACGTCGCCAAGGTATGCAGGACCTGCCCTTTGTGCTGCAACAAAAGATCCCTGGACCGAGCGAGAACCAGAACATAGTCACAACAGAAGTAGTAAAATATCCGTATACCCTTTTTCCGCAGGTACCGTCGAGAAGGTGCTCGGAGCTGAACTGAGGCTATAGGGAAGACACTTGAACTGGTAATGGCTGCCTGCAAAGAAAAATCTCAGAAAACGTTGATGAGCCTCGTTTACTGTCACATGAAAATAAGCATTTTCGAGGTCGATGGAAATCATCCAATAGTTTCAACGGATCACCATCGTGATGGTCTTGAGTAATTCCATCCGAAAGTGCTGCGGTTTTTTTTTTTTAGATCCAAGACTGGGCGCCACTTGCCTGATACTTTCTGAGGGAGAGAGAGAGACAGACAGACACAAACAGAAAACCCAGGATGGCTGCCATCATCACGCCTTACAGCATTTTATGCCTGCACCATCTCTAATAAAGAAAGCATACTTTCTTATGTGAAGTTTTATCAAATTAATCCCAAAACACCACATTTTCTTAAATGGTATAGCTAGTAGTAGTTTGTCACATTCAACAGGAATTGTTCTGTAATGTCAAGAGAGTTTTGCAGCTTTTCCAAGCCTCCTCAATATTACAGAGAATGTTCAGTTGAATGACTAGCTACTAGCTATACTCGGACTTGGACACATGAAAATCTTCACAGAAAATGTCTTACATGTGGCGGTGAAGTATTTCCCTTCTGAAACATCTTTTCTCTCTGCTCATCATATGGAAGGTTTAAGAAGAGCACTGGAGGCAAGTGCAGGGGGTGGTCAGCTGAAAGCCCATCTGTAGGAAACAACTTTGAAATTACCTATATGTGTCAAATTATTTATGACAGACATTGCATGACAAATTTGCACAAAATTATTCATTTTCCTATATCGTGTTTACAACTGAACTCCAGGTAAACCACTAAATACACAGACAAAATACATATATGGGAGCTGTTTTACTTGCCTAAGGTTATGTCACCCACATGGCATTGTCCTGCCTGGTGGGGCGAGAAAAATTGATTTTTGTAAAATCTTACCGTAAAATCCTTTTCTCTTAAGCTCATTGACAGACGTAGTCCTCGTTGATTACTAACAACTCGGGTTATACTGCCCTCTACAGGAGTAGGACTAGACAGGAAAGAAAACATTCTGGCCACACCTTAGGGGCAGTCCCAGAGGGTATATCCTCTCTCTCTCTGCTACAGCAAATCAGTTATGTCACAAAGCAGTGTTTAGAGAATTTAACCCAACCCAACTCAAAAACAGAGGGGCGGGTACTACGTCTGTCAATGAGCTTAAGAGAAAAGGATTTTACGGTAAGATTTTACAAAAATCCATTTTTCTCTGTCGCTCATTGACAGACGTAGTCCTCGTTGATTACTAACAACTCGGGACGTCCCAAAGCAGTACCACAAATGAGGGGTGGGAAAATGAAAATGAAAATCCAATCTAGAAGGCCCAACCGATGCCAACTAGAAGTTTTAAAGGCTCATCAATCACACGATGAGACTCAACAGAAATTCCAACGGAAAAAAACCCTCGAGGTAGACCACCGGTCTCCTCAAATTGCGGCCTGCAAAACCTTGCGGCCAAATGAGGCATCCGCCGATGCCATCACATCAATTTTATAAAATTTTGTAAAGGTATGTACCGACGACCAGGTGGCCGCCTTACACACCTGGACCACTGACGCCTGATGGCGGTAGGCCCAGGAAGTACTGAGCGCTCGAGTGGAGTGCGCCTTAACAGGGAACGGAGGATTCCGACCCTTAATAGAATAAGCCTGTACCACCGTCTGTCTAATCCATTTGGAGATAGTCGCGGCAGATGCAGGCAACCCCTTTCTGGGGCCATCCGTTATCACAAAAAGTGAATCAGTTTTACGGAACGATTCCGTAGCCTTCAGGTATACCCTGATTGCCCGAACCACTTCCAAGGAATGCAACGCATGTTCCCGATGATGATTGGGCTGAGGACACAAGGAAGGTAGCACAATATCTTCATTCAGATGAAAGTCTGAAACCACCTTTGGAAGAAGGGATGGCTTTGGATGAAGAACTACCTTATCCCTATGAACCACTAAATATGGGGACTGGCATGATAATGCAGCCAGTTCTGACACCCTGCGTGCAGAAGTGATAGCCACCAAGAAGGCCACCTTCTGGGATAAAGTAAGCAAGGGAATCTCCCTGATGTTTTCAAAGGGAAGTTTCTGCAGAACCGACAAAACCAAATTAAGATCCCAGGGCGGTAAGGGCGCGTGGACTGGTGGAGCCAGGTGCCGCACCCCCTGAATGAAATTCCGCACCAAGGAATGAGTCGCCAAGGGCTTCTGAAAGAAGATTGCTAATGCTGAAACCTGACCCTTGATGGTGCTCAAGGATAGTTTCTGCTCAACCCCCTTTTGCAGAAAAGCCAAGATCCGGGTCACCGAATAGGTACGTGGAGGAAATCCCAAAGATTCACACCACGCGATATAAGTCTTCCATGTGCGATAATAGACCTTGCTGGAAGTCGCTTTCCTTGCCTTAATTAGAGTAGGAATAACTGAAGCTGACAACCCTCTGTCCTTCAGTACCTGGGTCTCAATGGCCAGGCCATTAAAACCAGCGACTGTAAAGCACAATGGAAGATCGGTCCTTGAGACCGCAGACCCTCCCTGAGAGGAAGTCTCCAAGGAGCGTTCGCAACTAGCATGTCCAAGTCAGCCTGACCAGCTTGACGAGGCTAGCCTAGAATTTCCAGGATAACTGGAGTTCCCTCCATCTCCATCCTGCGGAGAAATCTCAGCAGCAATCTGAGGGGAGGGAATACCTCTAATAGCTGACACTGCCTTAACAGGCCGTTCAGCGCGTCTGCTGCGTCCGCTGGAGGATCGTGGGCACGCGTTACCAATCTCCGCGCCTCCGGGATGCTCTGAAGAAGACACAGATGGTGAAATCCTTGGTGATCGACTTAAGTCATCACCCTGATATTGTCTGACTGGATCCGAACCAGGCTGCCCTAGAGCTACCTGGCCCAGGCAATCCGACAAAGTCTGATCGTTCTCTGTTCCCACACATTTATCAGACACCTGATTCCTATCAGGAGTGATGATTTCTCCTGGTTGAACATTAGAGACCGAAGTCACCCGGCTAGAGGCTCCTTGGTCTGTCTGCTCAACCGGATCCGATTCCTGTGGGGAACTGAGACAAATCTTTGGAAAAGGTAAAGAAAATGATCTGTTCAGGGAACGGTAACTACCGCTCCCTGTAGAACTTAAATGTTGGAAGGGAAGAATCGCACCGGTAGCAGCGAGCGATGCTCGATCTAGTGCTCTGAATACCGGTGAAGACGTCCCCCCACCCTCAAGCCGGGTGGGGGCGCACCTTCAGGCTGTGTAAGCCTTAGCTTCAGGTTTGGCGGTTTTTTGTTTGTCCGACCAGCGCTTCTTGAACCCTCCTAGAGGGGTTTTGCCTTTCCCGCTCGCTCCAGCAGAGCGAACGAACCCTTTATGAGCGGCAAAGAAAGGTCCACGCTTGTTACGAGGTCCTTTAGCTTTAGCAGCCTGTGGCAAAAAAGTGCTTTTGCCCCCAGTGACATCCTTAATGATCTCATCTAGGGTGGCCCCAAATAGGCGATTCCCCTGAAAGGGGAGATTCGCCAAGGTCTTTTTGGAACCTAGGTCCGCTGACCAGCATTTTAACCACAGCACACATCTGAGGATTACCGCTGACATAGATGCATGCCCTAATAGTGGGGTGGCATCCAAGGCTGCGTCACAGACAAACTGTAGTCCTTGTATAATCTGTTCCATCAAATCAGATGTTGCCTGGGGGATACCTTTCCCCTTCAGGTCCTGGCGCACCAATCTCGCCCATTCCGTTAATGTCTGAGAAACTAGACCAATGACAATTACTGGTCTAAAGGCTGACCCTATCAGGGAAAAGATAGTGCGGGACTCCGCTTCTATCTTCCGATCCACCGAATCCTTAAAGGACGAAGCGTCCTCCACCGGAATAACCGTGGCTTTATTCAGTCTGGAAATAGGTGGATCCACCACTGGTGGTACCGTCCATTTCTTAATGAGGGATTCCTCAAACGGATAGCGTCTAGCAATGTGCTTGGAAATAGTAAAGATACGCTTTGAATGATCCCATTCCTCTTTAATCTTATTACCAAAACATTTGGGTAAAGGAAAAACCTTCACCGTCTTGGTAGGTTTGCTAGTACCAAAGGGAATTTCCATTTCAGTTGCCTCTGCCGGTAAAACCTCAAGTCTTAAGGTTTCCCGACCCGCCACAACTAGTGCATCCACCAATGCTTCTTCTTGTGCTATGGCGGAAGCAAGAACGTCCTCCTCACTGTCTGAGGGAACTTTACCTGAGACAACAGCCCCTGCAGAGGGACCTGCAGCTGCAATGACCATCTCAGAATCTGAAGTATCAGATGATATAGGGGTAGGCGGGGGTCGCTTTCTTGACCCCCGTTCCTGACAGGCCGTCTCTACCCGAGCCACCAAAGACTCCAAAACTGCTGTAAATGCATCCATACTCTGTGCACTGGCGGGTCCCGCGGCCACCTCGAGGGAAACAGGTGGGGGTACCTGTGTGGCAGGGTCCATGATAATTCCAGACACTACCCGGAAAAATATCAACTGCCAAAAAAAAATAAAACCCTTTTTTTTTTTTCCAGACCCCCAGCGCCACAATGCCCCTCAGTGTTACCTGCTTAGGGACCCCTGCAGAGCGAGAGAGAGAGATAGACCCCAAGGCTCACCACTTGATGCTCAGAGTTTCAAATGCAACTTGTTTCAGCACTGTCTATAACAGACAGGAAGTCTTTAGCTGGCTTCCCGGGTAAAAAAGGAGGCGGCTCCGCCCCTTTGCACGCCTTCCGGTGCCTCCCCTAGCTCCACGAGGTGTTTTGGTCACCTCAAACATGGCCGCCCCCATGCTGGAGACACGAGGTTACGCCAATATGGCGGCCTCGTGCGATCTGCCAGACAATGGCGGCGGCCTGTACAGGATAACGGCGTGTCTGGCGGCCTGCGGGAGTATCTCGGCCCCACAAACCTTCACCCTAATGGTGATCAGCCTGGCCGGCGGTACCGGACCCTGGCGGGCCGCATGCGGTCCGTGGGCCGTCGGAAGGCAGCCTGCCCTTGCTGGAGGAATGCGATCTGGACTGCAGTTATACATGCATAGACATCGCCCTGTGAACACCTCTGACAGGTAGGATACCTTATACTATCACAGTAATATTCTAGTACTGCCACTGACTTCAGTCATCTTTACAGTTTTGAAATGACATTAGATTGTCAGCTCCCAAACCAAGCCTCCTGGTTTCTTGTTCACAAAAATCACACTCAAATAGGGGGATCTGTGACATGTTATAGGATAGAGGGGAGACCCATCCTTACCATTTCAGAGAGGGGCCCGCGTTCACCACAAACCCGTCAGGGGGAAAAGGGGGAACATACTACTCACCATACCGGAACCAGGCGGGCGCCAACTCCTGACAGTACCCCTCTCCACCGGGGTGGGAGGGCTGTCGACCAATACGGACGCCGTGACTCATGGTCATTGGCGTTTAAGCGAGACGTTTAACTCGCAGGGTCAGTCCCCGTCCAGTGGGACTATGTCGCGGCCTACCCAGCGCGGAGCTATGGCCTGCACGCGCTCGTAGGCTGAACTGGGGTGACCACTGGATCTCAACATCCAGCCCGTCGCCCATTTCAGCTTTCTTGCTTGAAGATCTCACAGGAACACTGGAGAAAAAAGCTGTCTAAAAAATCTTTCTAAGAAAAAAAATCCTGCCAGGACCGAAGATCCTAGCAAGGCATCTAGGTCCTTACTCCTAACTAGACAGAAAAAAAACTGATTTGCTGTAGCAGAGAGAGAGAGGATATACCCTCTGGGACTGCCCCTAAGGTGTGGCCAGAATGTTTTCTTTCCTGTCTAGTCCTACTCCTGTAGAGGGCAGCATAACCTGAGTTGTTAGTAATCAACGAGGACTACGTCTGTCAATGAGCGACAGAGAAACTTTATTTTTCCCTGCTATAGTTAAGGTTAACACTTACAGGTCTTGTCCTTCCCCCAGGCTGTGAGTGGCCAGTGAAAAGAGAAGCAGCAAATTGATGAGATCACCTCTTTGTCATTCTGCTCTTTCCACTTATCAACATGTTTCCTGTAAGCACATAGGCACTGCAGCACAACTGATTGGCTCCTTGTGGTGCTTAGCCCTATCCTGGTCTAAGCTCTGCTACATAGGGGATTGCAAGCAGCTAATATCAATTCAATTTCAGGTAAACAGCTTAACAAAATAGTAATTTTCACATCTTAAAGTACAGTAAAGGATACAGGAATTTATTCCTAAACCATGGGTTATAGGTCACTACCTTCAGGTAGTTGGACCTTTGCAAAATTTTTAATGGGACTGCACCCTCAGCGTATCCATATAACCACACTCACTCCATGAGGCTCCAGTTTGTTAGCAAACAGTAAGAAAAAGGAAAAATCGGAGGGACATGTGTCCTCTACAGTATTCCAATATTTGAAATTTACTAGTACCTCAAAATTCCTATTATCACAATCGTACAGTACAGGACACAGGAACTGATTCTTAGACCACATGGCATTTCCAAGCAAAAAGTCAAGGCCAAAACAGCAGCAACAGACCCATAGGAAAAAATAAGAAGGGTCACTGGACCTGAATAGATAATTGACAGCAGAAGCACCTTACAGCCGAAGCACGCATCAGCAGATGCCCAAACAGCAACCTGGAAAAAAAATGGTTTGAAAAATGTGAATAGACGTTCCGATGGTGGAGCCACAACCTGTGTAAAAAAAAAAAAAAAAAACAGATGTCTGATGCTGAAAAAGCCCAAGAGCCCCCAATTAGCGACGCACCAACATTTTGGGCACCTAAAATTATTGGCTGAAAATAGGGTTTTCGGCATTGTGCCGAAAGAAAAAGAGGTGCCAATAACGGCTGTCGAAAACGCCTGTGATTTTACTGTGTTTTTCATAGGTCATGTGACTCAAAAAATGCATCAAAAATGCAACATAGGTGCATTTTTAATGCATTTCAATGGGGAGGTGCATTTTTGGTATGGTTTTTTTTTTTTGATTGACCAAATATGCACCAAAAATGCAGCAAGCAAGTTTTTTAACACCACTTTAAATGGTGGCGAAATTGGCTGACAATACATTCATATTAATTTAAATTCATGATAATTAAAAAGTCCAATATAAAACATTTAAAACAATATATTTTTATTTTAAAAACCTTCAATTTCGGTTTTGGTCAAGTGCATCCTGAATTTTCGGTTTTGGCACTAGAATTTTCATTTTGGTGCACCACTACCCCCAACATTTTGAGCAGAAAGGGAGGGTTCAGATAGGGAAGGGGGAACTCGATCCCTGAAGGCAGAAGCTCTAGAAAAGGAAAAGGCAAAATAATAATTTAGCAAGATGGAAGCGGGGTGAAGAATCCTATAGAGGGGCCATCCTTCTGGAAAACGAGAGGGGTCAGTTCTCAAGAGAAGAAATAGAAAATATCCATAAATAACAGTCTGACCCCACCCATAAGGCAAACCAAAAACTGTTAGACACTCCTACAAGGCAGAAAATGGGGAGGAAGAATGATATTTCCACAGAAGGCAATAGGAATAGCACAGGGAAGTAAGGAGGACTGGATTCTAGAATACTTTGACCCTACGTAGCAAAAGAAAAAGGGAACTCCCAAGAAGAATATAGAGGGAGCCAAGGCAGAACTATGAATGCCAGTGCCAGGGGTAACAGAGAGAGAAGCTTCCATTTTTACAAAATTCCCTTTTAAGGGAATCAGCTACAAGAACACATACAGAGAGCTTTCTGCATGGGCAAGATCACTTGAAGAAGGCTCCAGAGGAACACAGAAGGTTGCAAGAGGTGACGAAAAAGAGCAACTTTTTGCAAAAAGAGTGCACAGGGAAGTAGAGAACCAAGGTGATAGAAAGAGGATCATACAAAGCTGAACCAATGCCTGCAGGGTACTAGGGGCTAGGTGTCCAAGTTGCAGGATGAGGAATGGAAGTAGGTTTTAATATGAAGTTCCCTGTCATTATACTAGTTGAGATCTACCTCACATGATAGATTCCAAAGTATGTGGAAAGCGATCAGCAGTCCCCAAGGAAAGAGAGTCACTTCACCTAGAGGTTAGAATGTGCCTAACTGATGGATATCAGTGAATTAGAGATGCTGAGAGATTTCTGGGCAAATGCCTGTAGAGAAGTCATACAACTGAAGAGTTTTGGTGGTGAAAAATCTTCAGGAGCCTCTGCTAAAATGTCAGCATCTCCCTAGCCTTCTGCAAATGTAGGTGGGTCAGGCTATTCGGATTCTAATGCATCTAGTCAGTGGAAAGTGAGGCAAAAGAGTGTTTTTGCCAGTTGGCACCTATGGTTTCCAGAAGTGGAGACAGCCTTTTTAATAGATCAAAGTAGCTGAGATTTCTGCTTTAGACTGACAAGCTGCCTGTTGCTAGCCTGTGAGGAAGAACGATTCAGGGTGGTTGGAGTGATATCTGTTAAGATCTTGCTCTGAGAGTGACCAAGAGAACAGCTATCAACTTCAGAGAAACTCAAGAGAAATTCTCGCTATTTGTACCATATGCTCCTGCTCCCAAGCACGTGTAATCATTGCCAAGTGAGGATCTTCCTCTGTGGGGTACAGACTGAAGAGTTCAAGTATGTAGATGTCCAATATGAAGGAATCACAATAACCCAAGAGCTAATTGAGTTCCTGTGGCTTGAATCTCTGATATATTAGGCAAACAATAATCGGTAGATAATGGTGGCTGGATGTGAGCAGTTAGGAGTCTTGTAAGCTTTGCGTCACTAGCGAGAGAGGAACTTCAGGTAATCCGTATGTAAAAGTACATGGATTTGGCATGCTGATACACGATCAGACACCTAGGCAGCATTAACAAAGCTCTAATTGAGCTATATGCTGCGGGTGACTGCATCAGTGTATCTTTTCTTATGGTGTGTGTGTGGCCGGCCATGTGTGTGTGAGTCATTGTTTTGTTTTTATGTTGTACATGTTCACTGTCACCGCAATTGATTCCATTTTATGTATTATCACTTTTGATTCTCCCCTCACATAGGGGTTGTTTTATACTCAATGTCTTTCAATAAAGTTTTTGCATTTTTGAAGTTAGCGTGTGTGAGCATCCCTTATTGCAGCCATTCCTAGGAGCTGATCTTCAGTTCCTTCCCCAAACCATTTTATCACATTTAGAAAAGACAAAAAAGAAAAAGAGGGGCGCACCGACCTAGTGCATTACCATAAAACCATTTATTAAAATATTAAAAGGTGTACAAAGTACTCACAAGACTGGTGTGATACAACACACATCAAAGTAGCATATACAGTCTCCAAGGTTTTCTTGTGAGTACTTTGTACACCTTTTAATATTTTAATAAATGGTTTTATGGTAATGCACTAGGTCGGTGCGCCCCTCTTTTTCTTTTTTGTCTTTTCTACCAGTGGTTCTGGATACCCTTGATCCTGAAGGGGGCAGCAAGACCAAACAGCTCTCTCTACATCTGAGTTGGTAGTGCACCTCTTTCTACTCCATCAGACAGCACTTGAGCGCAGGAGGTTTTGTTTTACATTTTATCACATTGCCTGGGTTGCGGTGGTTCCCTGCTTCAGAAGAAGACCATTAGGAATTCTTAATAGGTCTCTCGGATGGTTGGTGTCCGGTTGAACATATCTTCTGGACACATTGGTCTCTGACATAGGTGTTCTTGATATAATCCGTATGTAAAAGTACATGGATACCCCTGTCTTTTCTTGTCTATTCCACTGGCCCCATCCAGGGTTCAGGTGCCATAGGAATTTTTTCCCTGTACCTATGTACAGCTTTGGCTGCAGTTCCTTTCCTAATTACTATGACACTTAAGTATCTTGTCATACTATATTTAGACAAATATATCTGCTACAAGTAATTACTTTGGATGACCTATATGGATGGACACATTTATACTCTACATATGCTGCATCTACCCCCCATTTGTTCCTCCCTGGGTCTTTCCTGGTTCCACTACCACAGCTACCGGGCTGCCATCATATGGGAATGTTGCTATAGTATTCCAGATCAGGTGATTTGTAAGTATGGGGTCCTTTTATGGTGTCCCCTATGGTTTGAAAGATATTATTTACTAACATTATATATTCTAAAATTGATGTTTTATTTAATAGACATGTTTTATGTGAATCCACTCCTGAAAAAGTGGGAGGTAGCTCATGAAAAGCGTTTTTTTTTTTTTTAATAATCATGTATTGACATCTGAAACCCTCAAGCATGTATCATATATGGTAGCTATTACCAATCGGCTTAGCCTTTCTGTATATGCATTTGATGTATTAGAATGACATTTATATCTACCTCTTAATAAATTCAGCAATTACGTTTACTTCATATCCAGTGGCCATGTGTGTTACACCTCATTTCCCAGGGCTAATTTTTTGTCTGTATATGTAAAGGAATAAACCACCGGTTACCAGATCAGGAAATTGCTAGTGAGCCATAAGGCAATAAGTCTTAGGAAGGGAAATCTGGTGAAAAATAGAAAAATCCTTTCCAACAGGAGAGTGGGTCCATCACCAAGAGACATTAGCAAAAAACTGGAGCCTCAGAGTGGGAGGGGTTGTATGGATACACGGTGGAGGGTCTAAGCAAAACCTTTGCCAGTGTCTAATCACCTGAAGGTATGGCATTAAGCCCATGATATTAGAATCAATTATTGCATCCTGTACTGTACGATTAAGATATTATATTTAATGATGAATGAAGAATACAGAGCTGCAATACACGTTTCTTTACATTTGCCTGAAGTTCAACTTCCTTTAATATGATACATAATATGTATGCTTTTTTAATTTGTATCACAAGCCTATTAACTAAAAAATAACACAAATAAAATGTAGAAAAAAAAAGATGAGCTAAAACACACAATGGCACTGTGAATATATATAGGGTAAAGTAAAAGGTAAAAGATGGAGGGCCCGAGCAAAGAGACCTAGAGCAGTAATTCTCACTGGGTCACCACAGCTGACAGTGTTCACAGTATAAAGCTGACAGTGGATCAGAAGAAGAAAGCAGTTGCGCATGGAGAAGAAGGGCAGGAAAGGGGAGAAGAAGGGCAGGAAAAGGGAGAAGAAGGGCAGGAAAGGGGAGAAGAAGGGCAGGAGAGAGAATCTGCCCAGTGAGATGAGGAAAATATAGGGTTGGGGGATCAGGGGGAGGGTTGAGGGTAGAGAGACATGGAGTAGTGCGCCCTCAGTGCCTTGCATCTGTTGCTTGGTAAAGCCATAGAAACAACAAAGACCACCAGTGTAAGGGAGCACACTGACTACCAGGGTAAGGGGGGCACACTGAAATGAAGCTTAAAGCAAACCTACTTCTTTGTCCATTCAGCATATGCTCACCTTTACGTGTTGGCTCCTTTGCAACTCTGTTCAGTGGTGTCTGTTGGTATCCCATAGACATTAGATCATCCCCTGGTCCTGTGAAAAAAATAGATTTTTGACTTACTATTACTCTGAGGTTCATTGATAGACACCGCGCCTGATCTTCATAGCCATTGGGTTATACTGCCCCTTACAGGAGTAGGACACTAGGCAGAAAAGAGTCTGGCTAAGCCTATGGGCAGTCCCAGGGGGTATACTCCCTCTCCCAGCTATAGGTACTCAATTTTGTTACAAGCAGTGCCAGAAGAATTACAACTCCACAGAGGGGTGGGTGCTGTGTCCGTCAATGAACATCAGAGAAATGGATTTCACGGTAAGTCAAAAATCCATTTTTCTCTTTCGTTCATTGACGGACACAGCATCTGATCTTCATAACCATTGGGACTTCCCAAAGCAGTGTTAAACATGAGGAGTGGGAACAGCAAAAAAAAAAAAAAAAACTCCCCAGGCTAAACAGTAGCCAACCAGGCAACAGGAGCTCAACCAACACAACTGGAGCCCACCCGAAAAAAACAATACACCCTCAAAAGAGTCTTCTAAACAGCAGCCTGCAAAACCTAGCGGCCAAAGGAAGCATCCGCAGATGCCAACACATCCACTTTAAAGAACTTTGTGAAAAGTGTGCACCGACGACCAGGTGGCCACCTTGCAAACCTGCGTCACTTATGCCTAATGACGGAAGGCCCAGGAGGCACTAAGCGCCCAAGTAGAGTGCACCTTGACAGGGAAAGGAGGAACCTGATCCCTGATGGAATAGGCCTGAACTACCATCTGTCTGATCCATCTAGAAATGGTCAGAGAGGAAGCGGACAACCCTTTCCGAGGCCCATCCTCGGAAGTGAGCACAAACTGTGAGTCTGACATCCTAATAGACTCCGTTGCTGCCAGGTACACCCTAATTGCCCGGACCAGAGCCAAGGCATGCAAGGCAAGTTCCTGCGGATGTT
Organism: Pelophylax lessonae; assembly: GCF_965119305.1. Lineage (NCBI taxonomy): Eukaryota > Metazoa > Chordata > Amphibia > Anura > Ranidae > Pelophylax > Pelophylax lessonae. The sequence goes on from NC_138768.1 coordinate 79,080,031, forward strand.
TCAGCCTGGGACACAGGGGAGACAACACAATGTCTTAATTTAAATGGAAATCAGAGAAAATCTTTGGGAGGAACGACGGACAAGGGCAAAGAACCACCTTATTTATGTGAGTCACCAGTAAGGTGGACATAAGGATAATGCCGCCAATTCCGACCCTGTGTGCAGACGTGATAGCCACCAAAAATGCCACCTTCTGAGACAGCATAAACAATCGAATCTCCCGGAGATTCTCAAAAGGAGGCTTCTGGAGGCCCGAAAGCACCAAATTGAGGTCCCAAGGCGGCAACAGGGGTCGCTCTGGAGGAACCAAATGTCGGACACCCTGAACAAAGGCAGGCACCAGGGAGTGTGTGTCCAAAGGTTGTTGGAAGAAGACCACCAAAGCCGACACCTGGCCCATGATGGTACTTATGGGCCAATTTCTGTTCAACCCCCCCCCCCCCCCCCCGCTAAAGGAAGGTCAAAATCCGAGCCACCGAGAAGAGTCTCCTACCATGCAATGTACGTCTAACACGTACGATGGTAGATCTTCCTAGAATTAGATTTCCTAGCTTTTGACAGTGTTGGAATCTTCATAATAAACTCAAATAAACCTCTATCCATCAGCACCTGGCGTTCATCAGCCAGGCCGTCAAAGCCAGCGACTGTAAAGCAGGATGAAAGATTGGTCCTTGGGACAGCAGATCCCCCCTGAGAGGAAGCTTCCAAGGAACGTCGGTGACCAGCCGCACCAGATCAGCGTATCAAGCCTGGCGAGGAGAGTCCGGAGCCACTAAGATGACCAGAATCCCTTCTGCCTCGATCCTGCGTAGAAGTCTTGGCAGAAGCTTGAGAGGAGGGAAGGTGTAAATCAGACGATACTGACCCCAGGGGGCCACCAGCGCATCTGTGGCGTTTGCCAAAGGATCCTATGACCAAGCCACAAACCTCTGCACCTTTCTGTTGAGCAGAGATGCCAACAGATTCACCTCGGGGATGCCCCACCGGAGACACAACTGACGAAACACCTCCGGATGAAGGGACCACTTCCCTTGGTCCAATGCCTGCCAACTGAGGCAGTCCGCCTGCCAGTTTTCCACCCAGAGAATGTATTTGGCAGAAAGGGCTGGAAAGAAACGTTCTGCCCACCTTAGAATGCCAGCTACCTCCAGAGCTGCCAGGACAATTCTTGTGCCCCCTTGGTGAATGACATCAGCCACGGCCGTGGCATTGTCTGATTGAATGCGCAATGGACATCCCTGTCCATGATCCTTCTAATGTTCCAGGCACAGTCTGATCGCTCAGAGTTCCAATACATTGATTGGTAGTCTGGACTATTCCAGTGTCCAGATCCCCTGAGCAGCATTTTTGCAGAGGACACCTCCCCAGCCATACAGGCTGGCATCTGTGGAGACCACTGTCCAATACAAGAGGAGGAAGGATTTGCTTAGCCGAAGTGCCAGAGAATGAAGCCACCATATCAGGGACTCCTTCGTTCCCGGCTCAGCCGAATCCGATTTTCCAGAGACTGCAGAGTCTTGTCCCATTTGACCAGAAACTATCTTTGCAGGGACCTTGTATGGAAATGTGCAAACAGAACCACCTCAAAAGGTAGACACCATCAGGACCAGCACCTGCATGCAATTACGGAGGGATGACCATCTGCTGGACAGCATGAGATGAATTGCAGACTGCAATGTCTGGAATTTGTCCAGCGGAAGGAGCACTCTGGCTAAGGTTGAGTTCAGAGTCAGACCCAGATAGTCCAGCTTTGTGGCCGGAACCAGAGCAGACTTCTGAAAATTCAAAATCCAGCCGAACTCCCTCAGAAATCATATGGCGATTTCCAGGTTTTCCTTAAGAGCAGTAGGGGACTCCGCTCCTAGAAGGAGGTCGTCCAAGTAGCCCAGTACCGCGATCCCTCGTTGGCGTAACAATGCTAGCACCGGGGCTAACATTTTTGTGAAGACCCGAGTAGCAGAGGCGAGACCAAAGGCTAATGCCACAAACTGATAATGCTCCTCTCCCACGCCAAAGCGGAGAAAGCGCTGGTGACCTGCACATATTGGAATGGGAACGTAAGCATCCTTGACGTTGATAGAAGCGAGGAAATCCCCCTGATGCAGGGATGCCACCCCCCTTTAAATGGACTCTATCCTCAACTTCTGCACCCGCACAAAGCAGTTCATCGCCTTGAGGTACAGGATTGGACGCACCTTGCCTTTCTTCCTGGGAACTGTAAACATGTTTAAGTAAAAACATGACAATCACCCCTTGAAGCAACAGGTCTTGTACAGCCCCAAACAGATCCTATAAACAGTCCGGGGACAGGTGCAAGTTGGAATGAAAGAACCTTGCCGGGGGACAAGAGTGAAACTTGATCTTGTAAGCTGGACTGAACGACTTTGTGTACCCACTTGTCTTGTACCAGGAAGTCCACGGGTCAGGAAACCAACAAAGACGCCCCCCCCCCCCGCCCCTGATATGGGTGAAGGCGCACCTTCATCCTGAAGGAGCTTTGTCTGCGGGTCTGTAGAAGCCACTCTTGGCTTGCCAGACCAGGTTCGATCAGATCTCTAGAAGAGACCCTGAAAGGCTAACAGCCCTTTGTCAGTCAACCCTGAGGGATGAAAAAAACTTACGCGCTGAGAAGGAAGGCCCATGTCTATGACGGCGTTTATTGTACTTAGTAGCCTATAATGCTCAGACTTCCCCGAGCAGCCACCAAGGTGGCAAAAAGGATTGGAGGGCTAAAGTAGGAATGGGGGGACTTTAAGGGTACCACTTGTAATCAATAATAGTCAATCAGTTAAAAACTATTCAGATTTTATTTGTATTTTAAATCAACAAAGAAATATTGTTGCAAGAAAAAAAAAGGAGAACAAAACATATACAGTTACTGGATAACAGCATTCAAAAGATCAATGATATATTAGTTAGATTATAAGTAACTCTAAATGACTGGACCGGATATTCTACCGGTTTTTGTCCACATAACAGCGCCCAACATGTTTCACTGATGCTTCCTCAGGGGCGTGTAGCTGCAGCGGAGATGGTCATAAAGGTACTACTTTAAAACACAAGAACATGTTACATATACAGTTTTGACACATAGATCATTATGCAAGCTGTTCATCAGAAAGCCCAGCACCACCTCACCAGCCAAGGTGACCACTGAAGGTCCCATCACCAGGAGACACCCATAATCTAGAGAGAAGGCCAAAAAACTCTCTGGGGGGGATGAGTGCGGAAGCCGATAAGTTCAGTACAGAGGAGAAAGAACAAAGGTTTAAGAGTGATAGCTCTAATAGAAAGTGTCATAATATACATGTCTGTATCGAACAGATCCATAAGGACTCTAGAGTCCAGTCTCTCTAATTTGTTTATAGAAGTTTGAAAAAGATATATTTCTTTTTAGGATATATATACCTTTTTAATTTAATATCATATAGTTCGATTCAATGCAGGTAACCAGAGGAATTAAAACACGGAAAAAGAGATGGGCCACGGGACGGGATGGATGATTGCTTGAACTAAACACATGAACAGTGTATCTGATCCAGAAGCTCGTAACCGGTGTTCAATCTGGAAACCGGTGGAACAGTCCACTTCTTAATAAGGGACTCCTCATAGGGGTAACGCCTAGTAAATCGCTAAGGGACCCCAAGGGGACGCTTTTGTCATCTCCACTCTTTAGCGACAATTCTGTAAAAATAGGCGGATAAAGGAAACACCTTCGCCGCTCTGGATGGCTTGTGAGTGCCAAAAGGGAACCTGTGCCTTCATCGCAGTTGCATCCTCCATCTTCAAGGTCTCACGCACAGATACAATCAGTGCTTCCACCAGCGCCTTTTCATGGGCGGTTCCAGATGTGGAGGAATCATCCTCACTATCTGAGGATTCCTGGCTCACGGTCGTAGACCCAGCAGGGTGACCCACGTCCGCAGGGGTCCAATCAGATTCAGGATTTGACGAAACAGATGAGGCAGAGGAAGGCGAGGAGTGCATTTTGCTACCCCGTCGCCCGAAAACCACCTCCACCCTGGTACACAAAGGACTCCAGGATTGCTGTCAGTGCATCGATGGATGGTTGGGACCCAGGGGGCCCTGCAGTCTCAGAGAGGGGGGTCAGGTTTGGATATGTGCTCCAAAGACTCCATGAGTCACCAGTGTAAACACTGTAAAAGGGACAACCCCCCACCGCATTGGCAGAACCACCCGGTCGCCAGGCAAAAGCAATAAGCGATCCTCAGCAGAGAGGGAGAGAACCCCACCAGACTCACCACCCAGCAGAAACAGCCACCAGGATAATCCGCACTCCACCTGCGGCGATCAGCAAGTGACAAGATCCAGGAGTCAGCACCACGGGATGAGGAGGGGCTCCCACCGCCAAAATCGCCGCTCACAGGGCTCCACTGTCATAGCCGCCGCTATTTTCTATGGCAAACCCACGCAAAATGGCCGCCGGACTACACAAACATGGCCACCGTGCATAGGAATACACAGGCTCCAGCAAAATAGCGGCACCACGAGGCTCACAGGGACCCAGACGGGATCCCTAGACCTCAAGGACAGACACAGGTAGGACGGGGAGCGCTGACAGGAGCACCTACCAGGTACAACCCCCCCCCCCCACACACACACAGCTAATCGTTCAGACGCTGGCAGCGCACCCCCAGGCCCCCCATCAACAGCACTGCGCCCTGCCCCCACCCCAGGAGGTGGACCAGACCACCCACACAGCCCCAACATAAGTGGAGGGGGGTAGGATGGGGGACAGATGAAAAAGGTGGGGGGCCTGACGGGAAGGAGGGGAACCCGGAGGTCTGACCGTCCAAAGGAGGGGCCCACATCCACCCCAAAACCCTCCAGCGGGAGGGGGGGGGGAGACAGCTACTTACCATATCAGGAACCAGGCGGGCACCACTCCAGACAGAACCCCTCCTCGTCGAAATGGGGGAGCTGTCAATTGGGAGGACTGCTGCGACTTAGGCCAAGACCCGGTCGATGTTTTGCTTGCAGGCCAGCCCCCATCCAGTGGGGCTATGTCCCGGGCCGACCTAGCATGGCGCTAAGGTCTGTGCGCGCTCACTGACCAGCCTGGGGTGACCACTAGATCTAGATTATCCAGCCCGTCGCCCAGTCCGGCAGTTGATTGTAGATCTCACAGGAAAAAAACAGGAGAAAAAATTTCTATCTAAAAAAATTTGCCAGGACCAGAGATCCCAGCAAGGAACTAGGTCCTTACTCCTGACTAGGTAAAAAAAAAGTACCTATAGCAGGGAGAGGGAGTATACCACCTGCCTAATGTCCTACTCCTGTGGGGCAGTATAACCCAATGGTTATGACGATCAGGAGCTGTGTCTGTCAATGAAAGAAAGAGAAAAGATATTTAATGTCTATGTGCACAGTGAGGATTATAGGGAGCACAAATACAAAAAATATACTCCAGAGCAATCTTCAAAACATTCTTTCTGGTATAGACAAGTTCGCCAATCATGAGATATGTGGCAAGAATTATGGCTCACTAAAATACTTGTCATAGCTTTCCACACTATAGGCTCTGGTCACACACCAGGATAGGACTTGTGCCAGAGGCGTAACTAGAGCCTTCAGGGCCCCGATGCAAGAAACCATGAAGAGCCCCCCCAGATCCCTGGCCGGGGCCCTTCCCTTCAAGCCCAGGGCTCTTCCCACTAATCCTGGGGCTCTTTACTCTCGTTGCATGGCCTTTTATTACGGTCCCGCAGCAGGATCCTTTCACAAGTTCTGCAGTGGGCTCCCTTCCTGCAATCTTGGGGCCTCCCCACAGTGGTGCAATGCCAGGACCCGGTCGCAAGTGTGACTTTTGCAATCCTGGAAGTTCACCCACTGGTTTGCTACTGGGCCCCCTGGAGCATGGGGCCCGGTAGCAATCGCAACCCCTGCAACCCCTGTAGTTACGCCCCTGACTTGTGCCCAATGTCTATGTCCAATATGTCAGTGGTTAATATATACACTTGTCTGATCACACAAGGTTACACACATGAAAAATGTTACCTGCTTTATACTGTCAGGGTTATTTATGTTTAATTAGCAAAGGATAAAAGAGTTAGAGTTATTGTAAAATAAATTTGGGATGTGTCTGTGCTATAATTATAAAAACAACCAGCTATTTATTTAATGTGCTCTGGTAATGATACCGTTTTAAAACAGATCTCGAACACTGAAAATAACTTAAAAGAAAAAAGTACTCAAACGCCACAGCAAATTCAGAAAGAGATGGCTGAATCTCTTAATAGTCTTGAGAAAGCGCCCAACGACATGCTTAATATGATGAGTTGTATGTAAGGAAATTTTAACAATGACACAAAAAGGCCTCTGAAAGAAAGCAGTAAAATCAGACCTGCGGGAAGAGCAGAATGAGCCATAGAATTGCTCTGAAGTTCATCTGTCCTTCTATCTTCAAGAGGCTTAGGTGATGCACTGGGAGCTGCTGCAAGAGGAAAAGCAGCGAGGTAGATCATTATACATCTCTTGATGTGCCGCATAAAGCATTCATTATCTTAGTGTCGGGGCTAAGGATGATGAGCTGAAGTATGGGTCATGGCCTATAAATAGTGCAGAGTAATAATCACTGCACTCTGAGCAGATCTTTGCAGATGCATATGTATTTGGAAACTGCCTGCAATGGCCACATTCATTCATAATAACAATCTTTCATGTTTGTATACTTTCAGCCTGAATAACAAGTAAAAATATTGCGACTAGACAACTGAATTTGCTGCAGCTGAAAGTAAACCGCTTATTAACTGAAATAACTAAAGATATAGGTTGAAAAATACATAAGCAGAGGTAATCTGTAGTTAAAAACGACATGCAACAATGATTAGCAGATCCAGAAAAAAAGGCAGATAACGTGATAAACGCAAATAGGTAAGTGCAGCCTGGGTCCCTCCCACTTTTCAAGCCACCCTATTTGTTACTACGGCCGGGTCACAGGAATGAGTTTGATTTTTAAAAGCAAAGCCAAGATTTGCATATAAATGTAGATGCTAAAATCTTTGAATGTACTGTTTTGTTCTGCTGCCTGCACACTTAGGGTACCTTCTGCAGCTTTACATTATTTGCCACGTCTAAGTAATCTGTACTTGTTGTACATGTAAGTTAAATTCTATAGAAAAAAAAAATGTGTGTGCACGTTTACAGTCTTTGTCAACCTTCTGCGGATACGTGTTGCCTAAAAGGTCTAGGAGAAAAAGGTTATTGCTACAGTGGACAGATTCCCCCAAGCTATGCCAGGTGCAAGGGATGTCTGAACACCACACGCACCTACACCCCTTGCCTCACAAGCAGAAAAGGTCTCTGCAGCATTCAGAGTTTCTGATAATAATGAGCTATGCAGCATTCAGAGTTTCTGATAATAATGAGCTATGCAGCATTCAGAGTTTCTGATAATAATGAGCTATGCAGCATTCAGAGTTTCTGATAATAATGAGCTATGCAGCATTCAGAGTTTCTGATAATAATGAGCTATGCAGCATTCAGAGTTTCTGATAATAATGAGCTTTGCAGCATTTAGAGTTTCTGATAATAATGAGCTTTGCACCATTCAGAGTTTCTGATAATAATGAGCTTTGCACCATTCAGAGTTTCTGATAATAATGAGCTATGCAGAGAACAGATACAGTAGTGAGCCATGACATAGAGCTACATTTCATCACTGAGGTGGTCAATCTGGAATGTATAAAGGGCTTACTTTTCCCTAGTCCCAGCAGCCAAACAAACCAATGGACAAACAAACTAGCATGCAAATAAACAAAGAGTAGACCTGAAGCAGAAGTAACTGCCACCATCGGACTGCTAGAAAATGCTTCATAGCTTGTCCCCATGTTTATAAGAGATTTGGAGGCTACAGTAAAGGATGAAAGAAGCAGCACAAAGCAGATCAGCATCATAAGCAGTGATGGATAGGTTAATCAAGTAATTTATATCTATGTACTGAATACACCCACAACCAATGAATCAATTTGATTGGCATAAAATGTTTAAACATTTGGATAGCCACTGGATAGTACTTACAAACTACTCTACATATGGTCACTGATTCGTTTCCAAATAGTGAAGAATGGTTTGGGCAGCTGTTGAAGGCTTTTTTTTTCCATTTACCCAACTATTGGAAATTCATAAACATTCATGAAATGAAGGACTGCAATTCACACATTCAACTGTTTAGGGCATACTCTATAAGTGAGAGGAAGAAGGTGCAGGAGGGGGATGGTTGATTACATTGGGGATGTTTGGATATTTATATTGCTCTATGGGCATGTGTTAAAACTTGTGTATAGACACTTAAAATTTAAAGACACTTATTTTATTGCTATTTTTGAATATATTATATTAACTTTTACATACCAATGTTTGGTAATTGGATTAGAGCTACTATGGGCTTTTTGGTGTTATATTTACCTTTTGATGAGATATGAGATAGTTTATGATAATAGTAAATTGCTTTTTATTTATGGCTCGTGTTTGCACAGTAAGAGCTTTGGTGTAATGATTTAGGCTGGCCATTGCAAATTTCTTTCCTGAAGCCACGGGAAAAAAAATTTGCATGATTCCCCCATCAGCACAGACATCACTGACAGGGGAATCCCTCCTGCCAGGCCATTATCTGCTCCCAGAAACCGTCCCCGCATAGGATAATCAGAAGCAAATTCGGCAGGCTGGTTGTACCCAAGTTTATCGATCGATCAACTTGGTACATTCAGCCTGCCCATTAATGGCTCGAATCTTGGTCGGTTTCTGCTGAACCGGCTGAGATTTGAACTGTATAAGATTGGCCTTAGATTTATTATTTTGGTTTATGGAAGTGTTGCCATATCTGTACAATATATTATCTGAGATTATTCTGCATATTTATCAGAAGGTTTTCTTATAAAGGTTTAAATATGTGTATCTATAGGATGTGCGGTTTCTGACTGAAAACCATTTTTTAACCATTTCTATTTTGTTATGAATGCATGTTTTCAGCACTTTATACACTTTGCATGGTTGCACAAAGCACTTTACATATAGTGTGGAATGTTTTATTTTTAATGCATATGACATAAGGTTGAGGTTATATACATGAGTACACCCCTCACATTTTTGTAAATATTTTATTATAGGTTTTCATGTGACAACACCGAAGAAATGACACTTTGCTACAATGTAAAGTAGTGAGTGTACAGCTTTTATAACAGTGTAAATTTGCTGTCCTCTCAAAAGAACTCAACACACAGCCAATAATGTCTAAACCGCTGGCTACAAAAGTGAGTACACCCCTAAGTGTAAATGTTCAAATTGGGCCCAATAAGCTATTTTCCCTCCCCGGTGTCATGTGACTCGTTAGTGTTAAAAGGTCTCAGGTGTGAATGGGGAGCAGGTGTATAAAATTTGGCATTATGGCTCTCACTCTCTCACACTGGTCACTGGAAGTTCAACATGGCACCTCATGGCAAAGAACTCTGAGGATCTGAAAAAAAGAATTGTTGCTCTACATAAAGATGGCCAAGGCTATAAGAAGATTGCCAAGACCCTGAAACTGAGCTGCAGCATGGTGGCCAAGACCATACCGCGGTTTACCAGGACAGGTTCCACTCAGAACAGGCCTTGCCATGGTCGACCAAAGAAGTGGAGTGCACATGCTCAGCGTCACATCCAGAGGTTGTCTTTGGGAAATAGACATATGAGTGCTACCAGCATTGCTGCAGAGGTTGAAGGGGTGATGGGTCAGCCTGTCAGTGCTCATACCATACGCTGCACACTGCATCAAATTGGTCTGCATGGCTGTCGTCCCAGAAGGAAGCCTCCTCTAAAGATGATGCACAAGAAAGCTCGCAAACAAATTTCTGAAGACAAGCAGACTAAGGACATGGATTACTGGAACCATGTCCCGTGGTCTGATGAGACCAAGATAAACTTATTTGGTTCAGATGGTGTCAAGCATGTGTCAAGCATGTGTGGCGGCAAACAGGCGAGGAGAAAAACAAGTGTGTCTGGCCTACAGTCAAGCATGGTTGTGGGAGTCATGGTCTGGGGCTGCATAAGTGCTGCCGGCACTGGGGAGCTACAGTTTATTGCGGGAACCATGAATGCCAACATGTACTATGACATACTGAAGCAAAACCTGATCCCCTTCCTTCGAAGACTGGGCTGCAGGACAGTATTCCAACATGATAATGACCCCAAACACGACTCCAAGACGACCACTGCCTTGCTAAAGAAGCTTAGGGTAAAGATGATGGACTGGCCAAGCATGTCTCCAGACCTAAACCCTATTGAGAATCTGTGGGGGCATCCTCAAATGGACGGTTGAGGAGCAAAGGTCTCTAACATCCACCAGCTCCATGATGTCATCATGGAAGAGTGGAAGAGGACTCTGGTGAACTCCATGCCCAAGAGGGTTAAGGCAGTGCTGTAAAATAACGACAGCCACACAAAATATTGACACTTTAGGCCCAATTTGGACTTTTTCACTTAGGGGTGTACTCACTTTTGTTGCAAGCGACAATAATGACTGTGTGTTGAGTTATTTTGAGGGGACAGCAAATTTACACTGTTATGCAAGCTGTACAATCACTACTTTCGATTGTAGCAAAGTGTAATTTCTTCAGTATTGTCACATGAAAAGATATAATAAAATATTTACACAAATGTAAGGGGTGTACTGACTTTTGTGAAATACTGTATATTTTTTTTTAAATAGTTGTCACGTTTGTTTTGGGGCACGTTATCTTATAAACGTACTTGGTTACATATAGTATTGGCACAGAATGTATTGTTATCAACTCAAAACATACGCTTACTAAAAATACATAAATTTCTCGATTAAAAAAAAAAAAAGAAGTTATGGGGCATGCTTACACCTTTGAAGTTCCACTATTCATTTTCTTATATACCTAACCAAAACCTATCATATGTGGTAAGAAGCAGCTCATTGTCCATCTGAATAAGCCCGTAGATCCAGAAATGTGAAGTCCCCTGTTAACTTGAGCAGCTCGCATTGGGCTGAATTATAGGCCAGTCCTTTAACCACTTAAGCCCCGGAGGATTTGGCTGCTAAAGGACCAGGGTTTTTTTTGCGATTTTTTACTGCGTGACTTTAACGGACAATTGCGCGGTCGTGCGACGCTGTACCTAAACTAATTTGACGTCCTTTTTTTCCCACAAACAGAGCTTTCTTTTGGTGGTATTTGATCACCTGTGCGATTTTTTGATCACAAAAACAAAAAAAGAGCGTAAATTTTTCAAAAATAACAATATTTTTCACATTTTTTTATATGAAATTCCCCAAAAAAAAAAAGTAAAAATCAAAATGTTTTAACATTTTTCGGCCAATTTGTTTTATGCTACCTATGTTTGGTAAAAAAAAAAAAATCGCAAAAAGCGTATTTTGATTGGTTTGCGCAAAAGTTATCGCGTTTACTAACAAAGGGAAAGATTTTTGTCATTTTTGGTGTTTTTTTTTTAACGCGTAATGGCGGCGATCTGCGATTTTTTTTCGGTACTGCGACATTGCGGCGGACAGATCGGACCCTTGACTGACATTTTTGACACTTTTGGGGGTACCAGTGACATTACTGCAGTAATCAGTGCTATACATATGCACTGTTACTGCAAAAATGACACTGGCAGGGAAGGGGTTAACTTTATTGGACAGGGAGGGGTTAAGTGTGTCCTAGGGGCGTGATTCTAACTGTGTAGGGACATTCCTATTGGTGTAAAAGCAAAGATCAACCGTTCTACATAGTAGAACGGACAGATCTTCACTTTTACACAGGGAGAACTGACAGGCAGCTTGTTTACACAAGCCGCTCTGTCTTTCTCCCTTCACAGGAGCGATTGCAGTGTGACTGGCGGACATCGAGTCCGCCGGTCACACGCACTGACTTGTCTGTGAACGAGCCGCGGCGGGCGCGCGCCCGCCCGCGATAGGCTCGCAAGTCAGTGACAGGCGAGTGACGTACCGATACGTCACTCTGCCTGGCCGGGGCTGACCGCCGCAGTATATAGTCGTGCGGCGGTCGGCAACCAGTTAAGCTTCAAATTATTTTCTCCAACACTCAAACAGAATCAATCAAATCAGTGGGTAAAAAGCCAAAGTGGAAGTCACGGCTAAACCTATCTAATCTTAAACCTGATGTCATCCCCATTCTAACCTTTAGAGGAAAGATGTATATACTTTTATACTACAGTATTCTAAAGTAGCCCCGGTCCGATCACATGATCTCCCCAGTGGCCGGCTTCAGGGGACAGGAGAAAGCAGCAACAATAGCTGAAATGCCTGGGCAGTGACGTCACCCATAGGCTTACTATGGTGTATGTGTTGTTGTCCCTCCTCTCCCCTGAAGCCAGCGATAGGAGCCGATCACATGACCGGACCAGAGCACACTGAGAATATGTATAGACCTCTTTTCTGTACAGACTAGTGAGCATAGGACTTAGAATGTGGAAGAGACCAGATTTAATATTAGGTTTACCTTGACTTCAACTTTAATACAGTAACTTCATGTCAATGGATCTATACAAAGGCCAGCTATGACTTCTGGTTGACATCTACTTAGCCTATTTAATTGAACAAAAAATGTTAGCAGAGTGTGATATTTGGGATAATGCACATTTACCATAGTCTGTGTTGGTGCCGGCATCATGAACTTCAGGAGGTCTTTTCGTTAGGGAAGCCAAATAATGTAACTCGGCCATAGTTGGGAGCAGAGGGCCTGGGATCTGATCTGTCAAATCCGCTTCAAATGAGCCTGAAACAATGATCTTCAGTTCAGAAATTGTATGCTACAAACCCACTATGGATATGGTACAGTCAGCTGGAATGGTCACAAAGTGATAAAACATCTTTCTTTTAGCCCCGTTCACACCGGTGCGACTTATGCCATTTGACAGTTCCAAATCGCATCAAGTTGCACCCCATTGCTGGCAATGGAACTGTTCATATCGCCACGACTTATGTCGCAGCAATTATGAAAAAGGTTCCTGCACTACTTATTACCGATTTCATTGCGATCTGCATAGACTTCTGGTAAATTAAGTCGCAATGAAAATGGCAGTGCAATACGCACTGAAGTGTGGCTTTGAAATTGCACATAAGTAGGGGGGGAGGGGGCAAAAGAAAAGAGCCACAAATGGGCAACAAAAGAGGATAGTCACAGCCTCAGTTTGTGTAACTTTTACTGGATAGGTTGGTCCACATGCAAACTGTAGAATTTGCATTTCAAATTTTTCAAAAACCATTTATTTCTGTCAAAGTGCAGACCATGGATAAAGATGCAACTGCCTTTGTGGCTCCCCCTTGGACGCAATAACAGGACCGATACAAAGGATGTGTTACTTGAAATATCTGTGGTTCGAACAGGTCACTTAAACTGCTACCATAAAGGCTTTCAATAATAAGGCATAAACCCCTCCATAATCAGATCATAAGCAGAAAAAAAAGAAAACAAACAACACACTTAAAAATGTGTCTTTTTAGAGTGACACTATAGGGGAAATAGAATCTGGTGCAGCTGTGCACAGTAATCAATCAGGTTCTAACTTCAGCTTGTTCAGTTAAGCTTTGACAATAAAACCTAATAGCAAATTGGTGACCATGCACAACTGCATCAAATTTTGTATGCACCCGTTTTAGTAAAACTCCCTCTATGGCTCTGGTACTGGATTGATAATTGTGGGGGTTGGAACATAGGTCAGTTACACAATTTAAAGCCTACACCAGCTGAGTACAGTGTTCAACGTAGGGGGGGATTGTTTTTTAACAACTTCCCCCAAATGGACATACCCGTACATCCTTGGGGTTCAGTGGTAATGATGCCTGCACATATATTTTGTTCAGCTGGCGATTCTCTTTTTGGCAGAAGTGATCTGAATGGCTAATTAGCTACTCGATCACTTATGCGGGTGGTAGAAGGGGGTCCCACCCCCCTCCCGCCGCCTCTCCGGTCCCATCGTGGAGGCCGGGAGCGATGCGGCCGGCAGCGATGGCTGCCTGGTACAGAGAGAGAGGAACTGATGTTGTTCCCCTCTCTCTGTAACCCTGGAAACCAGGAGCGATGAGTATTTGTCACTTCTAGTTCCGCCCCTTTGTTTACCTGGCCACCAGCGGGCAGAGAAGCAGCCGATCAGACCGATCTTGGTCTGATCGGCTGCATGGGGGGGGCCAGAGGAGAGATTTAGGGTCTAATAGACCCCAAATCTCTCCATAAAGAGGACCTGTCACAAGGGATGTTTTTCATCCCTTGTTATATCCCTTTTTATAGAAATAAAGGTATGATGTGCACGAGCACAGCCGCTCTAGGCGCTGTCTCTTTCCTAATTGGGCAGATTGATAGCAGCAGAAGCCATTGGCAACTTTCTGTGGGGGCACCCGATTAAGAGGATGAGCCTGCAGTGCCGGCAGGAGACCCAAGAAGAGGGCAGGTACGTATAGACATTTTTATTTTTTTTAAAAAAGCTATACAACCACTATAAACAATAGAGAGGTACTTAATTAACATAAGGGGAGAGCAAAGGGTTGTCCGTTTCAGTGTTTTGCTGCTTGTTCACTACTCTGAGGTTGGGGCAGTTCTTAAAAAAGTTGCTTTAACTGTTGTACAGGCAAGTAAGATAACAAACTGACTGACAGTAGTGACTAGAAATCTACCTGAGCCAAAATCAAAAATGTTCTCCTCTGGTAAACCTCTTCAGTTTCATATTTCAACAGTGAGTTGAGCTGTTTGTCTTTACTCTCACTTTGAATCTTTTACTATATACATATGGAATTTGCATGTGCCTGCATGGGTTTCCTCCGGATACTCCGGCTTCCTCCCACTCTCCAAAGACATGCTGGTAGGTCAATTGGCTCCTGTCTAAATTGTCCCTAGTATATGTATGTATGAATTAAAGTGAGTGAAGGACCTTACATTGGAAGCTCCTTGAGGGCAGGTAGTGATGTGAATGTACAATATATGTAAAGCGCTGCAAAAAATTGATGGCCCAATATAAATAACTGTAATAAATAAATTATATATATATATATATATATATATATACACACACACACACATACATATACACACACATATATATATACACACACACACACACACACACACACACACACACACACACATCATATACAGTCATTGCCATAAATACTTCGCTCAGAAAATTGTTGCAATTACAAATGTTTAGGCATTCTCATGTTTATTTCTGTGGTCTGTACTGGTATGACAAGAAAGTGGTGAAACAAAAAGCCAAACCTGACACATTCCATGCAAAACTCCAAAAATGGACTGGATAAAATGATTGTCGCCTTCCCAAAATTGTAAGAAATAATTGCATTCCAATTTGTGATGCTCCTGTAATATGTAATTAAACTCACCTGTTTCAATTAACAGGTGCTGACAATATAGAAATCACACCGGCAAAAGTTAAAATGGCGAAGAATTGATTTAACCTTTCTGTTGTGTCTTTGTGTGCCACATGGAGCATGGAGAAAAGAAAAAGCAGCAAATAATTGTCTAAAGATGTAAGAAAAAAAAATGTGGAGAAGCATGGACAATCTCAAGGGTACAAGTCCATTTCTCGAGATCTAAATGTTCCTGTGTCCACTGCATGCAAAAACATTGTCAAGAAGTTTACAGCCCACGGCACTGTAGCTAATCTCCCTGGACATGGAAGAAAGAGAAAATGTGATTAAAGATTGCCACGAAGGATTGCTGGAATGGTGGATAAAGAACCTCGCTTAAGTTCTAGAAAAATTCAAGCTGACCTTCAGGCACGGGGTCCAACTGGGTTAGCTCGCACTATACATCACCCAGGAGGACCCCACTGCTGACACAGAAATATAAAAAAGCCAGATTGAAGTTTGCTGAAACTTACCTGAGGAAGACAAAATCTTATTGTGAGAATGAACTGTGGGCAGACAAAACAAAATGACAGCTTTTTGGTAAAGCCCATCATTCTAGTGTTTTCAGAAAACAAAATGAGGCCTTTAAAGAAAAAAATGCAATCCCAACAGTCAAACATGATTTGTTTTGTAGTTGCTTTGTTGCTTCAGGCACTGGATGTCTTGACTGTGTGCATGGCATTATGAAATCTGAAGACTACCAAAGAATTCTGGGTGCAATGTAGGGCCCAGAAAGTTGGGTCTCCATCAGAGGTCATGGTTCTTACAGCAGGACAATGACCCAAAGCACACATCAAAAAGCACCCAGAAATGGTTTAAGACAAAGCGCTAAAGAGTACTGAACTGAACTTATTTTTTCCCAAGAGATGTGCTACCAAATATTAAATTAGAGTGCCAATAATTTTGTCCAATCCATTTTTGTAGTTTTGCGTGGAATGTGTCATATTTGTGTCAAAAAGAAATAAACATGAGAATGCCTAAACATTTGTAATTGCAACAATTTTCTTGGCGAAGTGGTGCATTAGCTGACAGAAATACAGGGGTGCTAATATTTTTGGCCCGGAAAGATAGATAGATAGATAGATAGATAGATAGATAGATAGATAGATAGATAGATAGATAGATAGATAGATAGATAGATAGATAGATAGATAGATAGATAGATAGATACTTTTACTTACCCAATGGAATTACAAATTCATTACTCTCCATTAAATTAGGTTCATCATGAAGCACTTTCTAGAGATAAAAACAGACGTCTGGTTAATGCACAGGTAATCTGTCTTTACAGCCATCCAGTAGCACTGTACAAAGTTAGTGATAAATGACCAGGAGAGAGAAATTAGGTTACCTCTTTTTCCACAAGCTCATCAAAGTTATTTGACGTGATGATTGAGTCTTTTGGACGAAATGTAACAGATGTTTTCTTCTCTTTCTTCTCATCTTTTTCTTTCAGAGTTCGTCTCTTTTGTCTACAATAGAAAAGTGTAGAAGATATACTAGTCGATGGTTAATTTGTTTCTTACATTGCCATATAATCTGCAAAAACGTTTGGCCTGTTCGATCAGATCCGGCCCTGCCATTGGGCTGCCTTCAGAGGGGAAGGGGAGGGGGAGCGCCTCCTGATTACAGACAGAGCAGGTTCCTCTGCTTACCCGGCGCGGCCGCTGTCATACAAAGTCACGCCTCCTACCTAGGATAGACAGCACAGTGGTAACGTCTATCATAGGAGTCGGTCGAGGCGGCGTGACTTCGTATGAGAGTGCCCGCGCCGGGTAAGCAGAGGAACCCACTCTGTGTGTAATCAGGAGGCGCTCTAATCCCCATGCGCTCTGCATTGACAGGGGGCACTAATCACTCTGTATTGATAGGGGGCACTAATCATTCTGCATTGATGGGGGGCACTAATCACTCTGCATTGATGGGGGGCACTAATCACTCTGCATTGATGGAGGGCGCTAATCACTCTGCATTGATGGAGGGCGCTAATCACTCTGCATTGATGGAGGGCGCTGATCACTCTGCATTGGTGGAGGGTGCTAATCACTCTGCATTGATGGGGGCACTAGTCCCTCTGCATTAAGGGGGGCACTAATCACTCTGCATTGATGGGGGCGCTAATCACTCTGCATTGATGGGGGCACTCATCACTCTGCATTGATGGGGGCACTAATCACTCTGCATTAAGGGGGGCAAACCTGGAAAACCAGTTGCCAGGAGCAACATCATCAATACCAGCTAACATCACACACCTCACCAAAGAGAAGCAGTTGCAGCCATCACATTAGCGGTGAGTTAATTAAATGTTTGACCAAATATAACAGGCACATTTTTAAGTTGATAATTTTGTACACCCCCCGGATGATTTTAAAAATACCCAAATGGCACTCGGCAGAAAAAAGGTTCCCCACCCCTGCTCTAAATATATAAATAAAAAGTGGAATTTTGACTTGCCTGTACAGTACAGGACTCAGCAAAGCATTTATGGACCCTGGATTATGGGTTCTTACCTTCAGGTGACACTGGCAAAGCCTTCAAGGACATGCCCCACCAGGTATCTCCCCTATACCCTACCTTACTCCGTGAGTCCTTGGTTTTGTATAAAGCAATGCAGAGTAACCAAGTAATAGAATGGACAATAGAAGAGGCTTCCAACCAATGTGAGTGTATGCGGCGGCCTCAGCCAGCGCTACTCCGGGGGTACGTCAGCAGGCGTAGATAGTGGAGCAGTGCTGACTGAGGCTGTCACATTCACTCACATGAATCAGTTTGGGCAAGCGATATTTCAAACCTCTTCTACTGACACTACTGAATAAGTGACACTTGACGCCAGCACCCCTACTCCTGAGCGCCAGCCGGGAAATATAACTCACTCCTGCTTGGGGCGGCACTACAAGATTCATGCAAGCAGTAGAAGGGAGGGTGGCCTGTGTCCTGTACCACTGTACTACAAGATATGGACTCTTACAGGTAAGTCAAATTCCTCTTATCTTAATCGTACAGCACAGGACACAGGCAAAATATTCATAGACCCTGGTACCTACCCAAGCTCTGAATGAGAAGAATGGGCAAAAACTAGGCAAACAAAACTCTGCCAACAAGCAACAATAACAAGGGTAAAAATACCGAACTTCAGGGTCCTGCCAACAAGAACCTTGTGACAGAAGGCTAGACATCCGACTGATAGAACTTTATAAAAGTATGAACAAATCAACTGATTGAACCCACCGGTCTGGTATGTTGGGTATCCAGAGAAAGGAAGACTGTAACAGACATCTCCCCCACTCTTAGGAGTGAGAGCACCTCTTCAATGGAAAGACGGCTTTGGGGAAGACTTGGTGGGCTCTGCGCTTTTAGGATGTTGAGTTTCACTAGGGGCGGTTTGGGATCTTCCACTGTAGTAGTAAAATCTTTCCTCCCGAGATGCATTTTGTAACCTAGTCAAATGCCTCCTCTTTCAAAGCATCCAATCAGAGGCTCCAAAATATCCCGCATCCGCCTTGCTACTCCCAACCAATGGCTGGTTACAGATAGAGTTCTTTAGCCAATCAAATAATCTGATGCCACCTCAGACTACGGTATGATGGGGAAATCATTAATAAATAAAATATGATAGCCCCCAAGGCCCAACCACATGATAATAATAATGCATCAATGCAGAGTGATTAGTGCCCCCCATCAATAATAATTACATGAAATTAATAATCGCATAGAATATAAAATTAACTAGCATGGAAACAACTAGATGGTGTAGGGCTGATGACATGATGGTAACCCTCAGGGCCTAAAACACAATACCATCATAAAAATGGTGGGGTCACTAAATAATAGCATAAATAAAAAAACATGAAAAGAACCGGATGGTGGTCTAATAATATAAGATCCTATAGGACAGTGGTTCTCAACTCCAGTCCTCAGGACCCACTAACAGGCCAGATTTTAAGTGTTACCTTGGGGAGATGCAGACTAAAGTACTGCAATCACTGAGCAGCAAATGATATCACCTGGGATGTATTTCAGTTATCTTGCAAACCTGGCCTGTTAGTGGGTCCTGAGGACCGGCGTTGAAAACCACTGCTATAGGACCTGGCTATAGATAGTAGAAGCAATCCGTGAATCGCTGGTAAAGTATAACCAAAAACTATATCAACATAAATATAATGAACTAACATGGATGTGTAAAAATATACTACTCCCATGATTAAACATGACGAACGTAAACGTAACCGAAAAAAAACGAAGGAAAGGGAACCAAAGGCAATCCCATAAAAAAGACATAAGTACAGTAACCCAAATTTGGCAATATCCAAAAACCAAGCCATATATATGTGTAGCACTGCCCCCTAGAGGACTACTGAGAATTACACTTTCTGGATTCCCCTGGGTTACCCATAGCAACTGACAGCAGATAAACAGCAATGAAAGTTCTTGGCTCAGTCAATAATCAATCCAGGGGATGTTGTTTTTGTGTTTTATGTTTTATTGAGAACTTGGATAGGAGAAGGGATGAGTGGGATACTCCAACTCTTACTATTCACAGTCTTGAGGACAGCTAACTGAAGAATGTGGCAAGGCCGCTGCTTCACTCTGCCACTGAAGTGAAGATGCTTTAAATATTCCTGCTTGGATATTCTCTTCAGGGTTCTAAACTTGACACCTCCTTTACCCTCTCACTGCCTGTGTGCTGACACCTCTCCACTGACTCTAGCCTCTGGAGTGGTCCCCTTCCTGGCAGACCCCTGAGCAAGTTACTCTGTACTCACGGACACTGTTTTTCCAGAGTCACCGTTGCCTCAAAACTCCATCAGTCAGTCTCCCCTGGACCTCTGGGTTCAGCCACACTTTCTAGTTCACCAGGCTGACCACCTTCCACAGATTCAGAAGAGGAGACAGCCATCACCCTCCTCCTGGGACTTGGCTTCCCGCCCAAAGACCCCCTGCCACATGTGCCCTTGGCCTTTATAGCATATCCCTGGATGCACCACTTGTCTGTGCCAACCCACTGAGACAGCTACAAAAACCTGAGTGTCACGGGCTGGGTTTCCTCCACTGTCCAACATGCCTCCCTATTGGACACAGTGAGGACACTCCCTCAGCCAAGCTGAATCACACATGGACACATGGAACAGGCCTAACTAACAGATCCTGCTCCCTGAGAAGGAGGGAGCACACAGATCCTCCTGCTGCTCTGCTGTTAAGCAAACAGCCAAAAACTATTCTGTCTATCTAGCACCTGACTAGGAGGGTGCTACATATGGAATAAATGTGATAATCAGCTGATCTATTGAATGGTATCTCCCAATATAACATGCAATACATCCATTGAGTTAGAAATCAGTGAGAAAACAGTTAAGATCAAATTCTACATTCAAACCTCTGGGGGGGAATGCATCCATAATAAAAAAAATCCATTTCGATTCCCACTGGCCGAGGGTCCTAATTTTATGGCTACCCCGCCAGTGTTTTTTGTAGGGCACTATACCCCAAAACTTAAGATGGGAAGAGTTTCTGTAATGATTAGAGCAAAATGCTTGGAAACAAAATGTTTATCAAATCCTTTCTGGATATTCTGGATATGTTCTTTTATCCTCTCTTTCAGTGGCCTTTTTTGTACGTCCTATGTATTGCAACCTGCAACCACATTCCAGCGCATAGACCACTCCTTCGGTGTTACATCCTATGAAGTCATCTTGTATGTCATGCCTGTACTCGTGGATATGAAGCTGGACTTTTTACTATTTTGTCTCGAATAGTTGGAGCTCTCTTATAAATAAGTGTAGGTCTTTGGGGTAGTACAGACTGTAAATGTTTTTCCGTTTGGAGTATATGCCACTGTCGCTGTATGATTTTTTTTCTATCTTTTTTCTATTGTACGTTATAATCTAATAGAATAGGTATGTTTTCCATAGACACGTTTTGTTCTTGACTTTTGTTGTTGGTAAGCATATCTCTATTCACTTGTGCTACTTCTACTATTCTATCTTGAATAAATTCTCTTATTATCGATAAATCTTTCTCCTACTTTTTTCGTTGAATTCTTATCAGTTGGCCTTTTGGTATATTGAACAATTTTGTGATGGCAACTCCCTATGGGCACGGTAACGATCTATAGTTTTGAAACGTGTTTTAGTAATCAACTTGTTGTCTTCTTGTATAATCTGTAAATCCAAAAATGAAATACTTTTTTTCACTAATGTCCCATGTAAGTTTGATATTACGATCATTCTGGTTCAATTGGTTACCTTTCCATAGTAGAATAATATCATCAATATATCTTTTGTAAAAAAATCTATTCTTCTGGTGTTTCTGTGTACACCGACTCCTCTTCCCATTGGGCCATAAACAGGCCTGCCACACTGGATGCAAATCTGGCTCCCATAGCTACCCCCGTTCTTTGTTGATAAAATTGATGATGATACCAAAAATAGCTTTCTTTAAACAAAAATCAAGTCATTTTATAAGATATTTTCTCTGTATACATGGTAAATTAGTGCGTCAGACCCCATTTTGTTGCCTCACATGCATAAAGATGATGAATTATTGTATACATTGAAGAGACATCTGCCATAACCATTAAAACCGGGTTCTTCTTGAGCTTGTATATCTTAACATTTGTAATGCATGCTTCGTATCTTTAAGCTATGCCTTGGTACTTTGTACTGCTGGCTGTAGGAATTGGTCAATGTATTTCCCAAAACTAGTCGTTATTTAGTCAATTCCATTTATCGTGGGTCTTGGTTGTGGATCTTCCTTGCTTTTGTGTAATTTCAGTGTTGAATATATGATTGGTATACGGCATGTTTCTGGTATTCAATATCTTGCTTCTTTTTTTATCCAAAATTTGTTTTTTTAAGGCCAAGGTGTACTACTTTTTATTTAAAAGTCAGGGTTGCTTCAAAAGTCCCTGATAGGTGTGTGTCTCCCAAAAGTTTTAACATATTTTCATGGTATTTATCCTTGGATTGTAACATAATTCCCCCTCTTTTATCTACTGGTCGAATGACCACATCATTCCTCTCAATTAGTTTCCTAATGCCTGTTTGTACGTGTCTTGGTTCTTCTTTTTTCCTCATTTTCAGATTATTGGCATCTTGTATAACTCATGTTTGTTTATGATCATTGATGGTCGGATTAAAAATGGACTTGCTGCGTAAATTACTAAGGATAAAACCTTTATTGTTTATTAATAATTGTGATTTCTGGTTGATAGGCATATGCAACATGTATTTCTTAATATTTAAACTTTCTAATGTATTTTTATATATTAATGTAGGTTTGGAATTTGTCAAGGTTATTTTTTGGAGCATACTTCAAACCTTTACCTAATACACTCATCTTTTCACGAGAGAGTGATTTATTACTCAAATTAAATATACCCTCTTCTATTATTCTGGTTTTCTCTTTCCAGCTCTGCACCCTCTTTTCTTTCCAAGCTTCTTCTTATGTTTCTTACTTCTTCCTCTTGCCTTGGTGGTCGATTCTCTGGACCTCTCTAAAAAAAAATCTATTAGAATCTTGGCCCTGATAGTTCTCATATGGTCTTTCTTGACTACTATTGTAATAATTATCTCTCAATGGAGTATAATCGTTGTAAGTCGGAATAGGGCTCCTTTCATATGTTCTATTTTGATCATGTGGTACATCTCTTCTTCCTCTTGGACCATGATAGGGATTCCTCTCATAGGTTCTCTGTCCTTCATGTGGTGGGTCTCTTCTATCTCTATCATGAGGCCTGTGTGTTTCTCGAGATGGATTCCTTCTATCCGTTTTTCCATTACACGGGCATTTCCAATTTCCATAATGGTTGGGTTTTCTATTATTTTACCAATACTGTATTTTTTCCAATGCGTTTTGGGGAGTGCGATCCCAATGTGGAGGTTGTCTCCAATTATTTGGAGTGGATCCATTATGATATCTATATCTTTCACCGTACTGTGGTCTTCTCCAATTATTAGGGGTAACCCTATTATAATGTCTGTATCCTTCATCTGGTCTCTGTTGTCTTGGGAGACTCCCATTGAGTTCTATATTCAGCAACTTCCCTTGATCTACTATACTGATGAGCTCTGACATCATACGGAAGTGCTTGTGTTCTGTTCTCCTGCTGTGTGCCAATACGCACTGTTTTTTCTGGTGTAGAATATGTGGAAATAGGATCATCTTCTCCTATATGGGGCTGCCATTTGAACACTTGATCTATTTTATAATCATTTGTATCTCGGAGATATTTTTTACTTTTTCTTTGTTGGACTTCTCTATCTATTTTAGTCAGGTCTTTATTTAGTTGTGCTGTGAGTGCTGTGGTTATGTCCCACCAAAGACTGACCTTTTTCTCCATATTGTGACCCAATTTCCTCATAAGACTTTCTACATCATCATTTTTCTTGGGATTCTCTACTCCAAACACTTCATCCAAATTGATCTTTCTTTGTTCAACAAAGAAAAAAATATCCAGGATTGCAGTGAGAGCAAGTAGGGAAGATAAATATTTTATTTATGCAATTGTTTAGCAAACCCACCATCTTTATAATGGTATTGAGTTTTAGGCCCTGAGGGTTAGTCATCAGCCCTACACCATCTAGTCATTTCCATGCTAGTTCACTTTATGTTCAATGCGATTATAAATTTTATGTGATTCTTTTTATGCGATCATGTGTTACATTCTGCATTATCATCATGGGGTTGGGTCCTGGGGCTATCATATTTTATTTATTAGTGATTTTCCCAATCAAACCCTAGTCTGAGGTGGCATCAGAATATTTATGGATTGTAATTTAATATTATCAATGTAATTATTAGTTTTTTACATCTTTCAGTACATTAGCTGATTAGTGAGTGTATATCACCTAGCGGGACTAAACAGCATAGTATTGAATAGGTTATATGTTGTATTTTATTTTATTTATTCTTATGTGAATCTCTCCCCCGAGCTCTGACGTATGAAGTCTATTAGCCTATATATAACTTCCATTATTTATACATCTACATCGTTGAGAAGTAATTTAGAACTATTACCTAGTGAGAGCCTATCTTAATGACTCTGCTCACTGTCATCAGGTATGCGCCTTGTTTAAGGTTAGCATAGTATGAACAAAGGATATTGTTTTAATTTGGTCTTCAACATCATGGCCACAGTGAGTAGAACCATAAGTATTAGCAGCAATACAACATACAAGCTATAGACTTAAAAAAAATGGCCGCCATATCAGAGACAATAAGCACCCAATTTAATCACAGCACACAGTATCCCCTGATGAAGTAATGTGGTGTGACGTAATGCGTAGGGCATCGGCTTACCAGAAGAGATGTGTGGGCGAGCTTGGCGCTCGTGGAAGTAGTGCACATTTGTTGCTTTTAAAAGTGAGTACCCTGCTGCTACTTTTTATTATTAAAATTGGTAAACGATAACGCGCTATGGAGCTTCATTTCATACACTATGGAACGGGCTAGAGACCAAAGGAAGAGGATCATAGAGGATACATATTTAACTCTAGAAGTGTTGGGAGTGAAGGAGCAGTACAGAAAAAGTATTTTAATGCTGTTACCTTACAGCAGTAAGGTGAGCGGCTTGTGAACACGGTGGTGTCACTGCAGTGAAGATTCACATATTTGTTCGGTAGTGACTTTATGATTGCACTGAAGATTTATGCATACATTTGTTTGGAATCAGCTTACAAGTTATTAGTGTTTATCACATGGCAAAGGACACATTTTGATTGAGCATTAATTTACTATAGATTATTATATACTTATATATGCATGTCCTACAGAGTTATTTTTTATATATGTTATTTTAGTCCATTTATGAATTGAGTCACATTTGTTATTTTTCCACCATTAGGATTTTCTCAGATATTTGATCCTATTTGATTTATTGATCTCCTATTATCCAGTTTTTCACATATATTGATATATTTATTTAATCTCAACAGCGCAACACCTCATACACATTTACTTTTATTTATTTTATTAGCCTAAGGTTTGCTATATTGGTATTTGTCGCCTGTTGTGTATCCACTATTTTTCATCATAGTGATAGCGCGAGAGCGTTACGATTTTATCTTCAACTTATTATTATTATGATTATACAGGATTTATTTAGTGCCAACACGGGCGCAGGGCTTTACTATATAAAGGGAGACAATACAGCAACAATTTAATACACGAGGGTTAGGAGGGCCCTGCTCCTGCAAGCTTACAATCTAATAGGGAGGGGCTTGTGTAACAAAAGGTCGTAACTGGGAGGGATAAACTGATGAGGGATGTAGAAAATGTGGTTGTCAGCTGAAGGCAGTATAGGCCTCCCTAAAGAGATGAGTTTTCAGGGATCGCCTAAAAGTGGACACAGTAGGAGATACAGTGGGTACGGAAAGTATTCAGACCCCCCTAAATTTTTCACTCTTTGTTATATTGCAGCCATTTGCTAAAATCATTTAAGTTCATTCTTCTTCCTCATGAATGTACACATAGCACCCCATACTGACAGAAAAACACAGAATTGTTGACATTGTTGCAGATTTATTAAAAAAGAAAAACTGAAATATCAGATGGTCCTAAGTATTCAGACCCTTTGCTGTGACACTCATATATTTAACTCAGGTGCTTTCCATTTCTTCCGATCATCCTTGAGATGGTTCTACACCTTCATTTGAGTCCAGCTGTGTTTGATTATACTGATTGGACTTGATTAGGAAAGCCACACACCTGTCTATATAAGACCTTCCAGATCACAATGCATGTCAGAGCAAATGAGAATCATGAGGTCAAAGGAACTGCCTGAAGAGCTCAGAGACAGAATTGTGGCAAGGCACAGATCTGGCCAAGGTTACAAAAAGATTTCTCTTGCACTTAAGGTTCCTAAGAGCACAGTGGCCTCCATAATCCTCAAATGGAAGACGTTTGGGAAGACCAGAACCCTTCCTAGAGCTGGCCGTCCGGCCAAACTGAGCTATCGGGGGAGAAGAGCCTTGGTGAGAGAGGTAAAGAAGAACCCAAAGATCACTGTGGCTGAGCTCCAGAGATGCAGTCAGGAGATGGGAGAAAGTTGTAGAAAGTCAACCATCACTGCAGCCCTCCACCAGTCGGGGCTTTATGGCAGAGTGGCCCGACAGAAGCCTCTCCTCAGTGTAAGACACATGAAAGCCCGCATGGAGTTAGCTAAAAAATACCTGAAGGACTCCAAGATGGTGAGAAATAAGATTCTCTGGTCTGATGAGACCAAAATAGAACTTTTTGGCCTTAATTCTAAGCGGTATGTGTGGAGAAAACCAGGCACTGCTCATCACCTGTCCAATACAGTCCCAACAGTGAAGCATGGTGGTGGCAGCATCATGCTGTGGGGGTGTTTTTCAGCTGCAGGGACAGGACGACTGGTTGCAATCGAGGGAAAGATGAATGCGGCCAAGTACAGGGATATCCTGGACAAAAACCTTCTCCAGAGTGCTCTGGACCTCAGACTGGGCCGAAGGTTTACCTTCCAACAAGACAATGACCCTAAGCACACAGCTAAAATAACGAAGAAGTGGCTTCACAACAACTCCGTGACTGTTCTTGAATGGCCCAGCCAGAGCCCTGACTTAAACCCAATTGAGCATCTCTGGAGAGACCTAAAAATGGCTGTCCACCAACGTTTACCATCCAACCTGACAGAACTGGAGAGGATCTGCAAGGAGGAATGGCAGAGGATCCCCAAATCCAGGTGTGAAAGACTTGTTGCATCTTTCCCAAAAAGACTCCTGGCTGTATTAGATCAAAAGGGGGCTTCTACTAAATACTGAGCAAAGGGTCTGAATACTTAGGACCATGTGATATTTCAGTTTTTCTTTTTTAATAAATCTGCAACAATGTCAACAATTCTGTGTTTTTCTGTCAGTATGGGGTGCTATGTGTACATTCATGAGGAAGAAGAATGAACTTAAATGATTTTAGCAAATGGCTGCAATATAACAAAGAGTGAAAAATTTAAGGGGGGTCTGAATACTTTCCGTACCCACTGTAACCTGAATGATTGGGGTAGTGAGTACCAGAGGATGGGAAAGGCTCTGAAGAAGTCCTGGAAAGGAGCATAGAAAGAGGAGATAAGGAGCTAGAGAGAAGGAGGTCTTGGGAGGAACGGAGAGGATGGTTTGGGTGATATTTGGAGACAGGATTGGTGATGTAGCTCGGAGTAGAATTGTTAATAGCTTTGAATGTTAATGTTTAGTGTTTTAAATGTATTCATTGGGCAATGGGAAGCCAGTGGAGGGATTGGCAGAGAGGGCTGGTGCACACTGAAAGGTAGGTAAAGTGGACGAGACTGGCAGCACATTCATGATACACTGAAAAGGGGATAGCCTACGGAGAGGTAGGCCAATGAGGAGGCGTTACAATAGCCAAGGCAAGAGAGAACAAGGGAGTGAAAAGTCAGGAGAGGGGACACAAGCTGGAGGAAAAATTAGGAGCTCAGTTTTAGAAAGATTGAGTTTGAGGAAGTGGTGTAACATCCATCCTGATATGTCAGTTAATAAGTTATTAATGCGAGAGGAGACTGAAGGAATGAGGTGAGGAGTAGAGGAATGGATTTGTGTGTCATCAGCATAGAGATGGTACTGGAAGTCATGGGAGTTTAATAATTGACCAAGGAGGGAGGTGTAAATGGAGAAGAGGAGGGGTCCAAGGTCAGAACCTTAGGGGACCCCTACAGAAAGGGGAAGCGGAGAGGAGGAGACAGAGTTATGGGTAACACTGAAGGAGCGCTGTGATAGGTAGGAGGAGAACCAGGAATGAGCAGTCTTGATGGCCAATAGAGTAGGACAAAGGGATGGTCAACGGTATCAAAGGCTGCAGAGAAGTCTAGTAGTATGAGTATGGAGTAGTGGCCATTGGTTTTAGCAATTAGTATATTAGTGAGTTTCAGTAGGCCAGTTTCAGTGCATTGTAGTAAGCGAAAGTCAGACTGTAAGAGATCCAGAAGGTTGTTGTCAGTGATGTAGTAGCTCAAACGGTTGTAGACTAAGTGTTCTAAAAGTTTTGATGCAAACGGGAGCAAGTAGATGGATCTCAAGTTGTTCAAGCTGGTGGGATCCAATGAGGGCTTTTTAAGTATTGGGGGTATCAGTGCATATTTTAGAGGGGAGGGGAAGGTGCCAGTAGAAAGGGAGAGATTGAAGATGTGAGTGAGGCAGCATAGGATAGAAGAAGAGGGTGACCATAGTAGTTTCAAAGGGAACAGGATCCAGGGACAGGTAGTAAGGCAGTATTTTGAGAAAACTTTAGCAACCTCTTCGGTCGTAGCGAGGTCAAAAGAGGAAAGTGTTCAGAGTGGTTTTGTACAGAGTATGCTAAGTGAGATAAATGTCTGTGCAGTGGAGATGCCCCCACTGGCAGAGAGAGAGTTTTAAGGCTGAGACAGCAGGATCAACTACAGGGACAGACCAGATTTTTTGAGGATTTGCCTGAACCATTTAGGGCAGGTATATCAGAATCAGACTCAGAGACAGAAGCTGGAGAAGGGGCATGGCATTTTGTAGCTCTGGACAAAGATGACTGTATTTAAAGGGTAACTCCACTTTCGTGGGGAAAACGAATAGCAAATAAAGAAAAAATAATACAGCGTGTACAGTTGCGACACAAATCATATTGTAATTGAATGTTATTAAAAAATTACCTTTCCTATTCAATCTGCAGCCGCTGTAATTTTTTGAAAATGCAATGCAATATGGCTACCTGGAGTGGTTCTGTACGCAGAATGTGTACAGAATGTGTACAGAACGACCCCCAGAAACATAATTTCCTGTTTGTGTGATTGGCTCACCAATTTTCCCAGAAGTCTGCCTAAGATACAAGTCAGAATTCAGGCATCCCCTGCACCAAAACATTTCATTTTTGGTGAGATAGTCCCAATAGGAACATGTATAAGGGGATGCAGGCTCAGCAGATTTCCTCATTAGTGCTTTGAAGCTGCACAGCTGATTGATAATTATGAAACCACTCACATTAGACTCACTTAGCACAAGGCACAGAGGAACAAACCGTGATTGTCTCAGAATAACAAAAGGTAGGAATCTGCATTATAATCCTTGCAATGTACATAGATCACCCAGAGGGGAATGTTGTTTTCTCCACAAAAGTGGAGTTAGGCTTTAAGCTTTTAGTTGTCTGAGAAACAGAACTACAGTAAATGCAGAGACTGGTGTTAAAATCAATTCCTTCTCCACTAAAAGCAAAGCATTACTACTGTGCAGTTTGTTTTGCACAGAGTAGCCCTGATCCTCCTCTTCTCGGGTCCGCCGCTGGCGTTCCTGGCTCCTCCACCCTGCCAAGTGCCCCCACAGCAAGCAGCTTGCTATAGAGGCTCCTGAGCCGCTGCTTTGTGTGTCCATTAACACACAGATGCAGCTTTGCCCTGCCCCCACTCTCTCCTCACTAGCTGTGATTGATAATAGCGGAGACAATGGCTACTGCTGCGGTCTCAGCTAATGATGAGAGAGAGACCCGGGACAGCCAAGGCTCTCATGCATTTTGTTGGATTGAGATGGGGCTCAGGTAGGTATTGGGGGGGCATAGAATGCATGAAGGTAAAAAACCTTCTGCCTTTACAACCACTTTAAGTTGTTAATTCTGGCCTAATCAAAAGGGATTTACAATGGCAAGCAGATCATGGGCTACCTTCAGAACTGGCATGGACCAACACTGACCAGTACAAGTACAGGCAGTGTCTTTCAACTGCCAGCGTGTTTCCAATTTGCTTTTACAGAATATTGAAGAACCCCTTGTGAAATATAAAAACGAGAAA
Organism: Pelophylax lessonae; assembly: GCF_965119305.1. Classification (NCBI taxonomy): domain Eukaryota; kingdom Metazoa; phylum Chordata; class Amphibia; order Anura; family Ranidae; genus Pelophylax; species Pelophylax lessonae. Next base: position 79,110,204 of record NC_138768.1, read on the forward strand.
CTGATGTGTGATCACTCTGCACCTGAATTTTAGAATGTACACACAGTAAAAATAATACAGAAAAAAAGAATGTCTTATTTTGTTCTGTACCTTTTAATACTGTCTCCATCATTCACCGCTTCTTCAAAAGGATGGATGTTGGCTTTCAGCAGCTGCATACTTTTTGGATCACCTCTTTGTTCTGCATCTCGTTCAAATGCAATCAGGTTCTGCAGGGGGATGAGCCTGGGAGTGGGACTGATCTGTAAACTCTGACAAAGCATAACACACCTTCTTTCAGATCAGTTAACATACAGTGACAGACAGCCACACAACAGTTTATGTTGACCTATACATTTGTAAATTAAAGCAGCATTAAAGACAAAACCAATAATTTAACCTATTGCAGTTTACCAACCCTGTGGCTGCATCAGTTTTCTTTTCCCTCCGTTTTCACCTGGCAATCTGTCTAGTAACACACTCACAGCCTTGGGGGGGGGGGGGGGGGTAGACACTGGATGAAGGAGCAACAGAGACACCTTTGGACAGCAGCACAGCATTGTTATCCCAGGTGAAAGGGAGTGTTAGATGCACTAGCAGGTTTAGATACACTAACAAATATGGAAAGGCTTCTTCACTGTAAGAGCTGTGAAAATGTGGAATAGACTTCCCCAAGAGGTGGTTCTGGCCAGTTCAGTAGATTGTTTTAAAGGAGTTGTAAAATCAGGTTTTAGGAACACAGGTCTCTGTGTTCATCTAGTGAGTCCATCCCCCACACAGTTAGTAAGCACGCCCTAGGGACACACTTAACCATTTGATCACTCCTGGTGTTAACCCCTTCCCTGCCAGTGTCATAAGTACAGTAACAGTGCATATTTTTAGCACTGATTACTGTAGTAATGTCACTGGTCCTCTCAAAAGTGTTAAAAGTGTCAGGCGTCTGATCTGTCCGCCACAATGTCGCAGTCCCGCTAAAAATAGCTGATCGCCGCCATTACTAGTAAAAACAAACAAATAAAAATGCCATAAATGTATCCCCTAGTTTGTAGACGCAATAACTGTTGCGCAAACCAATCAATATACACTTTTTGGGATTTCGGTTACCAAAAACGTGGCAGAATACATATTGGCCTAAATTAATTAAAAAAAAAATAGATTTTTACATTTTTTTTTTATTGGATATGTATTTTATAGCAGAAAGTAAAAAAAAAAAAAGATTTTTGTCTAACGGTAAAAATCCTTTTCTGAGGTTCACTGACGGACACAGCTCCATGTCTTCTAGATCCTTGGGCTTATGCTGCTCTCTCTTCAGGAGTAGGACTAAGCGGAAACAATTTTGGCTACGCCCCTGAGGCAGTCCCAGGGCGTATACCATCACTTCCTGCTATAGGACTTCAGTTTGTAACAAGCAGTGTCAGAAGAATACATAACTCCCCTCAACAGAGGGGCGGTGCTTTGTCTGTCAGTGAACCTCAGAGAAAAGGATTTTACGGTAAGACAAAAATCCAGTTTTCTCTTTTGTTCACTGACGAACACAGCGCCATGTCTTCTAGACCCTTGGGATGTCCCAAAGTAGTATCGACATGAGTGGTGGGAAAAACACGACAATACATATAATTCCCAACAAGGCTAAACGTAGCCAACCAGGTAAAACAGGAGCTCAACCAGAAACAACTGGAGCTCACCACCAGGAAATAAATACACCCTCAAAAGGCGGGAGCCTCTGCAACCGCAGCCTGAAAAACTTTGTGGCCAGAAGCAGCATCCGAAGATTCAAGTACATCCACCTTCTAAAACATCGTAAATGTGTGTACAGACGACCACGTAGCCGCCTTGCACACCTGAACTACTGATGCCTGATGATGAAAGGCCCAAGAGGCACTGAGCGCCCTCGTAGATAGTGCTTCGACAGGGAAAGGAGGAACCAGACCCTTAATCGAATAGGCCTGCACCATCGTCTGCCTGATCCATCTGGAAATGGTCGCAGAAGATGCAGCCTGCCCCTTTCAAGGTCCATCTGTAAGAACAGACAAAGAATTAAATTTCCGAATCGACTCAGTCACGGCCAGGTACACCCGAATCGCCCTGACCACATCCAAGGAATGTAAAGCAACTTCTTTAGGATGTTTTGGGTTACGACATAAGGATGGTAACACAATATCTTCATTCAAATAAAACCCTGAGACCCCCCTTAGGAAGGAACCACCAGGTAAGGTGACCGACAGGACAATGCAGCCAACTCCAACACCCTATGTGCATAAGTATTAGCGACTAAAAAGGCCACCTTCTGTGACAGATTGAGCAGAGGGAGTTCTCTAATGCTTTCAAAAGGAGGCTTTTGAAGCTCCGGCAGTACCAAATTGAGATCCCATGGAGGTACCAGTGATCGCACCAGAGGAGCCAGATGGCGCACAAAAGTGTGAACCAAGGACTTCGCAACCAATGGCCTTTGGAAAAATATGACCCTTGATGGTGCCCAGAGCCAAAAGTTGGTCTACACCTGGTTGTAGAAACTCCAACAGGCGAGACACAGAAAAGGAACGGGGAGCAACCCCCCGAAACTCACACAAAGTAACGTACGCCTTCCAAACTCTATGATAAACTTTTCTGGAAGTAGATTACCTAGCTTTTACCAAAGTAGGAGTCACCGACTCCAACAGCCCTCTGTCCTTCAGCATCTGGCTTTCAATAGCCAAGCCGTTAAAAGCAAGTGACTGTAAAGCAGGATGGAGGATTGGTCCTTGAGACATAAGATCTTTCCTTAGAGGAAGTTTCCAAGGGACGTCTGCTACAAGCCTTACCGGGCCTGCATACCAAAACCGGCAAGGCCAGTCTGGTGCCACCAGAATGACTGGAGTCCCTTCTACCTTGATTCTGCGTAGCAGTCTCGACAGAAGTTGAATTAGAGGAAAAGCGTAAATCAGAAAATACTGACCACAAGGGGCCACCAGGGCGTCTGCCAGAGGATCCCGAGACCTTGACATGAACCTCTGCACCTTCCTGTTGAGACAGGAGGCAAACAGGTCCACATCGGGGGTCCCCCACCGAAGGCACAACTGATGAAACACCTCCGGGTGAAGAGACGATTCTCCGGGATCCAATATCTGCCGACTGAGATAGTCTGCTTGCCAATTCTCTACCCCCAGAATGTGCACAACAGAGAGGGCCGGAACATATAGTTCTGCCCACCTCAAGATACAGGCTACTTCCCGGGCCACCAGGGCACTCTTTGTGCCCCCTTGATGATTGACATATGCCACAGCCAAAGCATTGTCGGACTGTATGTCCCCGCAGACGATCCGTCCACTGAGACAGACAAAGCCTCGAATCACCAGGATGTTGATCGGCAGACTGGACTCCTCTCGAGTCCAAACACACTGGGTCGAGTACACTCCCAAGACACGTTCCCACCCGGACAGACTGGCATCAATTGTAATCACTGTCCAATACAGGGTAAGAAAAGATTTTCCCAGGCGAAGCGCCGGGGAGCAGATCCACCATATCAAAGACTCTCTCGTATCCTGACTCCACAGGATCAGTTTGTCCAACGACAGCGGATCCTTGTTCCATTTGGCCAGAATCTCTCTTTGCAGAGGTCTGGCATGGAACTGAGCAAACAGAACAGCCTCGAAGGTGGAAACCATCAGACCCAGCACTTGCATGCAAGTCCTGAACGACAACCGACGGTTGGACAACAAGAGACGATTCGCATCCTGCAGCTTCAGTAGTTTTGCCTATGGAAGAAACACCCGGGCCGATGCTGACCCCAGTGTCGGACCCAAGTAGTTCAGCTTGGTGGACGAAGTCAAAGCCGATTTCTGAAAATTCAGTGTCCATCCGAACTCCTAAAGAGTTTGCACAGCAAAGTCCAAGTCGACTTCTAGAGCCAAAGAAGACTCTGCACACAGAAGCAGATCGCCCTAGTAAACCCAGTACCGCAATCCCCTTCTGCCTTAGCAAGGTCAGCACTGGGGCGAAAACCTTGGTGAACACCCAAGGAGCTGAGGCGAGACCAAAGGGTAACGCCACAAATTGATAGTGCTCCTCGCCCACGGCAAAACGAAGAAAATGCTGACGCCTGACATATGTTGGAATATGAAGGTAAGCGTCCTTGAGATCGATAGAAGCCAGAAGATCCCCTTGGTCTCACCCGACCACGGCTTCTTGTGACCACCGGAGGGCTTGAAGCCCTTGTCCTGTGCCCTTAAGGCACGAAAGCACCCACGCTGAGCTATCAAGGAAGGCCCCCGCCTAGCGCGGTAAAACCTACCCCTAGCGACTGGGAGCAACCAATTACTTTGACCTCCGTAAGCCCCCTAATCAACTCAGCCCGAGTGTTCCCAAAAGGACGACTCACCAACAAGGAACATCAGACACCGTCTGCCTGGAAACGTGGTCAGCGACCAGCTTTTGTGCCGAAAAAAAAAGGCGGCGTATCGCGACCCCGACTGCAGACAACCGAGCAACCAACAGAGCCTCGTCCAAGGCCTCGTCACACAGGTACATCCCCGTTCGGGTAACCAAAACCACCAAGTCAAGTGCAGTCGGATAGGTCGACTCCGCACCTTGGCCAATGCCGCGAGAGCCTGAGAGGCCAGCACCGCGGCAAACACAGGTGTAAACAGGAAAGCGCCTCAACGCGCCTATCAGCCAAATCTGTGAACTGGCATCGAGGTGGATTTAGTCAGCCCAGAGACAGTGTGGTCCACGGCAGAGGACACCGTCCCATGGCCTCCTAAAAAGGGATAGCGGTGGGAAAAGACGCTCAGGCACCACCAGCATATGTGTAATGCGATGTTACCGATCATGCACAAGTTTGCAAAGATTTACAGGGCAGGGAAACCTGACCCGATGTCCAGGCACTTCGGAACCCGAAAGCAACCCTTGTACTTGACTGAGAGGACTCATCATCAAGATGGAGAGTTTCCGTAATGGCGCTAATGAGGATAGCTTATGGCAGCGGATCCCTGCGCTACCGAGGAGGAAGATTCATCCACCCCCTCCTCCTAATAAGCGGAGGACATGGAACCCACAGGAGGGAAATCGTCCGTGGCAACCATTCAGGCTTGGAGTCCGAGGACTGGGAGGGCACAGGCCGTTAATTTTTTGAATTTTTTTAAGTTTTTTTAAAAGAGCACCCCGCAGATCCACCATGGATGCAAAAAAGTGCAAGAGCAGCAGAAAACGGAGACCAGGGAAGAGGCTTCAGGAAAACCCGAAGCCCCGATCAGGCCTGCGGGGGAATTTTTGGTCTGGGAATCCAGAAAGCCAAGATAAAATAAATGGGACACTGGCCCTTAAAATCGGCGGTTCCTGCGCAGCCTGCATTGTTTGAAAGAGCTCCTTCAAAAAATGCAAAATCCACAAAAAATAACAGTTTTGGCAGAAAAATACCTTTGGCATTAGTAAAAATCCCCCCACAGTTTCATAAACTGCCACAGACTGCTCTGAGGTAAAATGGAAGGAAAGAGAGGAAGTGACCTCACACCCTTAGAGGCCTAGCCCAGGAGCCACAATAAAATGGTGCCTAATGAAAAAATGTAAAAAGGCACCAGCAAGATGGCCGCTTGCCCTTACTAGGCATGTGCCCTTACCTAAGATGGCGCCCGATTGGCAGCAAGCCGGTATACATGACATGGCTGCTGCCCACACACAGAGCCCAGTGACCCGCCCTCAACTAAAACGGCGGCCGCGCTAAAATGGCGCCAAACTAATCGTACACATGCGGTCTGGCCACCACAGGGGACCCTAGGGAGACCCCACGCCGCTATGGAGCCCCTCCAAAAACCCCCCAGGTACCACAAGTACCTCACACAGCGCCCTCAGCAGGGCCAGGGAGGGAGGGAAATAACACCAAGCCAGGCAGACGGGGGATCCCACAGCCCTGCCATCCCCTAAGAGTGGGCCCACAAATCCCCCAAAAGTCCCCAGGGACAAGGGGGTATCAGTATTGACCAGTCCCGGGAAGCGGGCACCGCTCTGATACGGGAGACCTCCCACCCTAAGTGGGGGTGCCGTCAGCCAAGGAGGGATGCTGGCAACACGTGGGCCTTCCGGGTTGAGACACCCTCAGCAAAGACGCAGCTCCGCAGGCTCGTCCTCAGTCCTAGGGGCACTGTCGTTGCGAGGTCTGGGTGCACCAGTAACCTGCGACGCTCGTTGGAAGGCTGGGACTCCATAAGGATCTATATTACCCAGTGCGAGGCCCAGCTCTGTGGTCACTTGTAGTCCTCCAGGAAAAAGTCCCTGACTAACTAGTGATAGTGAGAGAAATAAAAACCTATTTTCAGAAGAAAAATACATATTGTCAGAAAAAAACAGAAAGAAAAACCAAGACACTAGGTCCCAGCTAGAAAAGCTAGCCTACTCCTAAGCTAGGCAGCATAAAACTGAGGACCAGTTGTGACTGGATCAGGGATCATGGCTGGGGACGGCCCCCTAGAGGTGTGTCTAAGTATAGAAAAGTTTTGTATTAACATTTCTATCTGCCTAGCTTACTCCTACAGAGGGCGCCATTACCCAATAGTGAAGGCTTATATGGATCGGCGGCGACTGTCAGTGGACGTAAGAGAAACGATCTTTTGGCACCACTAAAGGATCCCCTCAAGGCTCAGGGTACCTATTAGCAGAGAAAGAGATAACAGAGACCCTCAAAGATTCACCCTACTGACCGGAGGAGCGCCGAGAATTCAAACCCAGCATCATCATGGAAGCGATCCCTATTCATATGTCCCAGGCACAGGAAGAGGAACTAAGGAGGAAGAGGAGGAGCTTCGGCATCCACATAAGGCTTCAGTTGTCTGCAGCATCTCCCAGGGAAAATGGCCCCCATGACATCATCTGACTACACAAACATGGCCGCCAACCGGGGACCAGCCAGACTAAGGAAAAATGGCCACCATCAGCTACAAACACTGAAGCATGCTGCCAGAATCATTCCTGAACCCTCTGCAATGCTGCACCCCCTGAAGGTAGGACACATATTTAGGGGAGACTCTGCACTGGTCTCTGCGCTGGGACCCCCCTGCACTATACCCACACTGCAAACAGCAGGGCATGCACCTAAGGGTCTCCTACACTGGGACCCCTCCAGACTACCAAGGGCGGGACACACACTATCCCAGGACCCTTAAAGAATGGGGATAGCGGGGGAGACCCCAGGTGTCTCTACTGCATTCTCTGCCCTGGGACCCCCACCAGACTGTAGGTCTAGACGGGGGAAGCCCAGCTCAGTGAGGGATTTAAGGATGGGAGGAGTGAACCTGCGGGCAGGTCCGACCATCCCTGGAGGTAACCCGCGTCCACCCCCCCAAAAAAAAAAAAACACCTAAAGGGAGAGGGGTGTGGGTAAAGCTCCAGATAGAACTCCTCACCACCAAAGTAGGGGAGCTCTCGGCAAAGGGACCGCTGCGACTCAGACCTAAGCCCGGTCGTATGCAACCATGTGAGACGTTTAACTCGCTGGTCGGCCTCTGTCCATAAGGCTTTGTCGCAGCGTAGCTGTGGTCTGCATGCGCTCTCTGGCTGTTGCATGCAGACCCGGAAGTTGAATGTAGATCTCCCGAGAGAAAATAAAAAAGATGTAAGGAAGGAGAAAATTGCTAGGACCAGAGATCCCAGATGGGAGCCTAGGACCTTAATCCTGACTAGACAGATTAAAACTGATTACCTAGAGCAGAGAGGGGGGTTATATACCAACTGAGGACAGCCCATAGTCAGGTGTTTTTTGTTCTGCCTAGTCCTACTCCTCGAGGAGGAAATATAACCCACCTAGTTAAAATTTATGAAGCGCTGTATCCACCGATGAACGAAAGAGAAATACTGTTTTTGTTTTAAGAATTGTTGCTCTTTTTTTGTTTATAGTTCAAAAAATAATAACGGCAGAGGTGATCAAATACCACCAAAAGAAAGCGCTATCTGTGGGAAAAAAGACAATCATTTTATTTGGGTACAGCGCTGCACGACCGTGCAATTGTCAGTTCAAGTAACGCAGTGCCGTATCACAAAAAAATTTATTTTTTTACCGTAAAACACTTTTCTCTGAAGTTCACTGAAAGACGCAGTTCCTTATCTTCATGACTCATAGGGTTATGCTCCTCCTTCTAGGAATAGGCACTAGGCAGGAAAAAAACTGAAACCACGTCTATGGGGGCTGTCCCTGCAAGCATAACCCCTCAGACTCTGCTATCATCAAACAGTTTAGTTGCAAACAGTGTTTAGAAGACAAAACCCCATACCTCAGAAGTAGAGGGGCGGGTGCTGCGTCTGTCGATGAACTTCAGAGAAAAGGATTTTACGGTAAGTTCTTACAAATATCCAGTTTTCTCTATCGTTCATCGACAGATGCAGCTCCTTATCTTCATGACTCATAGGGATGTGCCAAAGCAGTATAATCATGAGGGGTGGGAAACAACGCAGAAACAAAACGTAAGTCCCCAATGGCTAAACATGGCAAACCAGGCAACACGGAGCTCAACCAGGAACAACTGGAGCTCACCTGGAAAAAACTGAACCCTAAAAGAGAAACTAAACAGAGTTCTCTTTTAAACTGCAGCCTGCAAAACCTTGCGGCCAAAAGAAGCATCCGCGGATGCCAACACATTTACCTTGTAGAATTTTGTGAACGTATGCACAGACAATCAAGTTGCTGCCTTGCAAACTTGTAGCACCGACGCCTGATGGCGAAAAGCCCAAGAGGCACTCAGCGCTCTCGTGGAATGAGCCTTCACTGGGAAAGGAGGAACCTGACCCCTCAGTGAATAGGCCTGTACCACCGTCTGCCTAATCAATCTGGAAATGGTCGCAGCAGACGCAGCCAATCCCTTACGAGGTCCATCAGTAAGGACAAAAAGAGCGTCTGATTTTCTAAAGGACTCTAAATAAACGCCCAAACCACATCTAAAGAATTCAAGGCATACTCCTTAGGATGCTGAGGTTTAGGGCAAAGTGAAGGTAACACAATATCTTTATTCAGCTGAAAATCAGAAACCACCTAAGGAAGGAACGACTGATTAGGTTGAAGTACCACCTTATTCCTGTGACAGAAACTATCAGGGCTTCCATCAATGCGCATTCCTGCGTGGCGGCTGATGAGGACAGGTCCTCTACACCATCAGAATGTGAAGACACCGACCCCTCAAGGTGGTCTGCGCCAGCGGCGACCATATCTGTCTCAGAGTCCGAAGACCCGGGTAAGTATAGAAAATGGCTGCCCATGCAAACTAATGGGAACACAGAGATCATGAACCACAGCAAAATGGCAGCCCCCACAGGGCGCCATGCGGTCTCCAGGACCCCCCAAAGGGGTCCCAGAACAAACGGCATCTAAAGGGACCCACCCAGGACAATCCACCCCCATCAAATAAGCGCCACAACGGCCGCATTATTACCCCCCCCCCAGGTAAAACCTGCTAGGGGTAGGAGAGTGCCAAGGGGTACACCAGATTAGTCCTCCGGGGTGCCAGGGAACCCCTAAGGTCTGACCATTTCAGGGAGGGGCCCATGCCCACCCTGTGACTGCCAAGGGCGTTTGGGGGAACATTTTACTCCCCATCCCATGGTACCAGGTGAGCACCACTCCAAAACAGGTCACCTCCCACCTGGGATGGGGGTGCAGTCAGCCAAGGGGAAGCTCAGGGGAAACTCAGGGCGTTCCAGGTCGATGCATCCCAGCGAGATTGTCCACTCGCAGGCTCCTCCCCATCCGTCGGGGCACTGTCGTGGCAAGGCCTAGTTCTGGACTGTAACCTGCTCACGCTCGCTGGCCAAGCTGGGAGACCTTTAGAGTCTAGATTTTCCAGTGCAAAACTGCAGCTGGCTATTGCTGGTAGTTCCTCTGAATCTTGGTCCTCAGGAACTAACTAGTTAAAATAAAAAAAATAAAAAAAACTTTCCCTGTTACAGCTAAGACCGAAGTCCCAGCAGGGAGCTAGGTCCTATTCCTAACACTAGGCAGAACAAACCGTTTGATGATAGCAGAGTTTGAGGGGTTATGCCTGTAAGGACAGCCCACAAAGGCGTGGTTACGTTTTTTCTTGCCTAGTGCCTATTCCTAGAAGTAGGAGCATAACCCTATGAGTCACGAAGATAAGGAGATGCGTCTGTCGATGAACGATAGAGAAAATGGTCTGGTCATTAAGGGGGTAAAACCTTCTGATCTTTAAGTGGTTAATACAACTTTAATTGCCATGGTAAATGGTCTAATTCATGTTTCTTTTTTCCTTTTCATGCCTTGTCCGACTGTGACCTTCTGGATACTCCTGCCTTCTCACATTTTCGGCAGTTACACTTCACCTGGCAGTCACAATGTGCAATCAATGGCTCCTTCAATTGATTTTAACTTGAATATACAGTGGGTACGGAAAGTATTCAGACCCCCTTACATTTTTCACTCTTTGTTATATTGCAGCCATTTGCTAAAATCATTTAAGTTCATTCTTCTTCCTCATGAATGTACACATAGCACCCCATACTGACAGAAAAACACAGAATTGTTGACATTGTTGCAGATTTATTAAAAAAGAAAAACTGAAATATCACATGGTCCTAAGTATTCAGACCCTTTGCTCAGTATTTAGTAGAAGCCCCCTTTTGATCTAATACAGCCAGGAGTCTTTTTGGGAAAGATGCAACAAGTCTTTCACACCTGGATTTGGGGATCCTCTGCCATTCCTCCTTGCAGATCCTCTCCAGTTCTGTCAGGTTGGATGGTAAACGTTGGTGGACAGCCATTTTTAGGTCTCTCCAGAGATGCTCAATTGGGTTTAAGTCAGGGCTCTGGCTGGGCCATTCAAGAACAATCACGGAGTTGTTGTGAAGCCACTCCTTCGTTATTTTAGCTGTGTGCTTAGGGTCATTGTCTTGTTGGAAGGTAAACCTTCGGCCCAGTCTGAGGTCCAGAGCACTCTGGAGAAGGTTTTTGTCCAGGATATCCCTGTACTTGGCCGCATTCATCTTTCCCTCGATTGCAACCAGTCGTCCTGTCCCTGCAGCTGAAAAACACCCCCACAGCATGATGCTGCCACCACCATGCTTCACTGTTGGGACTTTATTGGACAGGTGATGAGCAGTGCCTGGTTTTCTCCACACATACCGCTTAGAATTAAGGCCAAAAAGTTCTATTTTGGTCTCATCGGACCAGAGAATCTTATTTCTCACCATCTTGGAGTCCTTCAGGTGTTTTTTTAGCAAACTCCATGCGGGCTTTCATGTGTCTTACACTGAGGAGAGGCTTCCGTCGGGCCACTCTGCCATAAAGCCCCGACTGGTGGAGGGCTGCAGTGATGGTTGACTTTCTACAACTTTCTCCCATCTCCTGACTGCATCTCTGGAGCTCAGACACAGTGATCTTTGGGTTCTTCTTTACCTCTCTCACCAAGGCTCTTCTCCCCCAATAGCTCAGTTTGGCCGGACGGCCAGCTCTAGGAAGGGTTCTGGTCGTCCCAAACGTCTTCCATTTGAGGATTACGGAGGCCACTGTGCTCTTCGGAACCTTAAGTGCAGCAGAAATCTTTTTGTAACCTTGGCCAGATCTGTGCCTTGCCACAATTCTGTCTCTGAGCTCTTCAGGCAGTTCCTTTGACCTCATGATTCTCATTTGCTCTGACATGCATTGTGATCTGGAAGGTCTTATATAGACAGGTGTGTGGCTTTCCTAATCAAGTCCAATCAGTATAATCAAACACAGCTGGACTCAAATGAAGGTGTAGAACCATCTCAAGGATGATCAGAAGAAATGGAAAGCACCTGAGTTAAATATATGAGTGTCACAGCAAAGGGTCTGAATACTTAGGACCATGTGATATTTCAGTTTTTCTTTTTTAATAAATCTGCAACAATGTCAACAATTCTGTGTTTTTCTGTCAGTATGGGGTGCTATGTGTACATTCATGAGGAAGAAGAATGAACTTAAATGATTTTAGCAAATGGCTGCAATATAACAAAGAGTGAAAAATTTAAGGGGGTCTGAATACTTTCTGTACCCACTGTAGCACTGTCCATTTTTCAAATCATTGGTTAGGTTATCCTCAAGTAAGAAATAGTGGTTAATATAATTAACCAATGCTCCAAAGGTTAAGAATAATGCAGAAAACATTCTTACATGGTGCTTAAAGGTAATTTAGTCATAGACACAGGAAGGTCTTTAAAATCTCAAGCAAAGCATGTAACTGTGTAGCATTACAACAATGAACTGAAGCAATGGGTTGATAATTACCTCAATCTGTTGGGGTAAACTTGCTTTCAGTAAAGTAAATCCAGCCACTGGTGCACCCTTTGCCTTTTCAGATGGCCCTGCCTGAGGTGTCACCACGGATACAGTAAAACTGGGACTTAACATGGATGGGAGATACAATGTCGGGTCAGTACGCAGACGTAATAAGGGCATTCCTACATTGTTCTGCGATACTTCTGGCATTCTTCTTTCCGGTCTCCGTCTGTTTTCCTCTGATTTGTGAAATGAATGGTAAACAGGAACATTTGCCTTAGACAGGTTACCAACTGAATGTTTTGAATGTCCTTTTAGCACAGGTTGAGCCCATTTTGTTGCCTTCTCTGTCCTTTGGCCACCTTTAATGGGGCAACTGCTGGGATAAGATGGACGCTGGGTTAGTTCAGTGGATGATTGATGACTGGGCTGCCTATTGAATGGCCCCCATGCCTCCCTAAGCGGAGGACGATCTTTAGGTCTTGAGGAATTTTGTGCTCCAGGTAGCAAGTTTAGTGACAGCAGAGCGGGTGCTGAGTGTAATTTAAGTAGTGGAAATCCATTGAAGTTACTTGATCCTGGAGGTGGGTGGAGATTTAGAGTACTCTGTTGTGCAGATGTAGAAGTGATAAAAGGCAGGGTTTGGCGAGGGGCAGTACTTAATAATCCCATATTTGATGGAATCCTTTCACTTTCAATAACCTGGCTTGAAGGTATACTAATCTCGGGAGGTCTCTGTAAAAAAAAAAAAAGCGTGAGCAAAAATAATTTCATTTTGTAATATGTTTCAAGTTATACATATTACATAATTTCTCTATAATTGACTGACATCGCATGATGTCCAGTACACACTGTAAGCTTTTACGTGCGTTGCATATTCATACATTCATTGTTATTTCCATATCATTTAGTGCTAGTTACAATTCAATTTAAAAGTTAGCATGCACATAAGAGGCATCGTTGTGGTCAAAGGAATTGTTCACACTAACAGAGCAGTGTGATAGGAAAAGTTCAGAATGCTGTATTTTGGTGTGCTGACCTGCATTTTGCTATCCAAGGCCCCTGTCACACAGGCTTTCCAGTAAGGTGGCCTGTCACTTTTTCAGGCGGACCTGATTGGATGCTCCATTCAACCCTATGGGGCAGCGGATGTCAGCGGTGCCATGTCCGCTGACAACCGCTGCTATCCGATCCAATCCCGTCATTGAAATCCAGACGGATGGTAACCCTATTTTATATTCGCCTGGCGGATCGGATAGGATCGTATGAAAAAGGAACTGAAAGAATACAAATAGGATCCTTCACAAATACAAGTTGTCAACATATGGCTAGGTCTTTTCCAATCATTTTTCCGAAGTTTGGACAAACAATAAGGTACAAGTTTGTACAGGTGACTATCAAGCAATGGTGTTACATTGAGAAATAACAAAACCACCACATCCTAATCATTCAACATCTAAGCGATATTAGAGTGGCAGTCCCCAACCACTGCGCCTTGAGGGGTAGAGTGATGGTGTGCAGAAAGCACAGGGAGCGGTGGTTGGAGTCATCCAAATGCGGTAGGTAATTTAGAGGTCATAATCTCACATAATGTAATGTAATGCAGATCTACTATGCGTAAACTGATCTTAAAAAGCTAAGAAAATAGATCTATAAGACTGAACAAAATTTCCAGTATCAGAAAAACAAAACATTTTTGAATTACCGTAAAATCCATTTCTCTGATGTTCATTAATGGACACAGCTCCAAATATTCTTAACCATTGGGTTATACTGCCCCCTACAGAAGTAGGACACTAGGCAGGAAAAAAACTCTGGCTATGCGTATGGGCAGTCCCAGGGGATATACTCCCTCCCTCTGCTATAGGTACTCAGTTTTGTTAAAGGCAGTGTCAGAGAAAATACAACTCCACAGAGGGGTGGGTGCTGTGTCCGTCCATGAACATCAGAGTAATGGATTTTACAGTAAGTCAAAAATCCCATATTCTCTTTCGTTCATTGACGGACACAACTCCTGATATTGTTAACCATTGGGACATCACAAAGCAGTATTAAACGTGAGGGGTGGGAACAGCAAAAAATTTCCAAGGCTAAAAACAGTAGACAACCAGGCAACAGGGGCTCAACCAAAACAACTGGCGCCCACCTGAAAAAAACAATACACCCTTAAAGTCCTCTAAACAGCAGCCTGCAAAAACTTGCGGCCAAAAGAGGCATGCACAGATGCCAAAACATCTACTTTATAAAACTTGGTGAAAGTGTGCACCGATGACCAGGCCTTGCAAACCTGCGTCACTGACGCTTGATGACAGAAGGCCCAGGAGGCACCGGGCGCCCAAGTAGAGTGCGTGTTGACAGGGAAAGGAGGAACCTGACCCCTGATAGAATAGGCCTGAATCACTGTCTGTCTGATCCATATGGGAATGGTCGCAGAGGAAGCGGACAACCCTGTCTGAGACCCATCCATAAGCACAAATAGGGAGTATGACTTCCTAAAAGACTCCATAGCTGCCAGGTACACCCTTATTGCCAGAACCACATCCAAAGCATGAAGGTAATTTCTTTAGGATGTTTTGGCCTGGGACACAGGAAAGGCAACACAATCTCTTCATTCAAATGGAAATCAGAGACAACCTTTGGAAGGAATGAGGGACAGAGGTGAAGAACCGCCTTATCTTTCTTTGTGAACCACCAAGTAAGGTGAATGAAAGGATGACGCCCCCAGTCAACACAATGTCTTCATTCACCTTCTGAGACAGCGTAAACCCAAAGAATCTCAAAGGTAAGCTTCTGGAGGACCAAAAGCACCAAAATTGAGGTCCCAAGGCGGCAGCGGAGACCGCATGGAGGAAACAAATGGCAAACACCCTGAAGAAAGGGAGTGTGTGGCCAAGGGTCATTGAAAGAAGATCGCCAAAGCCGACACCTGGTCTTTGATGGTACTCAAGGCAAATTTCTGTTTAACCCCCATGAAGGAAGGTCAAGATAAGAGCAACCAAAAAGCGAGGATGAGTCCCAAGGAACACGCAGTACGCGATGCACATCTTCCACATACAATGGTAGATTTTCCTAGAAGTAGATTTCCTAGCTTTTAAGAGCATTGGAATCACTGATTCAGACAAACCCCTATCCTTCAGTACCTGGCTTTTAACAGCCAACCTGTCAAAGCCAGCGACTGTAAATCAGGGTGGAAGATTGGCCCTTGGGACAGCAGATCCTCCCTGAGAGGAAGCTTCCAAAGAACGTTGGCGACCAGCCACACCAGATCGGCGTACCAAGCCCGGCGAGGCCAGTCCGAGGCCACTAAGATGACTGAAATCCCTTCTGCCACGATCCTGTGCAGAAGTCTTGGTGGAAGCTTGAAGAGGAAGGAAGGCGTAAATCAGATGATACTGACCCCACGGGGCCACCAGCGCGTCTGTAGCATCCGCCAGAGGATCCTGTGACCATGGCACGAACCTCTGCACCTTTCTGTTGAGCCGAGACACCAACAGATCCACCTCGGGGTGCCCCACCGGAGACACAATTGATGAAACACCTCCAGATGAACCCCCTGGTTCAACCCCTGCTGACTGAGTTAATCTTCTTGCCAGTTTTCCACTCCGGAATGTCTATGGTGGAAATGGCTGGAACAAACGTTCTGCCCACCTGAGAATGCCTGCTACCTCCAGAGCCGCTAAGACAATTCTTGTGCACCCCTGATGATTGACATAATCCACAGCTGTGCATTCCTGGAGATGATCCATCCAATGTTCCAGGCACAGTCTGGTTCAGACACCCTGAGCAGAATTTCTGTCGAGAATGCCTCCCCACCCAGACAGGCTGGCATCCGTGGTGACCACCGTCCAATACAAGGGGAGGATAGATTTGCCTTGCTAGAGCGACGGTGAATTAAGCCACCAGATCAGGAACCCTTTTGCACCCCAGTTCAGCTCAATTTGGTTGTCCAGAGGCAGCAGAGTCTTGTCCCATTTGATCAGAATCTTCCTGGCAGGGACCTCCTATGAAACCGTGCAAGAGGGAACGCCTCTAAAGTAGACATCACCAGGCCGGGCACTCGCATGCAAGTCCAGAGGAATGACTGGACTTCAGGAGGTGAATTGCAACCTGCAGTCTCTGAAGTTTGTCCAGAGGAAGGAGTACTCTGGCTAGGGTCAAAAGTCATATAGCCAGATAGTCTAGTTCCGGGGTCCTCAATAGGCGGACTCCGGGCCGCCTCCGGACCCACACGGACTTAAATCTGGACCGCCAAAGTCTCCTTCCTTCTGTCATCAGCGGGGGGCAGAATGGAGAGGATCGGAGTGGCGGTGTCTTACACTGGCAGCGCTGCATGATTACAAAAAGCCGAGTTCTTCTGCTTACCCGGAGGAGAGGATGTCCTACAAAGTCCCGCCTCCTGGGCCGGCTCTTACCTATGATAGACAGAACACTGGTGACGTCTATCATAGGAGCCGGTGTCCAGGAGGCGGGACTTTGTAGGACATCCTCTCAGCCGGGTAAGCAGAAGAACTCGGCTTTTTGTAATCATGCAGCGCTGCCAGTGTAAGACAGCCACTCCGATCCTCTCCATTCTGCCCCCCCCCCCCCGCTGATGACTTGACTTTTTATAATCATGCATTGCTCTAATCCGCACTGGTCACTCTTCATTTATGGGGGGACGCACACTGGTCAATCTGCATTAATGGGGGCACGCACACTGGTCACTCTTCATTTATGGGGGTACGCACACTGGTCAATCTGCATTAATGGGGGCACGCACACTGGTCAATCTGCATTAATGGGGACATGCACACTGGTCAATCTGCATTAATGGGGGCAGGCACACTGGTCGCTCTGCATTAATGGGGGCACGCACACTGGTCACTCTGCATTAATGGGGGCACGCATACTGGTCAATCTGCATTAATGGGGGCACGCACATGGTCACTCTGCATTAATGGGGGCACGCACGCTGGTCACTCTGCATTGGATGGGGGCAAGTTTTGGGGAATGCCTTTTTTTGTTGTTGGCGTTCTGTATTTGGAATTTGACAGTCACTTTTCCGGACCTCGGACTGAATGGAAAATTTGTAAGTGGACCTTTCAAGTTTACATTTGAGTACCCCTGGTCTAGTTTCATGGAAGGAACCAAGGAAGACTTCTGAAGTTTCAGAATCCAGCCGAACTTCCTCAGGGTCCGTATGGAGATCTTCAGGTTTTCCACCAGCACAGTAGGAGACGCTGCTCGCAGAAGAAGGTCGCCCAAGTAGCCCAGGACAGCGATCTCCTGCTGACGTAACAATGCTAGCGCGCCGGGGGCAACACTTTCGTGAAGACCCGAGGAAACGCCAAAAACTGATAATTCTCCTCTCCCACGGCAAAGCAGAGGAAGCGCTGGTGACAGACACATATTCGAATGTGAAGGTATGCGTCCTTGATGTCGATGGAGGCAAGAAAATTCCCCTGAAGCAGGGAAGCCATGTGAACAGACTCCATTCTGAACTTCTGCACCTGCACAAGCAGTTCAGCACCTTGAAGTCCAGGACTG
Organism: Pelophylax lessonae; assembly: GCF_965119305.1. Classification (NCBI taxonomy): domain Eukaryota; kingdom Metazoa; phylum Chordata; class Amphibia; order Anura; family Ranidae; genus Pelophylax; species Pelophylax lessonae. The sequence continues at coordinate 79,127,914 of NC_138768.1, forward strand.
GACGCACCTTGCCTTCCTTTCTAGGGGCTGTAAACAGGTTTGAGTAAAACCCCTGAAAAGGTTCAGAAGTTGAAACTGGGACAATCACCCCTTAAAGTAAAAGGTCTTGCACCACCCCAAAGAGAGCCTGTAAGCGAACTAGGGACAGTCGCACGTTGGAAGGAAAGAACCTTTCCGTAGGGTAAGAACGAAACTCAGTCTTGTAGCCGGACCGCATGACTTTGTGGACCCACTTGTCCTGTACCGGAGAAGTCCACGGGCCCGGGAACCAACGAAGATGTCCCCCCAGCCCAAATACGGGTGAGGGCGCACCTTCAAGCTAAAGGGGCCTTGTCCTCGGGTCTGTAGAAGCCCGATCTTGACTTGTCAGACCAGGTTCGCTTGAAACCCCCAGAGAAGGGCTTCGATCCCTTGTCAGGGGAGGGAATTCCCAATTCAGTTTGGTAGCAAGCAGTAGATAGTCCATGAACCCCAAAAAGAGGGGCGGTGACTGTCAGAGGACTGAGAGAAAATAATTTTAAGGTAAGTTCTTACAAAAAATTATTTTTTCTCTTGCGTCCTCTGACAGTCGCCGCCCACTCATACAGAAAGGTAACACACTGAGTAACAGGAAAGCTCAACAGGAGCGAACAAACCCAGGAAAGCAAATGACCAAGGGGGGCAAAAAACCCCAACAGGAGGGGACAGGCTAAAAACGCCATGTCTCCCCTAAGGCACTGCCGCATTAAAAACTTTGCGGCCAAAGGAGGCATCTGCCGATGCCAAAACATCAAGTTTGTAAAATTTTGTAAAGGTGTGCACGGACGACCAGGTGGCCGCTTTGCACACCTGGGACACCGACGCCTGATGGCGGAAGGCCCAAGACGCACTCATCGCTCTGGTAGAGTGTGTCGTGACAGGGAAGGGCGGAACCCGTTCCCTAAGCGAATAAGCCTGTACAATCGCCTGTCTGATCCATTTAAAAATGGTTGCCGCAGACACAGCCATATGCTTCTGAGGTCAATCAGGAAAGACAAAAAGAGAATCCGACTTTCTGAAGGATTCGGTAGACAGGTAAACCCTGATTGCCCTGACAACATCCAAAGAATGCAAGGCAAACTCCTAAGGAATCTTAGGATTTGCACACAGCGAAGGTAAGACAATGTCCTCATAGAGATGGAATTCAGACACCACCTTCGGAAGAAATTATTGATGAGGTCGCAAGACCACCTTATCCCTATGAACAACCAGGTAGGGGGAGCGGCAAGATAGGGCCGCCAACTCCGACACTCTGCGAGCAGATGTGATCGCCACCAGAAAGGCGACTTTTCGTGATAGCGCCGGCAGAGGAATCTCCCGGATGTTCTCAAAGGGAGGACGTTGCAAAATGGACAGAACTAAATTCAAGTCCCAAGGGGGTAAGGGCGCCCTCTGAGGGGGGGCCAGATGACGTACCCCTTGAATAAAAGTGCGGATCAAGGAATTTGATGCCAAGGGGCGCTGGAAAAGAATGGCCAGCGCACATAACTGACCCTTAATAGTGGTCAGCGCAAGACGTTGGTCCACACCGGATTGCAGGAAGGCTAACAACCTCCCCACCGAAAAGGAGCGAGGATGGAAACCCTGCGATTCGCACCAGGCGAAGTAAGCCTTCCAGGTACCATAATAAATCTTACTGGACGAGGCCTTCCTAGCCTTAAGCAAGGTAGGAATGACCGCCGACGAGAGACCCCGGTCTTTCAAGACCTGGCTTTCAACAGCCACGCCGCCAAAGCCAGCGACTGTAAAGCAGGATGGAAGATCGGCCCCTGGGACAGCAGATCGTCTCGTAAGGGGAGCCACGAGGGAGGCTCGACGACCATTTGCATGATGTCCGTGTACCAAGACCGGCGCGGCCAGTCCAGGGCCAGCAGGATCACCAACCTCGGTTCCGAGACCAACCTGCGAAGGAACTGTGACAACTGGATTGGGGGGAGGCAAAAATCAGGCGACACTGATTCCAAGGCACCACCGCATCCGAGGTGGCTGCCAGAGGATCGTGTGTTCTTGCCACGAACCTTCCCACCTTGTTGTTTAGAAGAGACGCAAACAGATCCACGTCCAGGGATCCCCATCGCGCACACAGCATCTGAAACACCTCCGGGTGTAGGGACCATTCCCCCTGGTCCAGGGTCTGGCGACTCAGATAGTCGGCCTGCCAGTTTTCCACACCCGGAATGTGAACTACCGAAAGCGCAGAGATCTGCGTCTCGGCCCAAGACAGAATCTCGGCCACTTCTTTGGCCGCCCGGGCGCTCCTGGTGCCCCTTGGTGATTGGTGTACGCCACTGCAGTGGTGTTATCCGTCTGCACCCACACAGGGTGGCCCTGAAGATGATCCGACCAACGGAGCAAACATAGTTTGATCGCTCTCAGTTCCAACACATTTATCGGCAGAGAGGATTCCTCCTCCGATCAAGTGCCCTGGGCAGACAAAGTGCCCAGAACACCACCCCAGCCCGACAGGCTGGCATCCGTGGTGATCACTGTCCATAAAAACGGACGGAAGGATTTCCCATCCGTCAGAGCCGGAGACCGGAGCCACCACAGAAGATCTGTTCTGACTTGGGGGCTCAAAGAGATCCTCCTTTCCAAGGAAAGAGGATGCCTGTCCCACCTGGCCAGAATCTCCGCTTGCAGAGATCGTGTGTGGAACTGTGCAAATGGTATCGCCTCAAAGGCAGACACCATCAACCCCAGGGGCCACATGCAGGTCCTGAGCGATGAGGAGTTCTTGTCCCTGAGGAACCTGACCTCGTTCTGTAGAGTCCGGAGTTTGTCCTCCGGCAGGAAGACTTTTGCTTGGGCAGAGTCCAGAACCATCCCCAGGTAAGGGAGTCGAACAGAAGGAGACAATGTCGACTTTGAAAATTGATGGTCCACCTGAACTCCTGAAGCATCTGAACCGTGGTTGGAACTCGACCTTAATAGGAGATCGTCCAGATACCCCAGGATTGCAATCCCCTGCGCCCGCAACAGGGCCAGGACCGGAGCTAACACTTTGGTAAATACCCTTGGAGCCAAAGCGAGACCAAAAGGCAATGCCACGAACTGATCGTGATCCTCCGCGATTGCGAATCGGAGGTACCTCTGATGACCCTCGAAAATGGGAATGTGTAAATACGCATTCTTGAGGTCGATAGACGCCAGGAAATGTCCCGGGCTCAGGGAGGCCACCACAGATCGAATGGATTCCATGTGGAACTTTTGAACCCGCACGAAGCAGTTCAGAAACTTTAAGTCCAGAATTGGACGCACTTTGCCCTCCTTTCTGGGCACCATGAACAGATTCGAGTAAAAACCCCGAAATCTGCCCCGATGTGGCACCGGGACGATCACCCCCTGGGCGAGGAGATCCTGAACCACCCGTTGGAGATCTTAGACATGATCTGGGGTCAAATGAAGATTTGAGGGAAAGAATCTGTCTGCTGGGCGTAATCGAAATTCGATCTTGTACCCCGACCGAATGGGTTCCTGAACCCACCTGTCCTGAATTTTGGCCAGCCAAGGTTCGGGAAAACAGCGCAGATGTCCCCCCACCCCTGAAATGGGTGAGGGCGCCCCATCAGGTTGAGGCGGACTGGGTCGCCGTGTTAGAGTGGGCGGCTTTTGACTTGCCCTGTCAAGGCTTCTTCTGGCCACCAGAGGCCTTGAAGGATTTGCCCTTGTCATGTGCCTTAAAGGCATGAAAGGACCCCTGGTTAGGTTTAAAGGAAGGGCCCCGCTTAACACGGAAAAACTTACCCTAGGACACATGGGGCAGCAGCGTGCTTTTACCCCCAGTGAACCCCTTAACCAACTCTTCCAGGGAGTCTCCAAAAAGGCGATTCCCTGCATAAGGGATGTCAGATACCGTCTTCCTGGAAGTCTGGTCAGCCGACCAGCTTTTCAACCACACAATGCAACGGATTATCACTGCGACTGCAGATAAGCGTGAAACTAAAGGGGCCTCATCCAAGGTCGCGTCACACAGGTATAAAACAGTCTAAATAATTTGGTCCACCAACTCCAGAGTAGCAGGAGGGGCAGAATCAGCCACAAGGGTGCGCCTGAGCACCTTAGTCCACTTCACCACAGCCTGAGAGACCATAACTGAGGCGAACACGAGTTTCAGCAAGATAACCGCCACCATATAGGAGCTGGGGGGTAAGAGATTCCACCCGTCTATCAGCCGGGTCCCTAAACGCCGGAGAATCCTCCGTGGGCATCAGAGTGGCCTTGTTTAACCTGGATACCGTGTGGTCCACCTTAGGGGCCACAGACCAGCGTGACTCCGTCAGAGACGCAAAAGGATAACGGTACTGGAACCGCTTAGGCACCACAAAATTGCACTTTAACAGCTTGCCGACTGTGCACAGTATATTTACTGCGGCAGTCAGCCCCGGCCAGGCAGAGTGACGTAGATCTACGTCGCTAGCCTGGGACCGGCTTTTGAGCCAATAGCGGGCGAGCGCGCGCCCGCTGAGGCACGCGCCCGCCCCGGCTCGTTCACAGAGGAGTCCGCGCGTGTGACCGGCGGACCCGATGTCCGCAGGTCACACTACGATCGTCGGTAGAGCGGGAGAAAGGCGGGCGGCTTATGTAAACAAGCCGCCTATCATTCTCCCCTGTGTAAAAATGGAGATCAGACGGTTCTACTATGTAGAACCGTTGATCTCTGTTTTTACAATAAAAGACATGTCCCATCACAGTTAGAAACACGCCCCTAGGACACACTTAACCCCTCCCTCTCCAATACAGTTAACCCCTTCCCTGCCAGTGTCATTTTTACAGTAAAAGTACATATGTATAGCACTGATTACTGCAGTAATGTCACTGGTACCCCCAAAAGTGTCAAAAATGTCAGTCAAGGGTCCAATCTGTCCGCCGCAATGTCGCAGTACCGCAAAAAAAAAAAAAAAAAAAAAAAAAAAAATCGCAGATCGCCGCCATTACTCGTTAAAAAAAAAAAAAAAACACCAAAAATGACAAAAATCTTTCCCTTTGTTAGTAAACGCGATAACTTTTGCGCAAACCAATCAAAATACGCTTTTTGCGATTTTTTTTTTTACCAAACATATGTAGCATAAAACAAATTGGCCGAAAATGTAAAAAAAATTTAGATTTTTACATTTTTTTGGGGGGGAATTTCATATAAAAAAAGTGAAAAAACTGGATTTTTGACTTACCGTAAAATCCTTTTCTCTTAAGCTCATTGACAGACGCAGGACTTATATCTTGATATCCGTAGGGTTATACTGCCCCCTACAGGAATAGGACACTAGGCAGGAAAAAAGTTCTGGCCACACCTATGGGCAGTCCCAGGGGGTATATCCTCTCTCTCCCTGCATAGGATGTCAGATATGTAACAAAGCAGTGTCAGAGACTCATACCAACCCAACTCAAAATAGAGGGGCGGGTACTGCGTCTGTCAATGAGCTTAAGAGAAAAGGATTTTTCGGTAAGTCAAAAATCCAGTTTTCTCTGTCGCTCATTGACAGACGCAGGACTGATATCTTGATATCCGTAGGGACGTCCCAAAGCAGTGCCATAAATGAGGGGTGGGATAATAGAAATAAAATCCAAGCCAGAAGGCCAAAACAGAGCCAACCAGAAGAACAGAGGACTCATTGAACCAAGCAGATGAGACCCACCTGAAAAAACAAAACCCCCGAGGTAGACCCCTCAAACAGCGGCCTGCAAAACCTTGTGGCCAAAAGAGGCATCCGCCGATGCCAGCACATCAACCTTTTGTAAAGGTATGAACCGACGACCAGGTAGCCGCCTTGCAAACCTGAAGCACCGACGCCTGATGGCGGAAGGCCCAGGAAGCACTACGAGCCAGAGTAGAGTGCGCCTTAAAGCGGAGTTCCAGCCTTTTCACTCACCTGTCCAACGGTCCAGCGATGCGGCCCCCCGAAGCCTCGATCCTCTCCCTCTGGTCTCGGCAGCACCGGCATCACTGCTGTGGGCACCCGGCTGTGACAGTTTGCGGCTTCACAGCCGGGTACCCACTGCGCATGCACGAGTCGCGCTGCGCGTCTTGATTAGCCGCCAATCTTCAGGGACCTCTGACATGTCCCAGAAGATTGCAGGGAGGGAGGGGGAGTGGAGAACTTCCGTTCAGGGTACCGCGGCGCTCCGAGCGGAAGTGGGAGCGTGTACCTGTCAAAACTGGGTACCCGCTCCCCCACAAAAAAATGACATGCCAAATGTGGCATGTCAGGGGGTTAGAATACCTAAAGCGGAACTTCCACTTTTGGGTGGAACTCCGCTTTAACAGGGAACAGAGGAACCCGACCCTTAATAGAATAAGCCTGCACCACCGTCTGTCTGATCCATCTGGAGACAGTCGTGGCAGACGCAGGCAACCCCTTTCCAGGGCCATCCGTGATCACAAAAAGTGAATCAGCTTTACGAAAAGAGTCAGTAATAGCCAAGTACACCCTGATCGCCAGAACCACATCCAAGGAGTGTAACGCAAACTCCCGAGGATGACTGGGCTTAGGACACAGGAAAGGTAACACAATATCCTCATTCAAGTGAAAGTCGGAAATCACCTTAGGAAGGAAGAATGGATTCGGACGAAGAACCACCTTATCCCTATGAACCACCAGATAGGGGGAATGACAGGACAAAGCAGCCAGTTCTGACACCCTGCATGCAGAAGTGATAGCCACCAAAAAGGCCACCTTCTGGGATAAGGTAAGCAAGGGAATCTCCCTAATATTTTCAAGGGGAGGTTTCTGGAGAACCGACAACACCAAATTAAGATCCCAGGGCAGCAAGGGCGCGCGCACCGGAGGAGCCAGGTGCCGCACCCCCTGGATGAAGTTCCGCACCAAAGAATGAGTAGCCAGTGCCCTCTGGAAGAAGATCGCCAATGCTGAAACCTGACCCTTGATAGTGCTCAAGGCTAGCTTCTGCTCAACCCCCCGTTGCAGGAAGGCCAATCTCCGAGCCACCGAGTAAAAACGTGGAGGAACCCCGAGGGACTCACACCACGCGATATAAAACTTCCATGTGTGATGATAGATCTTTCTGGAAGTCGCTTTCCTCGCTTTAATCAGAGTAGGAATAACTGAAACAGACAAACCCCTGTCCTTCAGCACCTGGCTCTCAACAGCCAAGCCGTCAAAGCCAGCGATCGTAAAGCAGGATGGAAGATCGGTCCCTGAGACAGCAGATCCTCCCTGAGAGGAAGTCGCCAAGGAGCGTCCGCGACCAAGTCGGCGTACCAGGCCCGACGAGGCCAGTCCGGAGCCACAAGGATGACTGGAATTCCCTCCGCCTCTATCCTGGGAAGAAGTTTCGGCAGCAACTTGAGAGGAGGAAAGGCATACAGCAGCTGATACTGCCCCCACGGAGCAACCAGCGCGTCTGCGGCGTCCACCCGAGGATCGTGGAAGCGGGCTGCACCTTCCTGTTGAGCCGAGATGCCAACAGATCCACGTCCGGGGTGCCCCAATGAAGGCACAACTGGTGAAACACCTCTGGATGAAGAGACCATTCCCCTTGATCCAAGGTCTGATGGCTGAGAAAGTCGGCCTGCCAAACCGTTCCCCCCAATGAAGAATGCCGGCCACTTCTACGGCCGCCAGAACACTCTTGGTGCCCCCCTGGTGATGGACATAAGCCATGGCGTGGCATTGTCCGACTGAATCCAAACCGGGTAGCCCTGAAGATGCTCGATCCAGTGAACCAGGCAAAACCTGATCGCTCTCAGTTCCAACACATTTATCGGCCACCTGGATTCTTCCAGGGACCAGAGCCCCTGAGCAGCCAGAGACTCCCTGGTCCCCTCGCTCAGCCGGATCCGATTTTCCAGGGAATCGGGATTCCGGTTCCATTTGAGAAGAATCTCCTTTTGGAGAGTCCGCGTATGAAACTGAGCCTGCGGAGACTCCGTATCGAGGAGGAGGTCGTCCAGGTAGCCCAGGACCGATATGCCCCGCTGCCACAACAGCACCAGAACTGAGGCCAAAACCTTTGTGAAAACCCGGGGAGCAGAAGCGAGACCAAAGGGTAATGCCACAATCTGATAATGGTCCTCTCCCACAGCAAAGCGCAGAAACCGCTGGTGTCCTGTGTAAATGGGAGTATGAAGATAGGCATCCTTGATGTCTATGGACGCCAGAAAATCCCCCTGATGCCGGGAGGCCACCACTGTGCGAATGGACTCCACTCCTTGTTGCATCAAGTCCTGCACTGCCCCCAACAGAGCCGTTAGGCGATTCGGGGACAGTCGCATACTGGAAGGGAAGAACCGCACCGGTGGAAGTGATCGAAACTCGATCTTGTATCCCGACCGTATGACCTCGTGAACCCATTTGTCTTGAATCCTGGAGAGCCACGGGTCCGGGAACCGGCGAAGACACCCCCCACCCCTGATATGGGTGGGGGCGCACCTTCAGGCTGAAGCGGTCTTATCCTCAGGTCTCGAAGGACCGTATTTTTGCTTACCAGACCAGGGTCTCTTGAAACCCCCCAGGGGGGCTTTGCCTTGTCGCCCGCCCCGGAAGAGCGAAAAAACTTCTTGTGAGCTGAAAAGGAAGGTCCCTGTCTGCAACGAGGTTCCTTACCCTTATTAGCCTGTGGTAGAAAGGTGCTCTTGCCCCCAGTGAGATCCTTGATAATCTCATCCAAGGTAGCACCAAACAGGCGATCCCCCTGAAAAGGAAGATCAGTCAAGGCTTTTTTGGAAGCCTGATCCGCCGACCAGCACTTCAACCATATCATGTGCCGGAGGACCACCGTCGAGATCGACACACGCCCCAGCAATGGAGCAGCGTCCAGTGCAGCGTCACAAACAAACTGTAGCCCCTGCACCATTTGCTCCAGCAACTCCGCCACGGCAGGGGGGGAGACTTCTCCCCTCCAGATCATGGCGTAACAGCTTGGCCCATTTCGTCAACGTCTGTGAAACCAGAGCAATGGTAGGAAACCGGCGGATCCACCGAAGGTGGCACCGTCCATTCTTTAAGGAGGGACTCTTCAAACGGGTAGTGCCTAGCAATCCGTTTGGGCATCCCTGGGGGTCATTTTGGACGGACCCACTCCTTCTTAATGATATCGTCAAAGCATTTGGGAAAGGGAAACACCTTCGCCACCCTGGAGGGCTTGCGAGTGCCAAAGGCAACTTCCGTATGAGCTGCATCCGCAGGTGCAACCTCCAGTTTTAGGGTCTTCCGGACAGACACAATCAGTGCGTCCACTAGTGCCTTGTCTTGCGCTATGGCGGAGGCAGAGAGGTCATCCTCACTATCAGAGGAGACGGGGTGCGAGACAGCAGCCCCAGAGGAGGAGCCCGCAGCAGCAGCGACTGGCTCAGGATCAGAATCTGAGGCATCAGACAAGACAGGGGTAGGCGGGGGTCGCTTTTTAGCCCCCCGTCCCTGACAGGCCACCTCCACCCGGGACACAAATGACTCCAGGACCGCCGAAGCGCATCAATGGTGAGCGGAGAATCAGAGGGCCCTGCAGCCACCTCGAGGGGATCAGGTGGTGACACATGTGCAGCAGGGTCCATGGTAACACCAGGGGAACCCGTCAGCAAAGTATGACAAAATTGAAAAAAAAAAAAAAAAAACTATTTTTTTTTTAGAAATGTCACCCAGCGCTACAGCGCCCCTCAATGAGACTGCGTGCCTCAAGACCCCCGCAGAGAGAGACCCCCAAAAGGCTCACCACACAATGCACCAGACAAGGAAGTCCTGTGGAGCGATCTTCCCGGGTCTAGGGAGGGGCTTCGCCCCCTCACACGCCCTCAGTAACTCCAACAGCTGCCCAGCTCTGCAAACAAAAGGAGCTGGGTGTACCAAGATGGCCGCCCCCATGAGCCACATGAGGGACTCCAAACAAATGGCAGCCCCGCGCGCTGCGGTAGGAAAGGGGGTCCCCACATCTACTAACAGATGATCGATCGGCAGGTAGGCCCTGGGAAGCCAGGGAGGAAACCCCCCGCACAACAGCTGTCCGCACTCGGGATCCCCCCACCCCCCGCCCCCTTAGCGGCTTGCATGAACGGCTAGCCACCCCACACACACACACACACAAACACCCCCCGTAGGGGGGAAGGGAGGGGGGAGAGGGACACCACAGGGGGAGGGTGCACAGGGGAACAGAGGGGAACCCAGATTAGTGTGGGTCCGACCGTCCCAGGGGAGCAGGGGGGAAACATTTACTCACCATACCGGAACAGAGCGGGCGCCACTCCAGACAAAACCCCTCACCGCCCAGTGGGGGGGGGGGGGGGGGGGTGTCGGCCAAAGGAGACGCTGCGACTCGGCCGTCGACCGGTCGTATGCGACTCGGCGGGACGTTTAACCCGCGGGCCAGTCCCCATCCAGCGGGACTATGTCGCGGCCGACCCAGCGCGGATCTAGGGCCTGCACGCGCTCGTAGGCCGGCTGGGGTGACCACTGGATCTCAACATCCAGCCCGTCGCCCAGATCCGACATAATTGCTTGAAGATCTCACAGGAACAACTGGAAGAGCTAACTAAAAAAAGATTTATCTAAAAAAGCTTGCCAGGACCAGAGATCCCAGCAAGGAACTTAGGTCCTTACTCCTGACTAGGCAGAAAAAAACTGACATCCTATGCAGGGAGAGAGAGGATATACCCCCTGGGACTGCCCATAGGTGTGGCCAGAACTTTTTTCCTGCCTAGTGTCCTACTCCTGTAGGGAGCAGTATAACCCTACGGATATCAAGATATCAGTCCTGTGTCTGTCAATGAGCGACAGAGAAATATTGTTATTTTTGCAAAATTTACACTCTTTTTTTGTTTATAGCGCACAGGTGATCAAATACCACCAAAAGAAAGCTCCGTTTGTGGGAAAAAAAGGACGTGAAATTCGTTTAGGTACAGCGTCGCACGACCGCGCAATTGTCCGTTAAAGTCACGCAGTAAAAAAAAAAAAAAAAAAAAAAAAAAATCGCAAAAAAACCCCTGGTCAGGAAGGGGGTAAAATCTTCCGGGGCTTAAGTGGTTACAATGCGACATTGTTCGTTCACTGTTTTGTGAAACTCCGCGGGACAGGGAAATACCTGAACCGACTTCTGGGTTCTGCGGGTCCCAAAGGAAGACCGCTTACCCGGCGGGTGGGGCTCATCCTCCAAATGTAGCTTATCTTTAACAGAACTAATGAGCACAGACATCGCAACGCGTTCCCTGGCCGACCCAGAGGGGGAGTCCTCCCCCTCCTCCTCCACCTCCCCTTCCGACTGAGAGGACTGAGACACACTGAGGTACACTGTCCATGGCAACCATATCTAGCTCTGAATCAGAAGATTGAGAAAGCCTGGGCCTTTTCTTAGAAGCCCGCTCAGACATCAACAAATCCACTTTAGATGCTAAAGTCGCAAGTGCAGCAGTAAGGGAGCCCATCGCAGAGGATTCAGGAGTACCTGAACCCTCCACCAGAGCTGGGGGGAATTTGCTGTCCTGGGAATCCATAAAGTCCCCCCAGAAGTGTCCCCATACAAACCGTGCTGCCAGCTTGATCTTAATGCCTGAGAGAGGAAATGATGTCACGCCGCTAGAGGCCGATCATGTTACTGAGCCAAGGTAAAAATGGTTGCCAATGTAAGTCTATGGGGAGGCTCCGGGAAAATGGCCGCCGAGGACATGGGAACAAACATTGCCACACTAAGGATGGCGCCCGAAAGGGCGCCAATCCACTACAGGGAAAAAAAAGGCTGCTGCCCTCACATGAAGCCAAACAGCCTGCCCAAAACCAAAATGGCGGCCCCGCGGTTTTTACACCGCTGCAGCCCCCACACACGTCTGTACCCCAACGTTGCACAAGCACTACCAAGGGACTCCGGGACCCCCCACACCGCGGCATGACCACAATAGCTCCCCCGCAGGGACCTGGAAGGACACACGGGAACCATACATACAGACATGAGGGGGATATCACAGACTCCAAAACAGACTGCCATCCCCATAACAGAGGCCCCACATACACCCCCTGACAGATATAGACAGAAGGGTAGCATGGTACTCACCGATCCAGTGAAAGTGTGGGTGCCACTGTGTGACGGGAAGCCTCCCACCCCGGGTGGGGGTGCCGTCAGCCAAACAGGACGCTAGCAACGCGCGGCGTACCGCAGTTGAGACATCCTAGCGAAGTAGCCACTCCGCGGGCTATGTCCCTGAGGACAGGGACAGGTCGTTTGCTAAGCCTGGGCGTACGCATAGCCTGCTAAACGCTCGATGGTGGGCTGGGATTCCGTAAGGCTCTAGGATAACCAGTCCGATTCCCAGCTCCGCAAACGCTGTAGTCTTCCGAAGCTTGACTAACTAAGTGCAGGAACAAATAAAAAGCTATCAGTGTAAAGAAAACACACTTAGCAGAAATAAAAAAATAAGAAAACAGAAGGAAAAGGCTGAGACTGTAGCCCCAGCTAAGGGAAGCCTGCCTACTCCGGACTAGGCAAAAGACAAACTGAATTGGGAATGCTGCTAGCAGGGGGGTATTGGACCAGAGGGACAGCCCTCTATAGGTGTGTCTATGCAAAGCTTTTTGTGAATTAAAAAAAGATATGCCGTAAAGGGTGGGCCACACCCCTATGTAGTATGCAAAACTATAGACATAAAAAAGTGGGGTTTTAAAGGCCCAAATGAGGTGGTCAAAATATATACCGCCACACAGTAATAGAATTAAAATACATATTTATTAGTGACTTCTATTTGCATAAAAAGCATGAAAAAACATGCCTTAAAGACACACACACATATAACAAATATAAAGATAAAATTGAAGAACACAAGGTAGGTAACCGGATAGTGGGGTCTCAGTCAGAAAAGATGGATATGGTCCCTGTACAGCCAACACGTTTCGCTTGACTTCGCTTCTTCAGGGCTTAAGAGACCAGAGAACCAGCTAGTGTTCCCAAATGGTGCGGGCTCACAGGGCTGACAGGAATTCAAGGATTGGAATTTTTACGATAGACGTAGACTACGTATCCATTTTATAATAATAATAACTTTATAAGACATACTCGTGCATGTAACATGGGGGTATCTATAAGCTCCTATATGGCATATATCAGTGTTTCTCAACTCCGGTCCTCAGGGCACACTAACAGGCCAGGTTTGCAAGAAAACTGAAATACATCACAGGTGATATCATTTGCTGCTCAGTGACTGCAGTATTCTAGTCTGCATCTCCCCAAGGTAATACTTAAAATCTGGCCTGTTAGTGTGCCCTGAGGACCGGAGTTGAGAAACCCTGGTATATATATATTGCCTTATTATATCGTATAGATCCCAATGCACTGGTATGTTAATTATTCAAATGCCGCCATGGAGAGAGGATATGCAATTTCTTTTTATTAGAGTATATGCAGTGGATTAGGCAGGTGATTATATAGGTGGTGTTCCCAGACACCCAAGTAGTCTCCTGGTCACATAAAAAAGGAGTAATTATCAGAAGATATTGCATTCAGTAGTCACAGGTATTCTTCTTGCAGGGGGAAGCATATCCTATTTATTTCTCTCTGGCCGCATATCCTGCCTTTTTGTGAATGTTTCTAACAAAATCTTCTGCCTAGCTTACTCCTGTGAATAAGAGGTCAATACCCATAAGTGAAGACTGTATGAGTGGGCGGCGACTGTCAGAGGATGTAAGAGAAATATTGTTTTTTTTTTTTTTCAAAATTGTCGGTCTGTTTCGGTTTATAGCGAAAAAAATAAAACCGCAGAGGTGATCAAATACCCTTAAAAAAAAAAGCTCTATTTGTGGGGGAAAAGGACATAAACTGTAATTGGGTATAGCGTTCCATGACTGCGCAATTGTCAGTTAAAGTAACGCAGTGCCGTATCACAAAAAATTGCCTGGTCATAAAGAGGGGTGAACCATCGGGAGGGCAATACATACTTCCTATATGGTATTGTCCTCCACAGTAATTGTTTTCAGCCACCAGATGTCCTCAAATTTACCAGATTAAAACAACTCCTAGCATCATTAAAGTGGACCTTTTAGTAAAATGCATGCTTGAAATGCACTGCATGGGCTTGTCACAAATCTACTATTAGAAGGTGTAAAATTAACCTGTAAAAAAAAAAAAAAGTTACTTACCTCACACCTGTCTTCCACCCCTGGTGCCTAGCTCAGGATACTGCTACACTCCTTTCAGCTAGTTCCGGGAGAAGGCAGGATTGCCTTCTAAACACCTGACAGCGACTGTTTAGCCCTGTTCTAAGAAGCAATCCTCTGGGGATCCCTTTTCAGAGCTTTGGTCTAGCCTAAGATTGGTAAACAAAGGTAAGCATGAGTGGCACATTGAGTGATCCTGTTGCTTTGCCCTGTACAGGAAAAACCAGGGGTTCACTTTCAGTAACCAAATTTGAGGATGAAAGATAAAACCCCGCTTTCACATTCAGCAGCAGTTTGAGTGGCATGAGAAGTGGAGCTGTTATAGGTATTACTGCTCAACATAAAAACATAAAAAAACATTTACTGTACCTGCATATTCTCCGTTTTGCCTGAGTGATTGATCGGCTTTGTCTCAGTAGCTTCACCTTTGCCCATCGTCACTGCTTGCTCCACATCATCCTTCTGTGTCCGTGGAAAAGTATTAATTACTGGAATTGGTGGAATGAGCTGAAGTGGAGCCTGTCCCACCGTAGGGTTGGTCACCAGGTTCCCTGTCACCTGTGCAGTATGCTGCATGATCTGCTGTATGGCTGGCAGGGCAGCAAAGGAAGACCCCACAACTTGCATCAAGCTCATAAAGTTGATCTGCTGGAGCTAAAGAAAACAAAATAAAAACAATAAAAATAAGAAGTTTTTAGTTATGTTTCCTTTGTATATATTTATTTGGGAACATTGATGTTTGAAAATTCTAACTCTGTATTTTAAATTACTTCTGTGTTTTGACAGCTGCCATTTTTTAAAAAAAATTATTTTTTGCATTTGGCGGTCAGTAAGCGATCTTGTGCACAGTTCTCTACGGTGCATGCAAATCCCTCCAGACACTTCGCTCACAGTAAAAAAAAAACTACCAAATAAAGTGAACAAATGCATTTAGCACTGAGCACAGTGCTTGAGTATCAACACCAACAACCTGCATAAACAACAGATGTCTATAGTGAATGCCTGCACACTACCAACAAAGGTCTCTTTCACACGGGTGGACCTATCGGGTCCACCTGTCAGTTTTTAGGCAGACTAAATCTGAACATCAACATTCATTCTAGTGATCAACCAAAAATCGGATTTTTGTAAGATCTTACTGTAAAATCCTTTTCCCTTAGCTCATTGACAGACGTAGTCTTCTTGATTCACAAGAACTGGGTTATGTTGTCTCCGCAGGAGCAGGACTAGGCAGAAAGAAAAAATGTTCTGGCTCCACCTTAGGGGCAGTCCCTGAGGGTATATCCTCCCTCTCTCTGCTACAAGGCATCAGTTCTGTCACAAAGCAGCAACAGAGAATTTAACCCAACCCAACTCAATGATAGAGGGGCGGGTACTACGTCTGTCAATGAGCTAAGAGAAAAGGATTTTACGGTAAGATCTTACAAAAATCCGATTTTCTCTGTCGCTCATTGACAGACGTAGTCTTCTTGATTCACAAGAACTGGGACATCCAGAAGCAGTGCCACAAATGAGGGGTGGGATTGACCGAAATCAAAATCCAATCTAGAAGGCCCAACCGGTGCCAAACTAGAAGTTTTAAAGGCTCATTATAAACAAAGAATGAGACTCAAATGAAAATTTCCAACGGAAAAAAACCCTCGAGGCAGACCACTGGTCTCCTCAAATGGCGGCCTGCAAAACCTTGCGGCCAAACGAGGCATCAGACGATGCCATTACATCAACTTTATAATGTATCGTAAAGGTATGCACCGACGACCAGGTAGCCGCCTTGCACACCTGGACCACTGACGCCTGATGGCGAAAGGCCCATGACGCACTAAGTGCCGAGTGGAGTGCGCCTCAACAGGGAACGGGGGCTCCCGACCCTTAATAGAATAAGCCTGTACCACCGTCTGTCTGATCCATTTGGAAATAGTCACGGCAGATGCAGGCAACCCCTTTTTGGGTCCATCCGGGATCACAAAAAGTGAATCCGTCTTGCGAAACGAGTCTGTCGTTTTCAAGTATACCCTGATCGCCCGGACCACATCCAAGGAGTGTAAAGCAAACTCCCGAGGATGACTGGGCTTAGGACACAGGGAAGGTAATACAATTTCTTCATTCAGATGAAATTCTGAAACCACTTTTGGTAGGAAGGATGGATTCGGACGAAGAACCACCTTATCTCTATGAACCACCAGATATGGGGAACGACAAGATAAAGCGGCCAGTTCTGACACCCTGCGTGCAGAAGTGATAGCCACCAAGAAGGCCACCTTCTGGGACAACGTAGGTAGAGGAATCTCCCTAATATCTTCAAAGGGAGGTTTCTGAAGAACCGACAATACTAAATTAAGATCCCAGGGTGGTAACGGCGCGCGCACTGGCGGAGCCAGATGTCGCACCCCCTGGATGAAATTCCGCACCAAGGAATGAGTAGCCAAAGGCTTCTGAAAGAAGATAGCTAATGCTGAGACCTGACCCTTGATAGTGCTCAAGGCCAGTTTCTGCTCAACCCCTTGTTGCAGAAAAGCTAATATTCGACTAACCGAATAAGACCGTGGACGGAACCCCAGAGGTTCACACCATGCAATGTAGGACTTCCATGTACGATGATAAATCTTTCTGGAAGTCGCTTTCCTTGCTTTAACTAGAGTAGGAATAACTGAAGCTGACAATCCCTTGTCCTTCAGCACCTGGGTCTCAATAGCCAGGCCGTTAAAGCCAGCGATCGTAAAGCAGGATGGAAGATCGGTCCCTGAGACAGTAGGTCCTCCCTGAGAGGAAGTCTCCACGGGACGTCCGCCACCAGTCTGACCACGTCGGCGTACCAAGCTCGGCGAGGCCAGTCCGGAGCTACCAGGATTACTGGAATTCCTTCCTCCTCTATCCTGCGAAGAAGTCTTGGCAGTAACCCGAGAGGAGGGAAGGCATACATTAGCTGGTATTGCCCCCACGGGGCGATCATTGCGTCTGCGGTCTCTGCTAGAGGATCGCGGGAGCGAGCCACGAATCTCTGTACTTTCCTGTTGAATCGTGATGCCAACAGATCCACATCCGGGGTGCCCCACCGTAGGCACAACTGGTGGAAAACTTCTGGATGGAGGGACCATTCCCCCTGATCCAGAGTCTGACGGCTGAGATAATCTGCCTGCCAACTCTCCACCCCCGGAATGAACACCGCAGAGATAGCTGGAACAAATCGTTCCGCCCAGCGAAGAATGCAAGCCACTTCTTTGGCTGCTCGGACACTCTTGGTGCCCCCCTGGTGATTGACATAAGCCACGGCCGTGGCGTTGTCCGACTGAATCCGAACCGGGCTGCCCTGGAGCTGCTCGGTCCAGTGAATCAGACAAAGTCTGATCGCTCTCAGTTCCAATACATTTATCGGCAACCTGGATTCTTCCAGGTACCAAAGTCCCTGGACAGATAACTGACCGAGAATTCCTCCCCATCCGGATAGACTGGCATCCGTGGTCACTATCGTCCAATATATTGGCAGAAATGACTTTCCCTGGCTGAGCATCGGAGACCGAAGCCACCAGACCAGAGACTCTCTGGTCTGTTTGCTCAATCGGATCCGATTGTCCAGGGATTCCGGATTCCGATTCCATCTGAGAAGAATCTCTTGCTGAAGAATTCGGGTATGGGACTGGGCAAATGGGACTGCTTCGAAGGAAGCCACCATCAATCCCAGAACCCTCATGCAAGTTCGAAGAGAAGACCAGCTGTTGGATAGTAACAACTGGACTGCTGATTGAATCTTCTGGAGTTTCCCTACCGGAAGGAAAACTCTTGACCTGACTGTGTCTAGAATTAGACCCAGATATTCGAGCCTCTGGGTGGGAACCAGAAATGACTTTTGCTGGTTCACCAGCCACCCGAATTCCTGTAAAGAAATGATAGTAATTTCTAGGTTTTGTAGCAGGGTCTGAGGAGACTCTGCATGAAGCAGGAGATCGTCTAGGTAACCTAGAATCGATATGCCTCTTTGGCGCAGTAGTGCCAACATTGGGGCCAACACCTTCGTGAAGACCCGAGGAGCCGCGGCGAGACCGAAAGGTAACGCCACAAACTGATAGTGGTTCTCTTCTACGGAAAAGCGTAGAAACCGCTGATGTCCTGCGAAAATGGGAATGTGAAGATAGGCGTCCTTGATGTCTATGGACGCTAGGACATCCCCTGGATGCAGGAAGGCTGCTACTGTGCGAATGGATTCCATCTTGAATTTCCTTATGTTGAGAAAGGAATTGAGTGCCCTTAAGTCCAGAATTGGACGCACTTTGCCCTCTTTCCTGGGTATTGTAAATAGGTTTGAATAAAATCCTTGAAAACGTTCTGTCCAAGGAACGTGGACTACCACTCCTTGTTGTAGTAAATCCGTGACTGCTCTCCGCAGATCTTCTAAACGATCCGGGGATAGTCGGATATTGGAAGGGAAGAATCGCGCCGGTGGGAGAGATCGAAACTCGATCTTGTACCCTGACCTTATGACTTTGCAAACCCACTTGTCCGGGATTCTGGAAAGCCATGGATCCGGGAACCGGCGAAGACGTCCCCCCACCCCAATTATGGGTGGGGGCGCACCTTCAGGCTTTGGACGATTTATCTTCAGGTCTGGAGGGGGCGGGCTTTTGCTTGCCCGACCAACGTCCCCTGAAGCCTCCTGAAGGAGCTTTGGAGGACTTAATTTTTTCACCCGCGGGACGAAAAAACTTTTTGTGAGCAGAGAAAGAAGGCCCTCGTCTTTGACGAGTTCCTTTACCCTTAACATTTTGCGGTAAAAAGGTGCTCTTTCCACCCGTGAGATCCTTAATGATCTCATCTAAGTTGGCTCCAAATAGACGCTCTCCTAAAAAGGGGATATTAGCCAATGCTTTTTTGGAACCTTGGTCGGCTAACCAACCTTTTAGCCACAGTGTACGCCTGAGAACCACTGCTGAAACTGATGCTCGCGCCAATAATGGAGTGGCGTCTAACGCCGCATCACACACAAACTGTAACCCCTGTATCATCTGTTCCAACAAATCTGATACCGCCTGAGGGACCTCTTCTAAGTCCCGGCGTAACCACTTGGTCCATTCAGTTACAGTCTGCGAAACCAGACCAATAGCAATTATTGGTCTGAAAGCTGATCCAATCAAGGAAAACATGGTGCGAGACATAGCTTCTATCTTGCGATCCACTGGATCTTTAAAAGACGGAGCATCTTCTAAAGGAATAACCGTGGCTTTATTCAATCTAGCAATTGGTGAATCCACCACAGGTGGTTCTGTCCATTTCTTAATGAGGGTTTCCTCAAACGGATAACGCCTGTTAATGCGTTTAGAAATAGCAGAGGTGCGTTTTGGCAGACTCCATTCTTCTTTGATTGGATTGCCAAAACATTTGGGCAATGGAAAAACCTTCGCCACTTTGATGCGTTTTTTAGTCCCAAAAGGGATTTCAGTTTCAGCTATTTCCGACAGAATACCCTGTAATCTTAAGGTTTCTTGAACAGATACAATGAGTGCGTTTACCAACGCTTCCTCTCGGGCTATGGCTGATGCCGAAACATCCTCCTCACTGTCTGAAGAGACAGTACCCGAGACACCAATCCCAGATGAAGTACCTGCAACTGCAGAAATAGGCTCAGATTCTGAATCCGAAGTTTCAGATAATAAGGGGTTAGGCGGGGGTCGCTTTCTTGCGCCCTGTCCCTGACAAGCCACTTCCACCCGGGACACAAAAGTTTCCATAATAGCTGACAATGATTCAACCGTCAGTGGGGTGCTGGAGGATCCTGCAGACACCTCGAGGGGATCCGGTGGAGATACATGAGTGGCAGGGTCCATGTTAATTCAGGACACCTCTGCCAGAAAAAACAAAAAACTTTTTTTTTTTTTTAAATAAAAAAATACCTCTTTTTTTTTTTTTTTTTTTATGTGTCTCCCCCTAGCGCAATAGCGCCCCTCAGAGTACCTGCTTCTCGATCCCCACAGAGAGAGAGAGGGACCCCCAAGGCTCACCACCCGATGCAGAGAAGTTTCCAACCAACTGCAGTCAGCGTCTGTCTTTTACAGACTGGAAAGAGCTGTGTTAGTTTTTCCGGGTAGAAGGACGTGGCTCCGCCCCCTGTGTACGCCTTCCGGCGTTCCCAGCTCTCCACGAGGTAGCTGGGCTCATCAAACATGGCCGCCCCCATACGGGAGACAATAGACTCCAAAAACATGGCGGCCGGCGTGACCTGAGGACATTCATGCACCCGGTCTACGGCAAAATGGCGGCGGACTGCCGAAATCGTTTTACCCAGCACATCCACCTGCATCTCTGCTAAGTGGCGGTTTATCGATCTGCAGGAGGTACACTACAATTAAGGTAGGATTATACCTCCTATGTCTGCTGTAATACTACAGTCTGCTGGGTAGAGTGTTAGCTCTCAAACCAAGTCCACTTCCCACCAAACACATACTGTATTTACAAGGGGGACTTTTAGTGTCAGATATATACTGACCATGTATGGAGGGGCCCATAATTCATACTGCCTCATAACGAGGAAAAAAGGGAACGTTTACTCACCATACCAAACCGACAGGCACCCTCTCTTCACAATACCCTCTCCACCGGGGTGGGGGGTTGTGGACCACTCCGGACGCCACGACTCTCTGGTTCCTGGCGTCCAAGCAAGACTTTTAACTCGTAAGGTCAGTCCCTCCAATGGGACTCCGTCGCCCGGCCCCGCATACTTACTTGAATGTGTCGCGGCCGACCAAGCGCAATGCAATGGTCTGCGCGCGCTCATAGGCCGGCTGGGGTGACCACTAGTGTCGCCCAGTCCGGCGTATTTGCTTGAAGATCTCACAGGAAAAAAACACTGGAGAAAACTACCTAAAAAATATTTTTTCTAAAGAAAAAATCTTGCCAGGACCAAAAAGATCCCAGCAAGGAACTTAGGTCCTTACTCCTGACTAGACAGAAAAAAACTGATGCCTTGTAGCAGAGAGAGGGAGGATATACCCTCAGGGACTGCCCTTAAGGTGGAGCCAGAACGTTTTTTCTTGCTGCCTAGTCCTGCTCCTGCGGAGACAACATAACCCAGTTCTTGTGAATCAAGAAGACTACGTCTGTCAATGAGCGACAGAGAAATCGGTTTTTGGTTGCTGATACCGATATTTGGGCCATCTAATATCGCTATCGGTCGATATTTTTGCACATTTAAAATTTTGCAAAACAAACACAAATTTCAACACAAATCTGTTACTAACCATGTAAAACTTTAGACAGTGGATTGGAGTCAGTGGACTACCTCTACAGTAGGGCACTCTCTCACTGCAACTACTGGAGTCACTGCAAAACTGCTAGAAAAAAATATAGGCAACACAACAGCTACACAGTGGATTGGACTGGAGTGGAGTCAGTGGACTACGGCTGCAGTAGGGCACTCACTGCAATAATTTTAAATCACTACTGCACTAGTGATTTAAAATTATTGCAGCAGTGAGTGGCGCACTACTGCAGCAGTGGTCCACTGACTCCAATCAACTGTAGCTTTTTTTCTAGCAGTTTTGCACTGACTGCAGTGCAGCACAATCAGTGCAAAACTACTAGAAAAAATAGCTAGACAAAAGCTATACAGTGGATTGGAGTGGACTTAGTGGACAGACACTACTACTACACTTTCAAATCAATACTCCCAGTTAAGTAGAACAATATTATACTGCAGAAAACATAACATTTCATCATGTTCACCAGTTAAACAGCTTCTTTTCTTTTCATAAATTGCTGCCACTTGACTAAAAACATGCTCACTTGGTACCGAGGAAGAAGGAGCAGAAAGGTATCTTATAGCATGAGAAGCAAGTCTTTTGTAGCGTGCTTCATTTTTTTCCACCACTGAAGAGGATCACTTTTTGTGTCAATTACTGGTTCCTTCAAATAGAGATGAAGTTAATCATCCAGGGTCATTATTGCAGATTGAGAATAATCCTCCACATGAGGCCCCAATAAAACGCTGAACATGGCATCTATTTCACCACGATTAATTTTCTCTTCTGTCAGTTGTCTTTTTGGACATTTTTCTCCCGCATCCTGCTCTTCCACATCAGAAACCTTCTATTTTCGTCAGGAGGAACCTCCTGCACCTTCTGTTGAACTTGAATCTCTTCTGTCAGCCTTTGTTTTGCCTTGGCCAATACATCATCAGAAGAGAAAGGATGGTTCTTGTATCGAGGATCCAAAAGACATGCAAGCACAACATTTTTATTCTCCTCATGCTTCTCAAACTGTTTGGCGAGGCTGTCCCTCATGGCCTGCCTACATGCTTTAATGCCACTTTTGTTGGGTCCTTCCCGTTGAAGAAGCATCTTCAGCACTCTCACACATGGGATGACAGAAGACACAGATGAGTCATAATGACTCACCTCTAGTTTCACTTCCTCAATGGGTAGGAGCGTCTCAATAATGTTGGCTACTATGTCCCACTGATCAGCAGTAGGACAAGAATGTCCTCCAAGTCCATATTCACCAGAATATATAGCGAGAGCT
Organism: Pelophylax lessonae; assembly: GCF_965119305.1. Classification (NCBI taxonomy): domain Eukaryota; kingdom Metazoa; phylum Chordata; class Amphibia; order Anura; family Ranidae; genus Pelophylax; species Pelophylax lessonae. The sequence continues at coordinate 79,150,521 of NC_138768.1, forward strand.
CGCTTCTGCTCCAGCATCCTTTGTAACGTGTAGCGCTGAGTTCCATCGTGTTGGAACAGCCTCTATCAAGTTGTTTTTGGGTAGGCCAAGGTCTTCCTGAATGCACCGCAGTCGCTGCTTGGCAAGAATAGAATGGTCGAAATGGCCTGCGCACTTCTTCAGCATGCTAATAACGTCAAGCAATGCTTTCTGGTTTGTCAGACCATCATTTACCACAAGTTGGAGGGTATGTGTCACGCAAATGAGGTCTGACACTTCAGCAAGTCTCATACCTTTAAACATGTTCGCTCCACTGTCTCGCAGCACAAGAATCACTCGGTCTTTGGGGATTCCCCATTCTTCTATCATGCCTAGAAACATTTCTCTAATGTACTCCCCAGTGTGGGATCCTTGCATCACTTTTGTATTTCACACCAAATGCCTTCTTGTCCATCCACTGTCAATGAAGTGGCATGTAAAACTCATTAGTGATTCTGTTTGTCCTGACCAGCAATCAGTCGTGAATGAGAGTGAGTTGCCAGCATTCTCTGGTTTCAGCATAGCCTTTACTTTCTCAACGACCTTTTGGTGGATCTTTTGCAGCATTTCAGTTCAATAAAATTTGTCACTCTTCAATGTGTACCTTGGCTCCATGGAGCATGGACACCAACCGCTGAAATCCAGAGTCAGGCATTATTGTAAATAGCTGGTTATCAGTGACCATCATCCCTGCGATTACTCACAGCATTTGGGATCTTCCGATTTTAGCCACCTTTTTTTTTCGAAACATATCTGTTATTGTTGCCTGGGATAGTGATGTTTCACCTTCTGATTCATTTGTTTTTTCTGCATTATACAATTCAACATCGTGAACTCTTAAATGGGCCCAAAGATTAGACGTATTTTTGGTTTTTGCAGTTATGGATCCCATGCTTACAAGTGTTGCACAGTGCTGCTGATTTTCCTGGAGATGGAGAAGAGAAATAGTCCCAGACCACACTTTTAATTTTTCTATCTCCGTCCATCTCCATTGAAACTTGAAAAGACCCTAATATAGGCTTAAACAAAATGGATGGCACCCTGTGGGGATGAGTGGCTGGCACCCTTTGGTGGGTGGCTGGCTGGAACCCTGTGGTGGCTGGCTGGCACCCTGTGGTGGGTGGGTGTCTGGCTGGCACCCTGTGGTGGGTGGGTTCATGGCTGGCTGGCACCCTGTGGTGGGTGGCTGGCTGGCACCCTGTGGTGGCTGGCACCCTGTGGTGGCTGGCTGGCACCCCTTAGTGGGTGGGTGGCACCCCTTAGTGGGTGGGTGGCTGGCAGGTACAGGCCCAGGGCCGGCGGGTGGATGGCAGGTACAGTCAGGCAGGGCCTGTGGCTGGCTGGTAGGCCTGTGGGTGTGTGGGACAGGGTGGCTGGCTAGCACCGGGCAGCTGTGGGTGGTGGATGGCTGCGGCGGCCATGTTACACGTGTCTGTGACTGGTGTTTGATAGAACTAGTAGAAGAACACTCACTGTTCCAACCGACTGTGCACAGCATGCATTGCAAAGCAGACTCCAGACTGGCCGCGGCGGGTAAAACACACTGTAACGAGGCTGAGGAAGGCGGTCTAAGAAGGCCACAGAAGCTGTCCAGTGCGTGGAGGCGTGTCGCAACATACGCGATGACGTCACAGCAATATCGGGGAAAGTGCAAATCGGCCATCGATATATTGGTGTTGCCGATAATCGGTCGATCCTTTCGTTTGGTAGATCGGATATAAACATGGTGGTCCGTTTATATCCCACTGCCCATAGAGAAAAGTGGGCTGTGTCCGTGTCCATTTCCGCTCTGCATTAGTGGAGCGGACACAGACCTAACACCTGCCTGCTCAGCGCGGATTATCGGAGAGATTCCCACTGAATAGGCAGATTAGCCAGCGTGAAAGAGCCCTAAGACTAGGAGTAATAAGAAAAATAGAGGTGAAGTTTAGGCTAAACAAATATTGTCAAAATATAAAAGGCATGTGTAGTCTTAACTTGAATCTTGGTGTCTTTTCTTTGTGCATTTCTTCTACATCTGTGCAGGATTACAGCATGAAACAACTCTTGCACTTTGCCTTCTGTAATAGAGACTTTTCACGGATGCTCTCTCTCCTTGGGCAGAATGACTGGTCCTGAATTCCCCCCCCCCCCCCCATGTAGTTTTCTGCAGGAAGCCTGTAATGGATGGATCTGCTGGGTTCCACTTATTGCACAATTTTCTGTGCATTAATAAAATCACTGCTAATTTTACAAGGTAGTATCTGGGTTTGCAAATGTATTTGGTGCATACAAAGTACATTTATATCTTATGTGGCTATTGAGGAATATATTCAGACAAAACTTTTTATGCCCAACAATTAGCTTTAACAATAAATTGTACTTTGAATATGCAAAACAAAACTATGTTCAGAAGCAATTGAATTTACCTGGAGTAATCGAAACATTTCATCTTGGAACAGCTGTCTGATGCCTTCTGAGGTGTTGGCAGGCTGAGTGCTTTGTCCTCCATCAGAAGTGGGTTCTGGCAGGTTGGTAGAATGAGCAGGAGGTGGAGGAACACATGCTGCACTGGGTGACGGTTGTGGAAGTGGAGAACCAGTGGACATGGCCGGTTCACTGCTAAAACAAACCACACACAAAAACAGACATTTCCTATTCATTACAACAAGCCTGAAAATCTGGATTTCTGAAGCATAAAAACCAGGTACCTGTATAATCTTTGTACTTTCATCTGTACGTGCTGCACACTACTATTATACATTTTCTGTGGTCAGTAAGTAGTTTTGATTCTGTTCTCTACTCAACCCTGGCATGTTTACTCACTGACTGTGTATCATCTCCACAGCAACTGATGCTGCCAGTAAAGACATTTATTCAGTAACAGACCTCTTTCCCTTTCCTATTTGTGTGCTTTAAGAAATGATCACACTTTACATGTAAGGCTGGCCATAGATGGTTCACATCTTGGGCCTGTTCAGCAGTGACCAGCAAAGATTTCAAGTATGTATGAGGAGGCTGAATTGATCGATTGATAAACTTGGGTACAACCAGCCTGTCGGATTTTATATGAGAATATTGTTAGCGGCTATTATAGCTGCTAGCAGCAATCACTGTATCAGGAGAACGCAGTGGCTCTGTGGGAGAGTTTTGATGGGGAAATTAAGTGATTTTCTTTCCTGAAACTCGTGTTTGCAGGAAAGAAAAAGCTTCATCTATGGCCAGCTTAACCACTTGCGGACCACCGCACGACTATTTACTGCGGCAGTCAGCCCCGTGCAGGCAAAGTGAGGTAGTACTACGTCGCTTGCCTGCGAGCCTCTAGGGGGCGCGCTCCCACTTGTTCACGGACATTCCAGCGTGATGTCCGCCGGTCACTCGCGATCTCCCACTGGAGAGAGAGAAAGGCAGGCGGCTGATGTAAACAAAACCGCCTGTCACTCTCCCTGGTGTAACTGCAGAGATCATACGATCCTGCTATGTAGGATCGTATGTCTCTGTGGTTACATGAAAAGCCACACCCCTTTACAGTTAGAAGCATGCCCCTAGGGACACATTTAACCCCTGCATCTCTAATAAAGTTAACCCCTTCCCTGCCAGTGTCATTTTTACAGTAACAGTGCATATTTATAGCACTGATTACTGTAGTAATGTCACTGGTACCCCCAAAAGTGTCAAAAATGTCAGTCAAGGGTCCGATCTGTCCGCCGCAATGTCACAGTCCCGCAAAAAAAAAAAAAACGCAGATTGCCGCCATTACTCGTTAAAAAAAAAAAACAATAAAAAGGACAAAAATCTTTCCCTTAGTTAGTAAACGCAATAACTTTTTCGCAAACCAATCAAAATACGCTTATTGCGATTTTTTTTTTTTACCAAACATATGTAGCAGAAAATAAAATTGGCCTAAAATGTTAAAAAATTTGGATTTTTTTGGGGGGGGGGAATTTCATATAAAAATAAATGTGAAAAATATTGTTATTTTTTCAAAATAGTCGCTCTTTTTTTGTTTATAGTGCAAAAAGTAAAAATCGCACAGGTGATCAAATACCACCAAAAGAAAGCTCTCTTATTGGGAAAAAATTTCATTTGGGTACAGCGTCGCACGACCGCGCAATTGTCCGTTAAAGTCACGCAGTGCTGAATCGCAAAATAGGGCCTGGTCTTTGAGCAGCCAAATCCTCCGGGGCTTAAGTGGTTAAGAGTCAACAACCCCAATTCAGATTTTGGATCTTTAAACCTCAAAGCCTACTTGTGACATGGGGATGTTTTGTTCTCACCATAAAACCTCTTCCTTGTGGAATGTATTAAGGAGCATGGCAGAAATAACCAAAGTCTTACTGTAACTGTTCTGGTATTTCTTCTACAAATGATTCCTCGGGATCCTCTGCATTATGAGCTGTTTCAGAGTATACATTCTGTACAACAGAAGCACCACATAAAGATCAGAATTTTATTATTAGATCTCCTATTTAGTGTGTTGCAGTCTGACATAAAATTCACATACCTCTATTTGAGTTGGCACAGGACGTATATCGACAGAGATTTCGGGGCTTCTCTGGGTGTCAGGCATTTCATCTTTAGAGAAAAATATAAAGAGTTAGCCTAAGCTGAACATAACTTAAGTTGCTGCTAAATATGTAATTTTTTACAATTCAATCTTTTTTACTTGATCTCTGCCATACCATGGCCTTACTTTTCTCTCTCTCTATTTTATTTCCATTTCCTCCCACTGCAGAATTCGATTCCTTCCTATTTACTATTCCACAAGGGTGATACAAACCTTAACTGAACATAATTTTGCAACTTTGACATGTGTTTTGTGACAGTGCTAGGTCCTGCCACAGCGTGATTATAGGAAAAAAAAACACACAGGATTCGCATTAAGGAAGAGTGTGAAACTCCGGAGTATTTGTTATGGGAAGAGAAAACAGTTCTTACTGCTCTCTCCGGATTTGTTAGTCCCAGATCTGGGTCTGGAACTTGGAGACTTCAAAGAGTGGGGAGAAGTCTCCAATCCAGAGCAGTAACTAGAACCTTAAGGGCCCAGTGCAAGAAACCATGAAGGGCCCCTCGACCTGGGCCTTTCCCTAGGGCCGGAGCCCTTCCTACTGATCCTAGGACCCTTTACTCCCATTGCAGGGCCCTTTATTTTGGTCCTGCAGCGTTTACCTTCCACATGTTCTGCAGCAGGCCCCTTTCTTATCCCCACCCCCCGTGACAGGAGGGGAGCAATGTGACAGAAGAGAGGGGCAGTGTGACAGGAGAGGGGCATGGTGACAAGAGGGGGGCAGTATGACAGAAGAGGGGGTTTGTGACAGGAGAGAGGCAGCGTGACAAAACAAGTGTCTTCCCTGCAGAGTCACTTTTAGCTCCTCTACAGCAGTTGCCACTAAGCTGGCACATTGGACTCTCCTTTTACATGACTGTTTGTTGTTTTAATTTATCCAGTTATTGGGACTGATAGCTTTTAGTGCGCTGGATATCCTATCTTTTGCTATCCAGTGTGACCAAAGAGGGGGGCTTTGTAACAGAAGAAGTGGTGGGCATTGTGACAGAAGAGGATATTGTGACAGAAGAGGGCATTGTGATAGAAGGGGAGGACATTGTGACAGGAGGGGGAGGGGCAGTGTGACAGAAGTGGTGGACATTGTGACAGAAAAAGACATTGTGACAGAAGAAGTGGGCACTGTGACAGGAGTGGGGGCATTGTGACAGAAGAAGGGACAGTGTGACAGGAGGGAGGCAGTGTGATGGGGGGGTGCAGGAGGGAGGGGTATGAGGAAGGACACTGTTACAGGAGGGGGGCAGTATGATGGTGGGGGCACTGTGATCGGAGGGGGGCAGTGTTTCAGGAGGGGGTAGGCCCAGGGTGCCTCACAGGGGAGCGCGGCAACCTCCACTTCCTGCCATGTCTGTTCTCTGCCATTTGACAGGTTCCTGATCTCTCTGCTCCCGCTGCACAGACCTGCACTCTCTTCCCTGACCCCAACAATCTCTCCCCTCATAACCTCGCCTGTTTTCTGCTTTTCTATTCTTCCCCACCATTAACAGTTCCAGCAACGCTTTTCCTTACTCTGAATTCAGGTACTGGTCGGCAGCAATATTTTCCAGCTCTCCTCCTTGCTTTACTGTCACTGCTAAACACAAAACCCTGGCTTCAGTATCTAAAAGTGGCAGCAAAGCTCTCTTGTGCAGCTGGTGTACTATAAGAGAAGGGCGTCTATGATATCACTAGGACCATTGCTGATGTAAAGGGGTAATCCTGATGTTAACTAGAGGGCTCCTGATGTACTCAGATGTAAAGGGGGACTTTAACTTCAGAGTCCCCCTTTAACTTCAAAGGAGGAATCCTCATGCTAAGTAGGGAGCTCCTGATTAGGTGAACCCTGGATGTGAAGGCGACTCGGATGTGAAGAGAGAGACACCTGATGTAAAGGGTGGTTCTTGATTAAAGGGGCTGGCTTCCTGATGTAAAGGGGGAACTTTTGATTAAAGAGGGAACTTCTGATGTAAAGAATGGAGGGCTTTGATGTGAAGGAAGGGGCTCCTGATGTAAAAAGGGAGATCCTGAATGTGAAGGTTAAACTCACTATTTAAACAGAGGACTGTGAACTCCTGATGTGGGATGTCTACTGATGTAAAGAGGTAACTACTGATGTGAAGGAGGGTACTCTAATGTGAAGGAGGGGGAGGGGGGGCTTCTGATGTGGAGGGGGACTCTGATATAAAGGGTGATTAAGTATACCTCAGACCTTGACTTATTTGAGTGTATACATATCAGGACTTTTTTTTTTATTAAGTGTAGATTTAGGTCAGTGAGCCTCTTCTTTACAGCACGGTATTTATGTAGTATTTTGTGGGTACAAGAACTGCAGATTGTGTACAATATATAGCATATGTAGGTTTAAATCTATGTTAAACCCAAAACCAAAGATAAAATATACTGCAGCTTAACAATCATTAGATGTGGTGGCTGCATTCGTTTTCTTTTTTTTTTGTCTTTCTTGGCAGTTCCAACATACAATGCTATTATCATTTCTATTCTTACAAACCTGTATCATGTACAATTTCCTTGGCACGCCCAATGGTTTATCTATCCCTTCGTCATTTATCTCCCCCTTGCTTTAACCTAAACATTCGGATTTATACATGTATTTATACCCAGTTAGATCTTCATTAGGAACTGCACCTTGGATTTTCTTTTAACCCCACATTCTTCTGTTTTCCAGATCTACCATCTATGTGCCATGTTTCCCATTCCTACTTTCAGATTGTGCATTGTCACTGTCATTGTTCTTTTTTTTTTTTTTTTTTTTATATTTCCCAGACTTTAATTACGTCACTATAAATTCTCAACCAATGGTTTGTTTACCCTCTGTGGCAATTTTGTTGGGCTCAGGAGATACATCTACTTGTTAAAACAAACTTCTTATTTCTAAATAAGTTTTTTTAACAAACAGATGTATTCCAAAAGAGGTCAGAGAAACAAAATATTTCTTAATAAAGCGTAATATTGCTGCTTACGTTCACTTATTAAGGCGCTGAATAGAAAATGTGGCCCCCATCCACCCAGAGAGTACATACCGTAACTAAAAAGAAAAACTACCATGAAGCGGTGACGAATGTTTTCCTATTAAAAGAAATTCAATGTTTCCTCTGGCTTGGCATCATACATATTCCCTGGAACTCATAAAGAGTGGTGTAAGCAGTAAGCAGATTTTGCGAAAGTGTCTCTCGCATTCTAAAAGTGGTGCTTATACTTGAGTTTGGCTCATGCTGTGCCACGTTAACCCCTTAGTGCCGACAGGCCTCAAAACTGTTTTTGAGAGCTGAAGGTCAGCTTTCTTGTAATGGCAGCCGCTCGGCTGTCATTACAAGGACTGGGAGGGAACGTCCCCCGCCCCTCCCCGCGGCTCACCCGGGGGCTCCCGTCCCACCGCCGGCTGGTCGAAGAACCGAACAAAGCCGAATTCAGCTCTGATCAGGTCTCTGATGTAAAAACACGGAAACAATGTCATGACACCACTTCCAGGTACTGGAGCCTTGAAGGTGTCAGAGTAAAAAAAAAAAAAAAAAAGACAACATTCAAAACAGCCGAACTTGGCGTTTTGAGTACTTTTAAGTGCACAGGAGGGATTTTAGACCCCAGATCCCTCCATAAAGAGTACCTGTCACTGCCGATTACTGTCACAAAGGATGTTTACATTCCTTGTGACAGCAATAAAATGATCATTTTTTTTTAAATTAAATAATTAAGGAAAAAAAAAAAAACATAATTTAAAGCACCCTGTCCCTCCGTGCTCGTGCGTAGAAGCGAATGCATATGCAAGTTGCGCCAGCATATGAAAACGGTGTTCAAACAACACATGTGAGGTATTGCCGCAATCGTTACAGCGAGAGCAATAATTCTAGCACAAGACCTCCTCTGTAACTCTAAACAGGTAACCATTAAAATTTGTTAAATCGTCGCCTTTGAAGTTTTTTAGGGAACCAAAGTTTGTCGCCATTTCCCGATGTACACAATTTTAAAGCATGACATGTTAGGTATCTATTTACTCTGTGTAACATCATCTGTCACAATATACAAAAAAAATTGGGCTAACTTTACCGTTTTGTTTTTTTTTAATTCATGAAAGTGTATTTCCTCCAAAAAAATTGCATTTGAAAGACTGCTGCGCAAATACTGTGTGATATAAAATAAAGAACTTGGTGCACAAGTTGCTGCCAGAACCAAGTGTGTTGAAAGTACTTTATGAATTTGGCCCAATACATTAAAAAGAGGGGTTAACGCCACAAAAGTGGAGCAGCAGTTGTATTGAATTCCTGCTGAGTCCTCACCTTCTGTTTCTGAAGGAACGGGGATTTGCTCCACCATGGGATATTCAGACAGGACAGATGTGTCATCCACAGACTTATCTTGGGGGATTACTTGTTGCCTTTCCTGGCTCCCATCAAAGCTCACCATGCTTTCCTTTGACGATCCTCTAATAAAAAGACACAATGAGAAAAAATTTACTGGATTGTTTCGGTTTAAGGTTTCTATTACACATAGATATTGCTAGATAAACAGCAGCAATATATAGTAATAGATGACCTGTTTTATTTTGCAAACTATAGAAGTATGCAAGGTTTTGCCTACCCTGCCACTGTAACTTACTAAGGGTTATACCAGCATTATGATGACATACAAAGTGTAGTGACCTATAACAACCAATCATATCTCAAATTACTTAAAGTGGAACTTTAGTTAGACAATTAAGTCCTGCTAAATCACTTCAGACTGGCCCCTTTTGCAAAGTATAGCTATGTAAATCATTAAAAAGAAGTGTCTATACATACAGCTTAAAATCCAGTAATACACTGTCTCACCATGCTCTGCACATGCTCAGTTCTCCCATTTTAGGCACTGTCGAGTTTGTAGAGGCCGATCTGCTGATAGCCTTAAAGCGACACGAAACCCTTGTATCCCTTTCAGCCATGGAAGCTGCTTCTGTTCGATCTGCAACTACCAACGTGCTGCACATGTCAGTTCAGTTATGACACCAGCCATCTGATAGCTTGACATTTTGGTTGAGCACACAAGCAAACGTAACAGTTAGCAATCCTGGCATTCCAGGAATGAAACTATTTATTAAAACTGTTAAATTGATGGGTTTAGTTCAGCTTTATGATTTACTGCTCTTCAAGAGCTCTGGGCATTAGCAAAATGGCAGCCTACGCTAAGAAGAAACAGGGGAACAATGCTGGAGATAATTTACAGCACAAACTAATTTTGGTAGCAAACTTATTTTTGTGAAATATATGATCCTTGCTAAAGAAAATAATTTTTTTTATCAAATTGTTATCATTAGGTTCTGCTTTAGTCAGGTCATTGAAAGATGGGTTCTAAGGGTCTGCTATTAAAACAATGGTACTTTGTATATTGCCTTACTGAAATAGCCCATTTGATGTGATTCAAAATAGCAACAAAACATATATGCACAGTACAAAAATATAACCATATTGTGTACATCCCTTTTCATACAAATTTGTACTCATCCTGACTTTCACATAAAGCTCTAAATAGGTGTTAGTACAAAATACTACGCTCAGTTTCACCCTACCGTTTTCTAATTAATACAATCTCACTTGTCTGGCAATGCTCAAAAGTGAGACATTGACTTTGCGACAGTAAACTTGGAGAGGCTTTTGCAAATATCTTTAAACAAAACTACATACCCTATGTAAGTACAGTATATAAAATACAAGTACATACTCTTTAAATGTGCACACTTTACTGATTGTACAGTATTTTAATGTTAACAGTATATTTAAAGTAAAGTAATGTTCTAGTGCAAACTATCGATATTCATGTTGGTCAAATATCAAACAAAAGTTCTCCAGCTTCGATCTGCATGCAGTTTAATGTCCCCACAACATAGAAAAATACATTTACAGTGCCTATGAAACTAGATGACTAATGTGTGCAGGTATAGGAAAACAAAAGCCTGCAATGCAGTAGTTCCAGGAGTGCGGAGATGCTTCCATGGTACGGTCATCAGTGTGCAAGCAAAAGGAAAGGGCAGGCATACCCTTATCATGTCCGATCCCCATACTGAGACAACTACATCCTATAATAGGAGATGCATTACCTCTATTAACAAAATGTAAAGGGAAAGAAATGGATGAATTTAAGAGTCACAGTTTGAGGTTGATGTAAACTAGAAAATGGCAAGGATACATAATTAATTGAATTGACCAGAGAGTGTACTACCAAACACTGGTGGCTACAGTTCTGTATACATGGTTTATAATTGCATGCTTCATAATGTTACTATTGGTACTTTACATATTTCAATGAAAAATTATTGAAAATGAAAAGAGAATTAGACCCGATTGTTTGTTCTGTACAATTTTTTACTGTGTTAAAGATTTAATAAATGACCCAATGCGTTTAGACGGCGTTGCAGCAGCTTTATACCAATGCTGGTGAAGGTTAGATTTAACAAATGGCTCACCTGGAGTCACTTTGCATTGATAGCTCAGGATCCTCCTCATGTACTACACTGAGGGAACCTCTTTCTGACTCAGAATTATCACTCTCCACCGAGGCTTCTCTCCGTAAGCTGGGCTTCACGGCATGGTGGACAATGGGAGCTACAATGTACTCTCTTGGCGGAACCTGAAAAGAACATAGATAGATAGATAGATAGATAGATAGATAGATAGATAGATAGATAGATAGATAGATAGATAGATAGATAGATAGATAGATAGATAGATAGATAGATAGATAGATAGATAGATAGATAGATAGATAGATAGATAGATAGATAGATAGATAGATAGATAGATAGAATGAAAACTTGTTTTTCTGTAGGCAAAAGGTTGCAGACATATCTTGAAAGGAGTATCACTGCTACATAAATTTGTTAAACAAACAAAAATAAAAGAAATTATAAACTAAAGATGATGTGAAGGATTCCAATTATTCTGTAAAAAGTTTGTCAAACTTTAAAACCCAACTGCAAGATCTTTTTCAGCTCTTAAGACACAGCTCCCAAAATACTAGGGGTTTTCATAAAGTTTCTGCACTTTTTCTTAACTCTATTTCTTAAAAATTTCAAAAACAAATTACATCACTTTTGTACATAGTCACCTTCCTTTGCGATGCATTTTTCCTAGTGTCGTACCAACTTTTTAATGCCATCGGCAAGAAATGTTTTTGGTTGAGAGCATAGCCACTGATGCACCGCTGCTTTCACATCATCATCACATGAAAATGTTCTTCCCCTTAAAGCTTCACTGAGTGGTACAAAAAAAGTGGAAATTAGATGGTGCTAAACCTGGACTATGAGCTGGGTGTTCCATAACCTCCCATTTAAACGACTCAGCGAGAGAGAACTTTACCCCATAGGGAGAGTAAAGCACACATACAGAGATGCATTTATGCTCCCCCCCACACCTTCTGCCCTCACCGTTTCCAACGAAAGCATAAAAAAGTGCGGAAACTTTTTGAATACCCCTAGTATATTCTTAATAAAACCGTTTCATTGATTTAGTAATCAGACGCTTACTTTTATAGACATACAGTAAGATATGGCTGTGATTTAAAGGCTTGTGCCCAGTGGAAGGATAAAACTATACAATCCACGGCACTTCTGACCTGGTATTCTGCTTTGTTTACAAACTACATTTACCATTAAAGTCCATGAGCAGCATCTTTTTTTTTTTTTTTTTGAGTTATTTTGATTTTCTTACAAAATGATTTTACATCTTCCAAGACAACCACTGTTATGGTGTAATGGCTAGTACAGATGCCTAGCATACCCAAAGTGAGGGGTACAAGTGAGTTCAATTTTATTTTCAAAATGTTTTAAGGAACGGATAATTTTTTTATTAGTAGTGTGTAATTTTTTTCAATTTAACAGAAATTAAAAGGGGTTGTAAATTCAAAAGGCTTTTTAGCTTAATGCATTCTATGCATTAAGATAAAAAGCCTTCTGTGTACAGCAGCCCCCCTAACATTTACCCGAGGTTTCTCTATGTCCAGCGATGTTCAAGAGTGTCTCAGCCCACCAAGACTCTCCCTCTGGATTGGCTGAGGCACAGCAGAGGCGCAATTGGCTCCCACTTCTGTCAAAGTCAGCTAGCCAATCAGGGGAGAGAGGGGGTGGGCCCAGGTCAAGACTCTGAATGTCTGAGTGTCTGAATGGACACAGGGAGCTGTAACTCTGCTCGGGTGCCCCCAAAGCAAACTGCTTGCTGTGAGGGCACTCAACAGGAGGGAGGGGCCAGGAGCACAGAACAGAAGAGGGACCCGAGAAGAGGAGTATCCGGGCTGTTCTGTGCAAATCCACTGCAACAGAGCAGGTAAGTAAAACATGTTTTTTATTTTTAAAGGAAAAAAAACAAGACTTTAAAATCACTTTAATATGAAAAATATAGGTTTATAATTTAAATTGGCTATGATTACTCTTGAACCCATGGGCATACATACATATATAAGGCAGCTACACTAACCATTACATGAGAGGAGTTAGAAAAAACATGGGATTTTTTGTACTTACCGTAAAATCCATTTCTCTGAGTTCATCGACGGACACAGAGCTCCATAAATCATAAATACTGGGTTATATTGCTTTCCTCCAGGAGTAGGAGTAGACAGAACAAAAAACACCTGGCTACTACCTCCATGGGCTGTCCTCAGCTGCTATAGAACACCCCTCTCTGCTCTAGGTAATCAGTTTAGTAGCAAGCAATATTCGAAGTATCAGAACTCTATAGAGGAGTGGGTGCTGTGTCCGTCAATGAACTCAGAGAAATGGATTTTACGGTAAGTACAAAAATCCCTATTTCTCTTTTGTTCATCGACGGACACAGCGCTCCATAAATCATAACTAGCGGGACGTCCAAAAGCAGTGCCAAAGGGATAATGAGGGGTGGGGAAAATAACCCAAGGCTAAACATAAAAGCCTTTAACTGGGTCACAGGCAACACTTCTAGGCAATCTCCACATTGTCCAGTTCAGTGAGATCTAGGCCCGGTACTCTTAAAGTCAAGCTGAGCACCACTGTGCCACGTAGCAGCAATTCAGGAAACAAAGTGATATGAATTGAAGAAAAAAAGAAGTCTGTGGTTAACACAGCAGAGCTGAGGAAAAGACATCCATCCTCCTAGGACACTAGCGAAAAACTGAGGAATGCTAGTAGTAGGAGGGGTTATACCCTGGGTTGGCCTACAGTTGTGGTTTACCAGTGCTGAATCCTCTTGCAGCAGCCAGTATAACTCAAAGATAAAGACTTCCTATTTTCCTCGATGAGCGAGAAAAAAAACGGAATTATTGTAAAATCTTACCGTAAAATTCCTTTCTCTGAGTCCTCCGACAGTCGCTGCCCACTCATACAGTCCTCACCAATGGGGTATTGACTTCATCTCCACAGGAGTAACTAGGCATAAGACTTGTTAAAAAACAAAGCATTTACATAGACACACCTATGGGAGCTGTCCCACTGGTCCAATATCCCCCCTGCATCAGCCATCCCAACTCAGTTTGGTAGCAAGCAGTTAAGACTATAAGAACCCCAAAGAGGGGCGGGGCGGCGACTGTCGGAGGACTCAGAGAAAGGAATTTTACAGTAAGATTTTACAAAAATTCAGTTTTCTCTTGCGTCCTCCGACAGTCGCCGTCCACTCATACAGTCCTCACCAATGGGGATGTCCCAAAGCAGTGTAGACATGAGGGGTGGGAAAAACGCAACCGTCAGAAAGGCAACGCAGTACCCACAACAGAAAGGAACCTTACATGAACAGAAAGGTAACCCTCAACAGGAGCAACAACCCAGAAAAGCAAATAACCAAGGGGGTGAACAACCCCAACAGCCAGGAACCCAAAATAAAACCAGGGTTCCCTTACGGCACTGCCGCACAGAGAACATTGCGGCCAAAGGAGGCATCCGCCAATGCCAGAACACCAATTTTGTAAAATTTTGAAAAGGTGTGCACTGACGACCAAGTCGCAGCCTTACACACCTGGGCCACCGAAGCCTGATGCCGGAGAGCCCAGGATGTACTCACCGCTCTGGTAGAGTGCGCCTTGACAGGGAAGGGGCGGAACCCGTTCCTTCAACGAATAGGCCTGAACAATTGTCTGTCTGATCCATTTTGAAATGGTCGCCGCAGACGCAGCCATACCCTTCCAAGGTCCCTCAGCAGGGGCGTAACTACAGGGGTTGCGATTGCTACCGGGCCCCATGCTCCAGGGGGCCCAGTAGCAAACCAGTGGGTGAACTTCCAGGATTGCAAAAGTCACACTTGCGACCGGGCCCTGGCATTGCACCACTGTGGGGAGGCCCCAAGATTGCAGGAAGGGAGCCCACTGCAGAACTTGTGAAAGGATCCTGCTGCAGGACCGTAATAAAAGGCCATGCAACGAGAATAAAGAGCCCCAGGATTAGTGGGAAGAGCCCTGGGCTTGAAGGGAAGGGCCCCGGCCAGGGATCTGGGGGGGCCCTTTATGGTTTCTTGCATCGGGGCCCTGAAGGCTCTAGTTACGCCTCTGTCCCTCAGGAAGGACAAAGAGGGAAACCGATTTTCGAAAGGATTCCGTGGACGACAGGTAAACCCTGATCGCCCGGACAACATCCAAAGAATGCAAGGCAGCCTCCTTGGGATGCTTAAGATTCGCACAAAGCGAATGTAAAACAATGTCCTCATTGAGGTGAAAATCCGAAACCACCTTTGGAAGAAAGGACGGGTTAGGTCGCAGGACCACCTTATCCCTATGAACCACCAGGTAAGGGGAGCGGCAAGACAACGCCGATAACTCCGACACTCTGCGAGCAGAAGTGATCGCTACCAGAAAGGCAACCTTTTTAGACAGCAGAGGCAACGAAATTTCCTTGATGTTTTCAAACGGGGAGCGTTGTAACGCGGACAGAACCAAGTTCAAGTCCCATGGAGTTAAGGGCTCCCTTCTAGGAGGGGCCAAGTGACGCACACCTTGGATGAAGGTGCGAATCAAGGAATTAGACGCCACAGGGCGCTGGAAAAGAACAGCCAGTGCAGATACCTGGCCCCTAATCGTGGACAACGCAAGGCGCTGGTCCACACCAGACTGGAGGAAAGCCAACGCTCTCGCCACCGAGTACGAACGAGGAGAAAAGCCCCTGGACTCACACCAGGCAAAATAAGCTTTCCATGTACGGTCATAAATCTTACCAGACGAGGCTTTCCTAGCCTTGATTAAAGTAGGAATGACCTCTGAGGAGAGACCCCTGTCTCTCAGGACCTGGCTTTCAACAGCCATGCCGTTAAAGCCAGCGACTGTAAAGCAGGATGGAAGATCGGTCCCTGAGACAGTAGATCTTCTCGCATCGGCAGCCGCCATGGAGGCTCGACGGCCAGGTGAGCGATGTCCGCGTACCAGGACCGGCGTGGCCAGTCCGGCGCCACCAGAATCACCAGTGTTTGTTCTGAGGCCAACCTGCGAAGGAACCTGGACAACAACTGAATCGGAGGAAAGGCATATATCAGATGATAGACAGAATACTGGCCACTTCCTGGGCCGCCTGGACACTCCTGGTGCCCCCTTGGTGGTTGATGTAAGCCACCGCAGTGGCATTGTCCGTCTGCACCCGTACAGGACGGCCCTGAAGACCATCCGACCAGTGAGGCAGGCAAAGCCTGATCGCTCTCAATTCCAATATGTTTATCGGAAGGGAGGATTCCTCCTCCGACCAAGTGCCCTGGGTAGAAAGGTTGCCCAGGACGCCACCCCAGCCCGACAGGCTGGCATCTGTGGTAATCACCGTCCACAGTAACGGCCGGAAGGATTTTCCTTCCGACACAGCTGGGGACTGAAGCCACCACAGGAGATGTCTTCTGGTTTGGCGACTCAGAGACACTCTCAGGTCCAAGGACTGAGGTAGTCTGTCCCACCTGGCCAGGATCTCCGCTTGGAGAGATCGCGTGTGAAACTGTGCAAATGGTATCGCCTCGAAGGCCGACACCATCAACCCCAGGGACCGCATGCAAGTCCTGAGTGACGAGGATTCGGTGTCCCTGAGGGACCTGACCTCGGACTGCAGGGTCCGGAGCTTGTTCTCCAGTAAGAACACCTTTGCTTGAGCAGAGTCCAGAACCATTCCCAAATATGGGAGACGAACCGATGGAGATAAGGTCGACTTCTGAACGTTGATGGTCCATCCGAACTCCTGGAGTGTCTGGACCGTGGTGGCCAGATCGTGCAACAGGCTCTGACTGGCACTCGATCTTAACAGGAGATCGTCCAGATATCCCAAGACCGCAATGCCCTGTGCCCGCAGCAGGCCCAGAACAGGCGCCAACACTTTGGTAAAGACCCTTGGAGCCGAAGCGAGACCGAATGGCAACGCCACAAACTGATAATGATCCTCCGCGATAGCGAAGCGGAGGTATCTCTGATGACCCTCGAAAATGGGGATGTGTAGATACGCATCTTTCAGGTCGATAGAGGGCAGGAATTCTCCTGGACTCAGGGAGGCTACCACCGAGCAGAGCGATTCCATGCGGAACTTCCGAACTCGCACGAAGCGGTTCAGAGCTTTTAAGTCCAAAATCGGACGCACCTTGCTCTCCTTTCTGGGAACAGTGAACAGATTTGAGTAAAACCCCCGAAACCTGTCCCGATGAGGCACCGGGACGATCACCCCCTGGGCGAGGAGGTCCTGTACCGCTTGATGCAGGTCTTGTAACCGCCCTGGAGTCAAATGAAGATTTGAGGGAAAGAATCTGTCCGCTGGCCGTGAAAGAAATTCGATCTTGTACCCCGATCGAATGATTTCCTGAACTCACCTGTCCAGAATTCGGAGCAGCCAAGGTTGGAGGAAACCGCGCAAACGTCCCCCCACCCCTGAAATGGCGCCCCTTCAGGCAGAGGCGGACTGAACCGCCGCACCAGCGTGGCCGGATTTTGGTTTGCCGGCCCAGGGCTTTCTCTGGCCACCCTGGCCCTTGAAGGGTTTACCCTTGTTCTGTGCCTTGAAGGCACGAAAGGACCCCTGATTTGGTTTAAAGGCGGGACCCCGATTGCCGCAGAAAAACTTGCCCTTAGGATTCTTAGGATTCTGGGGCAGCAGAGTGCTCTTGCCCCCAGTGACTCCTTTAACCAATACATCCAAGGAGTCTCCAAAAAGGCGAGACCCCGCATAAGGAATGTCAGCCACCGTCTTTCTGGACTTCTGGTCAGCCGACCAGCTTTTCAAAAAGATCAGTCGACAGTTAAGCACCGCGACACTGGACAGGCGCGCAGCTAACGGGGCCTCATTTTAGGCCGCATCACACAAATACATGACCACTTGATAAACCTGGTCCACCATCTCCAAGGTAGTAGGGGGAGCAGAATCAGCCACGAGGGTGCGTCTTATCACCTTGGTCCAATCCGGTTTTAGCATGGAACCCGCCACCATGTAAGCATGGCGGGCAAGTGATTCCAGCCTCCTATCCGTAGGATCCCTAAATACCGGAGAATCTTCGGTGGGAACCAGAGTAGCCTTGTTCAATCTGGCCACAGTGTGATCCACTTGAGGAGCCACACACCAGCGCCAAACCGTAGGAGACGCAAAAGGGTAAAGAAGTTGAAACCTTTTTGGCACCGTGAAGGTGTGTTTTAAACTGCACCATTGCTCATTCACTGAGGGCACAATGCCCGGAGGATTGGGCTCATCCTCTAAATGTAGTGTTTCTTTCACGGCAAGAATCAGCGCATCCATAGCTGCGCGTTCTTCGGGCGTCCCGGGGGGGGAATCATCCACCCCTGCAACCTCCGCCTCCCCCTCAGACTGAGAAGAGCGAGACCCTTCAAGGGGTACGCTGCCTACAGTAACCATGTCACATTCAGAATCAGAAGAAAAAGAAATCCTAGGCCTTTTTCTAGCAGCACGTTCAGTCATCAACACATCCATTTTGGACACCAAAGTCGCCACTACTGCAGCCAAATTAGTCAGGGCAGAGGATTCAGTGGAACCTGAATCCCCCACCATGGGTGGAGGGAAATTGCTGTCCTGTGATTCCATTGCAAAAAAATATATATATATTTTTTTGGTACTGGCCCATTAAGCGCGCCGCGGACCCCCGCAGCACACCGCTACAAAGACTGTGGAACACAGACCCCCTGCAGGGACAAACTGAAAGCCAGGAAGATTGTACAAGGGAGTAAAAGAAGGACAGCAGAACAGAGCCCCACACGTGTGTTACCACCGCTGTCGGTCGCTCCTGAGTGAAAGAAGTGATGTCACCGCCAGAGACTGAACTGAGGCTGCAGGCTAAGGGAAAATGGTTGCCTATAGAGAGTAATGGGAGGCTTCGGTAAAATGGTCGCCGACATGTGCTCGGAACGATCGTTTGCCACACACAAGATGGCGCAGCAAGGCGCCAAAATACATTACATATTATGCTGTATAAGCGCCCATAGTGACCCCTATCTCTCGACACCTGACTTTCAACGGCCATGCCGTTAAAGCCAGCAACTGTAAAGCAGGATGGAAACAACAGATCTTCCATGAGAGGAAGCCTCCAAGGAGTCTTGGTGGGCAATCTTATGAGGTCTGCGTACCAAGACCGACGAGGCCAGTCTGGAGCCACCAGAATGATCAGAATGTTTTCCACCTGTATCCTGTGCAGAAGACGCGGCAGAAGTTTTAACGGCGGAAATGCATAAATCAGCCAATACTGACCCCAAGGCGTCTGTGGAGTCGGCCAGAGGATCTCCATACCTGGTTACGAATCTCTGCAGCAAACAAAAAAAAATTCTCCTGTGCTCGGGTGGTATGTAATGAAGGATAAGGGATCTTATATGGTCTTGATTCACCACTCAAGGTCTTGCTGCCCCCTCAGGACCAAGTGTATCCAAAATGTACTGAAAGACAACAAAAAAAAAAAAGAAGGGCGCACCGAACTCATGCATTACCACTATAAAAGATTTATTAATCCAAAGACAACACACATTATACTCACATACAAGTGATGATATAGCACATAAAAGGCATTGGAAACGGTTATCTCCAAGGTAACCAGGGAACCCCGGTACTGGATGACGTGCTGGTGTCAGCAACTATATGGCTGGGCTGACGCATTTGGAGGGAGGACCTTTTTCCTCAGAGCCAGAAAGTGCTACTGAACTGTTGTTCCATTCACAAGGTGTTAAGTAGTTGGCTAGCACGCCCCCCACAAACTGTCCTGCCCCACAAGGAGCAAGGAACAGCTATGTGAGTGGTAAAGGCCATCAAGTTGCCGGGGCAGCACACCATACTAAATTGCATGCAACAACAGCCACAATCTACACCAATTGTAAATAACAACATTAGCAGCATAAGTTAAAGCAATCATATAATACCATAGACTGAGAGTAAAATAATTAAATACATTAATAATCTCATTTCTTTTAAAAACATATCAATATGATACACAATCAACAGCAATAAATACGTGTATATGCAAATACATTAAAGTTGATAAAAGAACACATATGAGTTGATAAAAATACACATCTAACCCAAGACCTTATTATATGTTAATGGAAATAATCACCAAGTGGCACAGTTGTTATGGATGTGAGGGGGGAGTATAGGAGGCAAGTATAAATGTAGCTAGTAGCGTGGCTCCTATGTGCTGCAACCTTAAATTCTTCTGTTTAATGTATAATATGCCGATCAGGATCAATGTAGTGGCATCAGGGCCAGTGACCAATAGGCCGACTGCATAGCTGGCCGCTAGGTCTCAGCTTGGACCGCACGCCAGCCGCTGTACCAGGAAGTGCGGGTGGAACTGCATTCCACCACCCGTAGCGTCACATCCGGGCACAGAACGGTATCACTTCTTGTTTCATCCAGGCCTCAATTATATTATTGAGGCATTATATATTATTTGTATTATATGATTGCTTTAACTTATGCGAATGTTATTTACAATTGGTGTAGATTGTGGCCAATGGTGCATGCAATTCAGTATGCTGTGCTGCCCCGGCAACTTGATGGCCTCTACCACTCACATAGCTGTCCCTTGCGCCTTGTGGGGTGGGACGGTTTGTGGGGGGCGGTACTAGCCAACTACTTAACACCTTGTGAATGGAGCAACAGTTCAGTAGTAGTTTTTAGCTCTGAGGAAGAGGGTCCTTCCTCGAAACGCATCAGCCCAGCCATATAGTTGCTGACACCAGCACGTCATCCAGTACAGGGGTTCCCTGGTTACCTTGGAGACGACCGGTTCCATTATCTTTTATGTGCTATATCATCACTCGTTTGTGAGTATATTGTATGTCGTCTTTGGATTAATAAACCTGTTTTAGTGGTAATGCACAAGGTTGGTGCGCCCTTCTTTTTTTGTTGTTGTCTTTCAGTACGAATCTCTGCACCTTCTTGTTGAGGCGGGAGGCAAACAGATCGACTTCGGGTGTTCCCCACCAAACACACAGTAGGTAAAACACCTTCGGGTATAGGGACCACTCCTCTTGATCCAACACCTGACAACTCAGGTAATCTGCCTGTCAGTTTTCCACACCTGGGATGTGTACAGCAGAGAGGGCTGGAACAAATATTTCTGCCCAAGTCAGAATCTTGGCCACCTCCTTGGCCGCCATGACACTCCTGGTGCCTCCCTGGTGATTGATGTAAGCCACAGTCGTGGCGTTGTCTGATTGAACCCGAACAGGACAATCGTATAGGCAAGTCATCCAATGACTCAGACAAAGTTTATCCGAGGTGAGGAAAACCCTCGCCAAGACTGAATCCAGAGTCAGGCCTAGGTACTCCAGTCTCAGGACCGGAGTAAATGCAGATTTTTTTAAATTGATGTTCCAACCGAACTCTTGTAGAGTTCAGGCAGTGACCTCCAGATTCTCCAACAGAACCAAATGAGAGACCGCTCTCAACAGGAGATCGTCCAGGTATCCCAGTACCGCAATCCCCTTCTGGCGCAGCAATACTAACACTGAAGCCAGAACCTTGGTAAACACCCTGGGAGCGCAGACGAGACCAAAGGGTGACGCCACAAATTGATAATGCTGCTCCGCTACCGCAAAGCGAAGAAACCGCTGGTTTCCAGCGTAGGTAGGGATGTCCACTACCGTACGGATAGACTCCATCTGAAACCTCTGTACCCGCACAAAGCGGTTCAGGGCTTTGAGATCTAGGATGGGGTGCACCTTGCCTTCTTTTCTGGGCACGGTCAACAGGTTTGAATAAAACCCCTGAAAGTGTTCTGAAGCTGGAACCAGCACAATCACACTTCGCGACAGCAATTTGTGTTCCGCTTCTTTCAAGTCCCTTAACCTGGCTAGGGACAATAGAAGAATGGATGGGAAGAACCTGTCTCGTGGATGAGACTGGAATTCGATTTTTTTTATCCGAAATGGATCAATTCGTGAACCCATTTGTCTGGAATCAAGGAAGTCCAGGGTTCCCGGAAGAGTCGAAGACATCCCCCCACCCCAGACTCGGGTGTGGGCGCCCCCTTCATGCAGACGAGGGCTGTTCTGCGGGTCCGAATTAGCTGCCCTTGGACTTACCGGGCCATGGCTTCTTGGACCCCCCCCCAAACGGTTTACCTTTTTCCTGTGCCCCGGAGACGTTTATGAGCAGTAAAGGAAGGCCCCCAGCCTAGAGCGCGGCACCTTGCCTTTATAGGATTGGGGCAGATTAGTGCTCTTACCCCCCGGTGATACCTTTGATCAACTTGTCCAGGGAGGCTCCAAATAGCTTGTTCCCTGTAAAAAGGGAGATCAGCAAAAGCTATTTTAGAAGCCTGGTCAGCCAACCAGCATTTCAACCATATCAGGCGTCTAATAGCAACCCCCACTGCTGAGGTCCTGGCCACCAATAAGACCAAGTCCAGGGACGTATCACACATGAACACCAGGGTTTGGACCAACTGGTCTAACAGTTCCAGAACTGCAGGGGGAAGCGGTGTAGTTTTTAAGTTACTCTTAGCAACTTCCCCCATTCAGTAGCAGTCTGTGCTATGAGAACGTTCACAAAGTTAGCTTTTAACATATGAACTGTCACCACATGTACATGGCGGGATAAGGATTCCACCCGTCTATCCATGGGATTCGAAAAGGTCGGCGACTCTTCCATCGGCACCAGAATCGCTGTATTCAACCTGGCCACCGGGGAATCCACCTTCGGTGATATAGCCCACCTGATATCCACCGCCGTCGCAAAGGGATAACGGAATGCAAAACGCGCACCATCAGCATGTGCTTAATGCGTCGCCATTGTTCATCCACAATGGAGTGAAACAAGTCAGGACAAGGAAATACTTTACCTGATTTGCAATATTTGCGGGAGCCAAAAGACACCTGCGTACCTGACGCTGTGGGTTCATCAGCCATTTTAAGAGTTTTCTGCACAGAAAGCCATCAAATTTTCCACCAAGGTCCATTCTCATTAGAATTTGAAGACACCGACCCCTCAGGGTAGTCTGCATCTGTGGCAACCATATCTGTGTCAGAATTCGAAGATCCTGCAGATGGAGGGGAGAATGAAGGACGTTTGTGGCTAGCAGCACCAGAACAAACCGACTGCACTTTTGACATCAGGCTTTGCAGAAAAAAATGCAATCTCTGGCTGCAACTGTGAGCCGGAGGGTCCCGCAGCCATTTCCAGGGGGTCTGCCGGGGATATTTTATCCTGGGACTCCAACAAAATAAAAAACCCTACTGTTATGAAGAACAGAGACTGCGTCCGTCAATGAACAATAGAGAAACCTGAGCAATGTCTAAATATATCAGAGCAGGAGAGGGAAACATACAGGGGACCCCCAGAAACTTTACCAGATAAAAACATGCAGTCCTGGTCAGTGTCAAAACTAAAGTAACACAGAAGAAATAGGTAGAGGAAGCAACTCTGCCTCAAGCATAGTAAAAAAAATGTGCTGCATGCCAGTCCCGCCTCCGGACCACAAGAAAATGGCTGCTATACATTCTCAATGGGGAATTTCAGAAAATGGCCGCCCATACAAATTAATGGGAACACAGAGGTCATGAACCACGGCAAAATGGCGCCCCCCAAATGCGCGCCATGCAGGCTCCGGGACCCCTACAGGGGTCCCAGAACAAAAGGCAACTAAGGTTCCCCACTCAAGGACCCCCCCGGACGATCCATCCCCCACAAATAAGTGCCTGAAAACCGGCCTTATTAAATCCCCCCCCCCCCACGAAGAAAACCCAAAAAGGGGGGGGGGAGCAAAGGGTAGGCTAGTTAGGCTTCCAGGGTGCCAGGGAACTGAGGGAGCCCCTAAGGTCCAACCATTCCAGGGAGGGGCCCGTGCCCACCCAGTGACCTTCAGGGGTAGTGGGGGGACATGTTACTCACCATACCGTGGTACCAAGCGGGAACCACTCCGAAATAGATCACCTCCCACCCAGGATGGGGTTGCTGTTAGCCAAGGGGAGGCTGCGACTCAGGACGTTCCAGGTCGTCTGCTTCCCAGCGAGATGATCCACTCGAAGGCTCTTCCCCATCCATCGGGGCACTGTGCTGGCGAGGCCTAGTACTGAACTGTTTTCCATTTATGAACTATAACCTGCTCACGCTCGCAGGCCAGGCTGGGAGACCTTAAGGATCTAGATTATCCAGTGCGAAAAGCCGGCTGTTGCTTGTAGTTCCTCTTGATCTTGCTCCTCAGGAACTAACTAGAAAAATTAAAAAAAAATCAAACTTTCCCTGTTACAACCAAGACCGAAGTCCCAGCAGGGAGCTAGGTCCTATCCCTGTCACTAGGCAGAACAAACTTTTGAGTATAGCAGAGTCTGAGGGGTTATGCCAGCTGGGACAGCCCCTATAGGCATGGACAAGCCTTTTTTCCGCCTAGTGCCTATCCCTAGTGGTAGTAGTATATGATTAAGCAGAGCTGCGTCTGTCGATTAACAATAAAGAAATTACTAGACTAACTAGCCAACTTGTCTTAAAAATGTTTGAGTGGAAAAAAAACTAGACAGTTTAGATGGACTTTAACCCATTATAAAGCAAACCTGTGCCTAAGATTGAAAGGGACATTGCCATTGCTAGCCTCCTTCTAAAAATGCTAGGTGCTTGACTGTTAGCTGATCTTCTAACTTTAGTACTCAGACAATGACTAAGCAAAAGTATACACAGTAGGACAGTCAAATCACTTTCAGGAGTCCTTACCATCAAAATTATTCTAGGTTAGTGACTTGCTGAAATAAAGTAAGAGGATCGGCACAACATTCAAACAAGAAGCATTTGATTTGTAGAATGAGAAGTCAGCAATGACGGTCCACATGTTTCTCCTTCAAAAAATATTCTTTCTTAATATGAAGTTGTCCTTTAAATGTCTGCACTTACCAGGTAGGGTTTTTCCAAAAGCCATACAGATGTGAGAATAGCAGCAGATGAGGTCTTGACGCGTATCGCGGTGTTGGATCCAACATGGCACAGTTCTGCTTTGCTTCTGCTATAGAACAATCTGCGGTCAGACCAGCGGATCATCCACTCCACCAGCTTGATTTCATTGCTGTATTTGGCCTGAAGCTCAGCTCCTAGCTCTTCACTAGGTTTGCAGTGTTTGTTCTTAATGAGGCTGTAGTTGTTATGTTCAAACGTGTATCCAGAAAAAGTCAAATTATAGTCATCTTCGTGGCATTTTTGTGCTCTTTGATCCTGTAAGCCAAACAACCCGTTTTTGACAGAGCATGATCTATTCTTATGAAAGTACTTTTCAGCCGAGGACAATGGCTTCCCCAGCATCACCGTTGAACATAAGACCGGAGATGGCTCGGTTGTGCCTTGAGTTTGAACTAGTGTGCTGTCCACAACAGGGTCATTCTGGGGTTCTGCATTAACTTTGTAGCAGGAACCAGCTCTAAAGACACTTTTTATCTCAGGCCGTCCCAGCTTGCGTTTTAGTGTAGTATGAACATCGAATGCAAGGGAGTTGAGCTCGTGTTCTCGAAGATGCTGAGCGAAGGAAGTGAGGAAAGGAACCCCAGGTTCAGTGCTATGAAGCAAGTCCCTCTCCAGAAGATAGCTAAGAAAGAGATCCAGGAAGTTGATGTACTCTTCATCATCACACTCAAACTCCCAGGTGCCAACTTTAGGTGCAGTGCGCCCATTCTCAATGGGCATCTCATTTCTCGCTTTTATTTTTTCTCTACTGACTTTGTCTGACATTCCACTGAGCACGGGTTTACTGAGCGGGGTGTGCCACTCTGCTCTGCAAAAGAGGATTAACACATACTGAAAACAAAACGATAACCCAACTAAATAAAAAATTAAGGTACACTCCATCCAAAAAATTGAAATTTTGATTTACCGTAAAATCCATTTCTCTGATGTTCATTGACGGACGCAGCTCTTCATCTTAAGGACTGTAGGGTTATGCTGCCCCCTACAGGAGTAAGACACTAGGCAGAGAAAAAGTTGAGCATGCCTATGTGGCAGTCCCTGAGGGTATACTCCCACTTCCTGCTATAAGAGGCCAACGGACATTGAAAGAAAAATCACCAAGACCGAGACCTGACCATTGATGGTACTCAAGGCCAAACGTTGCTCAACTCCTCGCTGGAAGAAAGCCAATATTCGAGTAACCGAAATAGAGCGGGGGTAAACCCCAAGAGACTCACACCACGCAATGTACGCCTTCCAAGTACGATGGTAAATCTTCCTGGGAGTAGATTTTCAAGCTTTTAAAAGCGTAGGAATCACCAAATCGGACAACTCTCTATCCTTCAGCGCCTGGCTTTCAACAGCCAAGCCGTCAAAGCCAGCGACTGTAAAGCAGGATGGAAGATCGGTCCTTGAGACAGAAGATCTTCCCTGAGAGGTAGTCTCCAAGGAACATCGGTGACCAGCCATACCAGATCGGCGAAGCCAGTCTGGAGCCACTAGAATGACAGGAATCCCTTCTGCCTCGATCCTGCGCAGCAGTCGGGGCACAACATTGAGAGGAGGAAAGGAGGAAAGATGATAATGACTCAAGGCAGCCACTAGGGCATCTGTGGTGTCAGCTAGAGGGCACGGAGACCGTGCCACAAACCTCTGAACTTTCCTGTTGAGGTGAGAGGCCAACAGGTCCACCTCGGGAGTCCCCCACCGGAGACACAACTGACTGCACACCTCCGGATGAAATGACCATTCTTCTTGATCCAACGACTTCGTGGACGGGACTAGAGCAGACGTCTGAAGATTCAGAATCCAACCAAACTCTCTCAGCATTTTCAGAATGATCTGCAAGTTGGCCAACAGAGCAGTCGAAAAACTCTGCTCGCAAAAGCAGATCGTCCAGGTACCCCAGTATCGCGATCCCCCGCTGACGCAGTAATGCTATAACCGGGGCCAGCACTTTTGTGAAGACCCGAGGAGCAGAGGGAGACCAAAGGGTAGCGCCACATATTGATAAAGCTCCTCGCCCACGGCAAATCAGAGGGTGCGCTGATCGACGATACTAATGGGGTTGTAAAGGTAAGCGTCCTTGATGTCGATGGATGCAAGAAAGTCCCCCAGATGTAGGGATGCTACCACCTAGCAAATGGACTCCATTAAAAACTTCTGTACCCGAACAAAACAGTTCAGCACCTTGAGGTCCAGAATTTGACGCACCTTGCACTCCTTCCTGGGAACTGTAAACAGGTTTGAATAGAAACCTTGAAAGCGCTTTAAGTCCCTCCAATCACTCCGATCTCAACCCACCATTGGTCCCACTCTCCGAATTTGCCACTATCTGCCAAAACCCTACATCTTGCCCTCAATCCATCAATCTGCACCCGCACTCAGGAGACAAACTACAAGCTACTAACACCCTGGTACTACACCCCAACAGCTCTCCGCTGATACTTCCCCGATGCTTCAGACCGCTGCAGGATATGTTGAGAGGAGCCTGGGACCATGCTCCACATTTTGTGGAGCTGCCCAAAGCTTAAACAATACTGGATGGCTGTGAGACAAATTACACAAAAATTAACAGACTCCCCATTTCCAGACGACCCCGCCTTCTTTCAACTACACTGCTCACAAATCTCCTGCACAAAATACAAGAAATTATTTCTGCACCACCTCCTTAATGCTGCCAAGGCCTGTATTAGTTTATGTAGGAAGAGCACCAATCCTCCCTCTGTTGCTATGTGGCTTAATAAAGTCAAATCGGTGGAAGCCCTAGAAGACCAGGTACTGATGGCCAAGAGCAGGAGAGAACAGTATATCAAAACCTGGTCTTACTAGAACCTGTTCATACTCTCTGATGAGAGGAATGTCCTTCTAGACAGGTAGTCTGATAGCAGAGGGCCTCTCCCCCCTCTTCTACTCATCCACAACAGATGGAACTCTATTTATTGTCCAGCCCACACAAATAATAACTTACTCACCACCCCCCCCCCCCCAATATTTTTCTCTCTCTCTTCCCTTCCTTCCTTTCTCCCTTCCATCCCCACCATACCCCACTAAAATATCACTGATGTATATAAAAACCTCCGATTCTGGAATTGTGATACCTCAAAACAATCTTCACACACCAGAAATTTTCCAGCTTGTGCCATGTTATCTTGAAGATACCTACCACAACGACAATAATGTCTATTAACATTTGTCTGTATAACTTCTTGTTTGTACAAATACATTTGAATGCTTTATCTTTAATTGCTACACATACAAAATAAGATTTTTGTAAGATATTACCATAAAATCTTTTTCTCTGATGTCCATTGACATATGCAGCCTCATCTTCATGAGCTGCGTGGGTTATGCTGCCATATGCAGAAGTAGTCTAGGCAGTATGTTAGTACAAAATTTTTACATATACACGCCCACGGGGCTGTCCCTCCAGACATAACCCTCACAGACACAGCCCAGCATATCAGTTAAGTTGCAAGCAGTGAAGAGAAAAGAAAAAAAATATCCTTCAGAGGGGCGGGTGCTGCGTCTGTCAATGTACATCAGAGAAAAAGATTTTACGGCAAGATCTTACAAAAATCGTAATTTATCTACTGTCCACTGACAGACGCAGCCTCATCTTCATGAGCTGTGTGGGATGACCTAAAGCAGTATAGGCATGAGGAGTGGGAAAAACGCAACCCACTCTAAAGGCTAAACAGAAAGCAACGTAAACTCTAAAGGCTAAACCTAGCCAACTGGGTAACATGAAGCTCAACCAAAACAACATGAGCTCCCCCAGGTTAAAGACCCACTAAGAGAATAAGAAAAAAACAAACAAACATTCTCATGAAACACCAGCCTGCAAAACCTTGCGGCCAAAAGAGGCATCCGAAGAAGCCAACAAATCCACCTTGTAAAATTTGGTAAAGGTGTGCACAGACGACCAAGTCGCTGCCTTACAATCCTGTACGACCGAGGCCTGATGGCGAAAAGCCCAAAAGGCACTCAACGCTCTAGCAGAATGAGCCTTCACAGGGAAAGAAGGAACCTGACCCTTGAGCGAATAAGCTGGAACAACCGTCTGCCTGATCAATCTCGAAATGGTCGCAGCGGACGCAGCCAAACCTTTGCGAGGACCGTCCGGAAGGACAAAGAGAGTCTAAAGGACTTATTGCCCGAACCACATCCAGAGAGTGCAAGGCAATTTCCTTGGGATGTTTAGGCTTAGGACATAAGGAAGGCAACACAATGTCTTCATTAATGTGAAAATCCAACACCACCTTAGGGAGAAAAGACAGTTTTGGCCGGAGGACCACTTTATCCCTGTGGACCACCAAATAAGGCGAACGACAGGATAGTGCCGCCAACTCAGAGACTCTGCGAGCAGAAGTAATAGCCACTAGGAAGGCAACCTTCTGTGACAAGGAAAGCAGAGAAATCTCCCTGATATTTTCAAAGAGAGGCTTTTGAAGAACAGACAAAACCAGATTGAGATCCCACGGTGATAACGGGGATCTCCTCGGAGGAGCCAGATGACGCACCCCCTGGACGAAAGTGCAAATCCAGCTATTAGTGGCCAACGGACGTTGGAAGTAAACAGCCAAGGCCGACACCTGGCCCTTGATAGTACCCAACACCAAGCGCTGCTCAACTGCTTTTTGTAAAAAGGCCAAAACCCTAGCTATAGAGACAAGCGAGGGTGCAGCTGCAGCAATTCACACCATGAAATGTACGATTTCCATGTGCGATGATAGATCTTCCTGGAAGTCGACTTCCTGGCCTGCAAAAGGGTAGAAATCACTGAGTCAGACAGATCTCTATCCCTCAACACCTTTCTTTCAACAGCCAAGTCGTTAAAGCTAGTGACCGTAAAGCAGGATGGAAGATCAGTCCTTGAGACAGTAGCTCTTCCCACATAGGAAGTCTCCATGGAGGGTCTACGACCCTTTGTACAAGGTCTGCATACCAAGACGGCCGAGGCCAGTCTGGTGCCACCAGAACAACCGGAATGCATTCCATCGCCACCTGGCGAAGAAACCCCGGCAGGAGTACGAGCAGAGGGAAGGCATAAATCAGACGATACTGGCTTCAAGGAGCCACCAGAGCGTCTGTGGTGTCGGCCAGAGGATCCCGAGACCTGGCCTCAAACCGCTGAACTTTCCTGTTGAGGCGAGACGCAAACAGATCCACCTCCGGAGTCCCCGTAACGGGCACACAGGAGATGAAACACCTCCGGATGAAGGGACCATTCCTCGTGATCCAACACCTGACTCCTCAGGTAATCCGCTTGCTAGTTCTCCACCCCTGGAATGTGGACTGCGGAAAGAGCCGGGACATTTTGTTCCGCCCAAAACAGAATCTTGGCCACCTCCTTGCCTGCCAGGACACTCTTGGTGCCCCCTTTGATGATTGATGTAAGCCACGGCCGTGGCATTGTACTCTTTATCATTGGCACTGTATCCGAACTGGAGAGCCGCGTAGCCGACCCATCCAGTGAAGCAGGCAGAGCTTGATCGTTCTCAGCTCCAGAATATTGATCAGCAAAGACGACTCTTCCTGACAGGCTGGCGTCAGTGGTGACCACCATCCAAAATACCGGCAGGAAGGACTTGCCCTGGCAGAGGGCAGGTGACCGAAGCCACCAAGAAAGAGACGACTTTGTAAGATGGCTCAAGCGAATCTTCTGGTCCAGTGACCGAGGATCTCTGTTCCATTTTGCCAGAATTTTGTTTTGCAAAGGCCTAGAATGAGACTGAGAAAATGGGACTGCTTCGAAGATCGAAACCATCAGAACCAGGGCCTCATGCAAGCCCGCAAGGAGGACTGATCAGTCGCCAACAGCAACCTGACTGCTTTTTGCAGCTTCTGAAGTTTGTCCAGGGGGAGAAAGACCCTCGCTAGAGCAGAGTCAAGAGTCACCCGTACTGATGGCGTCAGAGCAGATGTTCTGTGATTTTGTTTTTGTTCAGTCTGCTGGTTAAATGAAAAAAAAAACTCACAGTGTATACCACCCAGCTTTAACTATGAACTGTGAAAGTCAAGGGAGGGCAAAGGACTGGTCGTCAGAATTGCATATACACTCCTTGCAGCTGATCTCTTTCCCACTACTGACTTGCTATGCCTTGTTCTACATTGGGTCGCTGTGTAAAGGCACCATCTTGGATGGGGAGCAGGGCGTTGTTTCCTGATATTAGAGCTGCTCCCTTGATGACTGGTCTAGAAATGATCAAAAAGCAACAAGAGTGGAAGAAGCATACACAGAATGAATGAAGCAGAAAGAATGAAGATCAATGTACAGCATGTCCAAGTACAGCTTCTTCTCCCGCAAAGACAACCATGAACAGAACAGTGGTAACATCACTAAATCTAACCAGCAGTTGAGGCAAGTCCTCAATCTCATCCTCCTCCTCCGCAGCTAAAGATGAATTGACTGAATGAACGGGAAGCATTGTGTACAGTAAAGGAAAAATGTTTATACTTACCTAATCTAAGGGTACTCTGGACCGGTCACGTGATCTCCCCAGCGGCTGGCTTCAGGGGAGAGGCGAGATTGCTGACAACTGCTGCAGAACCCATGCAGTGATGCCACCCATAGACTTACCATTGAGTATCCATTGTTAACTGTTCCTCCTCTCCCCTGAAGTCGCCGCTGGGAGCCGATCATGTGACCGTACTCTGGCACCTTTAGATTAAGTATGTATAAGCATCTTTCCTTTACAGGGTAACTATTATAGGGCTATAGGGCTTAGAATGCGGGTGGGAGCAGATTTAAGATTAATTAGGTTTTGACTGGACTTCTACTTTAAAGTCACAACAGGGAGAGCACCCTAGTATGTAAAGTTGGCTTGTTAGTTAGATCTACTTCATGTAGACAATGTCTTCGAAGAATCTGTATGTTCTCTCTGTAAAAGATTACAAAAAATGCCAGCAACACACTTGAACGAAAGAGCATTTCTTTAATTTATCCAACCAAGAGTATTAGTGTTTTGCATGCTTTTACACATGACTTTGAACTTGAGGAGAATGAGTTGCTG
The DNA here is from genome assembly GCF_965119305.1 of Pelophylax lessonae. NCBI lineage: Eukaryota > Metazoa > Chordata > Amphibia > Anura > Ranidae > Pelophylax > Pelophylax lessonae. The sequence goes on from NC_138768.1 coordinate 79,182,394, forward strand.
TGCACCCCACAGTGATCAGTGATTGAAGATAAGCTATTCAGTAATTTAATTTTCTCCCTGTGTTTGCGACAGCTTTCTCTGGGAGCTCCAGACTCCTCTCACTGGCTCCCACCCAAATTGTACCTGGAACGCACATACGATTATAAGAATGGTTTTCATTTTTCTGTAAAGGGCTCTGGACTGTAAATGCTATATATGAGTAAAATACATTAATAAAACATGTTTGAGGTGTATCCTCAGTACCTGTCCTCTGCAGCACTGCTACGGAAGGTGTCAGACAAGGTGTCTGTGTCACTGTAAATCTTGCCAAGGTCAGTGAGCGTGCTCCTGCTGAGACTGGTACCCAGCGAATATTTGTCATAGCAATGCGACTCATCTTCTGTATTCTCATCCAGAGCTGGTTCCCAAACATGCATCTCCACTGGGCCGATGTTCCTCTGTACACGTCTGAGAGCTTTCACTCGCACCCTCTGCACATTATGAGTTACAACAGACATCATTTCTTCCCCTTCCAGTCCTGTACAAACAAAATAATATGTCAATCTCCTGGTCCTCCTTTTCACTCAGAGGTTCTTCCAAACCAAACATCACTACTATGTACTGTGTCCTGTGGTTACATTGGGAACAGTGAGAGCAACCAGTGAGCACTGCAGGGGACACAGGAAAGTGACACTCATGGTGTGCTGGTTTTAGAAGAAAATGGGAAACCTGGAGCTGGAGATCTGCTTCAAGTAATGAGTCACTGACCCAGAGAACAAGCATTTAGTCATGTAGCCAAAAACTCCTGATCTGTACACTTGTTCTACATTGTCGTGGAAATTAATAGGGCTTGGAGCATAGAAACCCGCTTCAGTGCGCTCAAGATTATTACGCACCAAGCTCCATTAATAGCTTGTACTGAAAAGTATAATTGTACCGCTCTCCTGTATAACGATTTACCAAGCGCTCGGCGACAAAGGAACAGACGCACTGGGTCATTTTTATGCCATCTGCCAGGTCTCTCTCCATTGGATATGTATGTGTGTGCATGTGTGTAAGAGCAAGTGTTTGTGTGTGAAAGTTTATGTGTCTCTTCATGGATGAAATGGCTGTGTGAGCTGCTGTGTGAGCTTGTGTGTGTGTGTGTGTGTGTGTGTGTGTGTGTGTGTGTGTGTGTGTGTGTGTGAGCTTCCTGTGTCTTCTGTCCTCTGTGTGTTCTGTCAGGGCAGGGCTTGGTTTATTTACAGCAAGTGAACAAAAAGGGAGTTACAGGGAGTGGCTTCAAGACCACCAATCACAGACATATATACATTCAAAAAGCACAATAGAAACTGGAGTACATGCCCATAAATGGACATGAGCGAACAAAGGGCTCAACTGCCATAAGAAGCACATGGCTTTTCATTGTTCATTGAGGTCAATCCATAAACATGAGTCCATTACCTGTTAGTGGGTCCAATCATACATGATTCATATAAACCAAATATGACAGTGACCATTCTAACTGTTCCAGTTGATGAGGCTTTATCTACATAAGACAATAGTAGCAGTGTTTCAATCACACGGATCCGAATGTGACTAAAAGATGCCCTCTATTAATCTTGGTAAAATAAGAATTTCCATATCACAGACATATCTCAGCAGCACAGGGCCCTGAACTGCAGACATAGATCTGTGCGATGGACTCTTTTTGCTACTAGTATTGTGCCATCTCATCCAGTGGAAGATTTTCACCAACAAGTCTTTCCTGCAATGACAGTTAAAGCGATAATCACTGTAAATAGGGATTATCAGTAAAACCTGACACTGGGAGTCATAATGACTATTTAAACTAAAGAAAATATCCACAACCAAAATTTCCACAACAGCATCTATGATTCAAAGTATTAAAGCCATGGGGGGTAGAATAATAACCAAGCAACATGCATTTTTGAGGAAAATATCAGAAAGCCTTCTGTGTTTTATTTTTTCCAGTAGCATGTTAAGAGTAAGATATTTTCTTCTAACCAGCTGCAATCGGTTTAATCCCTAGTTTAGTCCTTTTACAAAACAAAGAAACTACTGTTTTTTTTAAATCCTCCCCTTCAATGCTTATGCAGTGAAAATCATTTCTGCTCACAGAATTGCACACTACCTTTAATCATAGAGTGCCGGTGTCGCTGCTGAACAGAATTAAATTTCTCTCTTAATGGAACACGGACATCATCAGGATGTGAAAATGCCTTTACCATGAACTCTGCAACCTGTAAGAAGCAGAGGTAGTCAAGTCAATAATACATACAACTCAAAAACTGCACCATCCTGTCAGAAAATTAAAAATCTAGAAGAAAAGTTTTTATTTAATATACTTTTTTTTTTCTATAACAGTCCTTTAAAATGAGAACTGTATCGGTTCAGCATATATTTTATTTTTATTTATTACGGTCAGAACTAAAAAACACAAAAAAGAAAAAAATTCTGCTTTGTAAGTTAGGCAAAGTTCAGTAAAGTACATGATACAATAAAGATATTTTTTAACCACTTAAGCCCCAGAAGATTTTACCCCCATTCCGACCAGGGGGTATTTTGCGATTCGGCACTGCGTGACTTTAACGGACAATTGCTCGGTCGTGCGACGCTGTACCTAAACGAATTTGGCGTCCTTTTTTTCCCACAAACAGAGCTTTCTTTTGGTGGTATTTGATCACCTGTGCGATTTTTTGATCACGCGCTATAAACAAAAAAAGAGCGTCAATTTTGCAAAAATAGCAATATTTTTCACATTTTTTTATATGAAATTCCCCCAAAAAAAATTTAAAAATCAAAATTTTTTTACTTTTTACAATTTGTTTTATGCTACCTATGTTTGGTAAAAAAAAAAAAAATCGCAAAAAGCGTATTTTGATTGGTTTGCGCAAAAGTTATCGCGTTTACTAACAAAGGGAAAGATTTCTGTCATTTTTGTTGTTTTTTTTTTTAACGTGTAATGGCGGCGATCTGCGATTTTTTTTGCGGTACTGCGACATTGCGGCGGACAGATCGGACCCGTGACTAACATTTTTGACACTTTTGGGGTTACCAGTGACATTTCTACAGTAATCAGTGCTATATATATGCACTGTTACTGTAAAAATACACTGGTAGTGAAGGGGTTAACTTTATTTGGGAGGGAGGGGCTGTGTGTATCCCTAGGGGCGTGCTTTCTACTGTGATTGGCTGGGGCTTGAGCTGTATGGACACTGATCAACGGATCTACATACTAGATCCGAGTGATCAGTATCCTAACAGCAAGGAGAATGACAGGTGGCTTGTTTACACAAGCTGCCTGACATTCTCCCTCTCCCCCGCCGATCGCCGAGTGACAGGCGGACATCGGGTCCGCCGGTCACACGCGCAGGGGGGGTCCGTGACCACGCGGGAGCGCGCCTCCGGGGGCGCGCGCTCGCTCCCTAGACCCTCACAAGCTAGTGACGTAGCCCTACGTCACTTTGCCTGTGAGGGGCTGACTGCCGACGTAGATCGGCGTTAGGCAGTCGGCAAGTGGTTAATTTGCATTAACAGTTAATTTTTTAGGACAAGTTGTCCAGGGTCTACTACCTTCTTATATTGTAGGTCCAAAAAAGGAATGATATACAGAGATTTAAAAAATACAAAGGCAATAAAAAAATCAATCTGTAAAAGTAAGCGAAGAGCCAAAAAAAAAAAACACAGAATACCTCAGTGTTTCAGTACTTCTTAGGCCTGGAAGAAGGGGTAGACTCCCAAAAGCTTGTACCGAAAATGTTACTATTAGTGCAAATAAAAACTCATACTGAATTCTGTCTTGTACAGAATTCAAATAAGTTTTTACTAGTGCACCAATATGGCTACACTCATCATACACTTAAAATTAGAAAGAGAGGGAGACAAAGCGAGAGAGAAAGTGTTAAAGATAGAAAAGTGTGATAGGGAGAGACAGATAAAGAGCTAGAGAGCAAAATAAATAGTCAGAAATAGAAAGAAACAGAAAGAGTCATACAGAGAGGAAGAGAATGATTGTATGAGAAAATTTCACTTTCTGCAGTGCAATGACATTGTGTTGAACACGACCTAACACCAGACAAGATTCAGCCCACTCCTGTGCCCATTATCTAGTTTCAGAATATTCCTATAACTTTATAAGTAGCCCTATAGTGGTCACTGATTTCATTGCAGCATTTACCTACCTTTTTCACAGGAGGGAGCTCACTGATCAGGCTCAGGATAATATCTTGTATCAACTCCTCACAGTTTGCAACGCGAGTGAATGGCAGCATTCTACAAGCCCATTCCAGAGCTTCAAAACAATGCTCAGTCACACAGGAGTCATACTCATCTGAGCTCTGGTGGAAAAGGGAATAGACATATTATTTTTTAAATTACATAAGTGGAGCATACAACTAATACCCCTGCCACAATCACCAGAAAGGCACCAAGTAGCAACACCCAATGTGCTCTAAGAAAAAAAAAAATCCAGAAGTGCACAGGCAATCTCCCTCAAGACTATTTCAAATAGTTGGAGTACTCAGGGATTCTCACCCATGCAGGGTGAGGGGTACATGGGTGATCCACCACAAAGAGGGAAAACTGACTTTCAGCTTTCTCAGGATTTTTAAATCCTGAAATGGGACCCAGAATTCAGAAACTCAGAAAGATATTGGGTGGGAAAGGGCCTCCAACCCCGAGTACAGGTATTTGGGACCTGGAAGTATTCGCACACTTACAAGAGAGGGCTTAAAAGGGCAGAAAGTAGTCAGTAGGTGTATGTGAGGTGTTGTGTGAAGAGGAGCTCTTGTGACTTTTCTGGATCCCTGAAGCAGGTGGGAACTTCAAAACCCTGCCGTGGGACAGGCATTTGCTGGCGGTGAGACGAATCTTTATTTTTTGTACCAGGAGTGGAGACCTATTTATCCTTTATGAATGTAAACCGTTTCATTTACCTTATTAAAAATAAAAGACTGCTTTGCTTTTACCAACTCGGCTCACTGGTAATCCAAACACTCCCAAATATTATAATAATGGGGGGATCACAGTACTTCTGCTGAAAATGGAAAAATATGACTTTCTACCTTAACAAAGCCAGAAGCATTTTTATCTACTGTCAGCATCTACTTACTGAATGAAATATTTCCACTTAAGAGCTGCATGATTAATCGTTAAAAAATCGCAATCTCGATTCATTCCCCCCCCCCCCCCTATGATCTTAAAATAGCATGTCTTCGATTCTTACAAAGCTGTTCTCTGCTCACTCACAGCTGTCAAAAAAATATATATATATTTATTTATTTTTAGCAGAGGCCCTAGAATAAAATGGTGATCATTGCAATCTTTTATGTCACACTGTATTTGCGCAGAAGTCTTGCAAACGCAGTTTTTTGGGGAAAAAATACATTTTAAACGTGAGAGAATCATGATCTTTATTCTAAGCAAAAAAATTGTGATTCTCATTTTATCCAGAATCGTGCAGCTCGATTTCCCCTAGATGTAGTGCAGAAGATTTTATTTCCTGGGCTGGACATATTTATTTTATTTTTTTATTTATTACAAGTACTTATATAGCACTGTCAATTTATGCAGCACCTTATATACATATATTGCACATTCACATCAGTCCCTGCCCTCAAGGAGCTTACAATCGAAGGTGTCTAACTCACATTCATACATACACGTACTAGAGTCAATTTAGACAGGAGCCAATTACCGTATTTTCCGGCGTATAAGACTACTTTTGAACCTCAAAAAAATCATCTTACATGCCAAGTATAAAAATCCCAAAAGGTAATTAAAGTGTAATCTATGAAAGCCCTGGCTGTCTGTGCCCTATTCATCAGCAAGGTACCGTAAATGTATCGTAAATGTATTTTCTCATAAATCTCCAAGGTATTGTAAGTATAAGTATTACTGTTAGATGTATAATATTCTCAAGGCGCTGGCGCTGGCTGTGCGGGAGTCCTGTACCGGTATACTGTACCGTAGCTTTGGCTACATAGTATACCGCGCTGAGCCAATCACGGTGAGCGATGCATTCTAATATTGAATGCAAAGCCTGCTCGGATTGGCGGAGTCAGAGAGGCGGGATTATGTTACTCTCTCTGACACCGCCAATCTGAGAAGGCTTTGCATTCAATAATAGAATACATCGCTCACTGTGATTGGCTCAGCGCGGTATATTGTATGTAGCCAAAGCTATGATACATACGGTATACCGGTACAGGATTCCCACACAGCCAGCGCCTTGAGAGATTATACATCTACCGGTAATACTTACAATACCTTGGAGATTTATAAGAGAATACATTTACGGTACTTATGGTACCTTGCAGATGAATAGGTCACAGACAGTCAGGGCTTTCTTAATTACCTTTGGGATTTTTATACTTACAATACCGTGGAAATTTATAAAGAGAATACATTTATATTACCTTGCAGATGAATAGAGCACAGACAGCTAGCGCTTTCATAGATTACACTTACTTAATGACCTTTGGGATTTTTATGCTAGGCGTATATGGTGTTGCCTTGCTTTGCTTCTGAAGGAGGGTAGTCTTATACGGCGAGTATAGCCCAAAACCTATGTTTTAACTTGAAAAGTAGGGGGGTCGTCTTATACGCCGGAAAATTCGGTAACCTACCAGAATGTCTTTGGAGTGTTGGAGAAAACCGGAGCACTCAGAGGAAAACCACACGGGCACAGGTAGAACATGCAAACTCCACGCAGGTAGTGTCGTGGTGCATTTTACATAAATTAGCACTAAAGCTGCTTTTTTCAATTTATGACCTACTACAGCTTTATAAAGTTGAAAGTAATCAATGAGCGAGAGTAGACTAAGAAAATGCTTTCTCCTGCCTAAAGCAGACAAGGAAGTGACTTGCTATAGTTTAAAGACTCAAAAAAACACAAAAAAATATCTGCGCTTGGAATAAAGGTTTATAGGCAGCCAGCACAGTTTGTTAGATTACACACCATACAATTAACCACTTTAATACCGCTCACGGTAATACTACTGCGGCAGAGCGGCACGATACCGCTCAGCCACGTAGTATTAACGTGATGCGCGATCACGGCTCCAGAGCGCGCTCCCGCGCGCCGCGGGTCCCGATCCCGATGTCATTCGGTAGGGAACCGATCAGTCATCAGATACTGACCAATGATTTTTGGTCAGTGTCTGTAGATCGGTCCCCACCAATGGCAATCTGTCCCCTGTCTGTGTAATGTAAACACAGACAGGGGAAGTGATGTCACTGTCCTTCCTGGAGTCCTTTCGGTTCCAGGAGAGAGACAGAGACACACCAAAAACGTGAGTTCCACCAAGCAGCACACTGACACACCTCACATAGGTACATTTAACCCCTTCATCACCTCTGATCACCCCCTGATCACCCCCAAAACCCCTCACAGTGAACACTATATACAGTGGTATACAGATATTTTACTGATCACTGTATAAGTGTCACTTGTGAGCGTAGTTTGCGCCTGCGTTAGGCCCAAATAGGGTTAGGGTACCCGCCACCTATCCCCTAATAAAGTTTTTACCCCTTGATCAGCCCCAGTTAACCCCTTCACTACCTATTACTCTGTGCACTAAATAGAGTATATAGGTAAATACTGATCACTGTATTTAGTGTCACTAGTGACCCTAATTTGCGCTTGCGCTAAGCCCATATAGGGTTAGGGCACCCGCCACCTATTCCCTAATAAACTTTTAACCGCTTGATCTTCCCCAGTTAACCCCTTCACTCCATATAAATCAGTGCACTAATATATACAGTATATCAGATAACTACTGATCACTGTATTTAGTGTCACTGGTGACCCTAATTTGCGCTTGCGCTAGGCCCGAATAGGTTTAGGCCACCCGCCATCTATCCTCTATAAAGGTTTAACCCCTTGATCTCCCCCAGTTTAACCCCTTCACTTCCCTGTCACAGTGTTCACTATATACAGTGATTACCGATCACTGTATTAGCGTCACGGGTGACACAACTTAGGCTAGCTAGTTAGCGTCAGGGTCCCACTACACCACCGTTACTTAGCGTCAGTTAGAGTCAAGTACACTAACACACACACACCACCGTTACTAGTATAGTGTTTGAACAGATCAATATCTGATCTGATCAGAACTATACTAGCGTCCTCATAATTTAGTGTTCCCCAAACGCAGTGTTTGCACAATCAGCACTGATTCCTGCTAGCACCTGCGTTTAGCCCCCCTGCCCAGCCCACCTTACCCAGGCAAGTGTAGTAATCAATAGATTACTGACACTTCCAAAAAACACAAATCACACAAAACCGCTGCGTTAGCAGAGTCAGGCCTGATCTCTGTTAGCACTAGCAGTTTTTCTTTGTAGCGACCAAATAGTCCTCGACAACCAGGTGCTTTTATTACCTAGTAGTCGCATCACTGTACGAGTAAATTTAGCTACCAAAATGACAAAACGTTCGCTCAGTGATGATGCTATATACAGTATAATGGCCATGTCAAGTGAGAGCGATGGGGAAGCCTCACTGTCAGAATCAGGGTCAATATACGAACCAGATGACAGCAGCGGCTCCCTGACAGATAGCTCCGACAGAGGGGTCCCTGCTAGGGTCAGGCGTACCCGACCCCATTCTGGAGTTGTTGACTTGCAAGAACTGGAGGTTTCTGGTATGCAGCAGAGTGCCAGTACTAGTGCCGCTCACACTTCTCGTGAACTGGCAAGCACGAGCGGCCTAGTACACCCTGGACCTTCAACCAGCACTGCAGTATCACCTGGTGACGTGGCGAGTCACCTGAGTGCAGTTGAAGCTGGTGCGGTGGCTAGCACGAGTAGTGGCCCGCAGCCACCGCGTATCCGAAGACAGGCCGTAGAGCCCATAGTGTCCTCCCTGAAGCGCTGGCATATCCTAATTGGCAGCCCACAGATTCCACAGCGCCAGTACTTCCCCCATTCACCGCCCAACCCGGAATCCAAGTGGAAACAGCTGGTTTTAATCCCATAAACTTTTTTGAGCTGTTTTTCACTGAAGATCTTTTCAGATCTATTGTGGACCAATCAAATTTGTACACTCAACAATTCATCGCCGCCAACCCAAATTCACCCCTTGCCAGACCATTCGCCTGGAATCCTATTACGATTCAGGAGTTTAAAACCTTTCTGGGCCTTTCCTTCAACACGGGCATTACAAGAAAGAATGAATTGCGGTTATATTGGTCCACTGACCCAATTCATCAAATGTACGTGTTCTCTGCTGCTATGTCCAGGGCTCGATACCAACAAATATTTCGGTTCATGCATTTCAACGACAATGAACTCTGTCGTCCTCGGGGAGACCCTGAATATGATCGGCTCCACAAAATTCGGCCCCTCATAGACCACTTCAATCAGCGGTTCGCAGCCTTGTTTACCCCCCAACAAGATGTCTGCGTTGACGAGTCCCTGATTAAGTTTACTGGTCGCCTTGCTATCAAACAGTACCTCCCCAGCAAGCGTGCCAGATACGGGGTCAAGTTGTATAAGCTTTGTGACAGGGCCACAGGCTATACAGTTAATTTCCGTGTCTATGAGGGAAAAGATAGCACTGTGGAGCCCCCCGACTGCCCAGGCTACATAGGGAGCAGCGGCAAGATAGTTTGGGACTTGGTGTCACCCTTATTCGGAAAGGGGTACCACTTGTACGTGGACAATTTCTATTCAAGCGTGCCACTTTTTAGACACCTCTATCAATTGCAAATTGGCGCTTGTGGCACCGTGCGATCTAATCGCCGGGGCTTCCCCCAGCGGCTAGTGAATGCCCCACTGAGCTCGGGGGAGAGAGCCTGCTTGAGGTGCGAGGAATTGCTTGCAGTGAAGTGGAGGGACAAACGAAACGTTTACGTGCTGTCCTCCATTCACCCAGACACGGCAGTCCAAATTACTACGGTCACCGGTGTTGTTGTTGAGAAACCCCTCTGTGTCCACGACTATAACCGTAAAATGGGAAGGGTGGACTTCAACGACCAGATGATGGGACCGTACTTAATTGCCCGTAAGGCCAGACGCTGGTACAAAAAAGTGTCTGTATACCTATTTCAATTGGCTGTTTACAACGCTTTTGTCTTATACAAAGCTTCTGCTGGAACATTATCCTTCTTTCAATTCCAAGAAGAGATAATCAGAGCCCTTGTGTATTCAGCTGGTGCTCCTGCCCAACTTCCCCAACCAGATGCAGTGAGGCGGCTGCATGAGAGGCATTTTCCGCAATACCTCCCGAGTACCGATACCAAACGATACCCCCAAAAAAGATGCCGTGTCTGCAGCAAGCGCGGATTTAGGCGTGACACCCGGAATTATTGTCCCGACTGTCCTGACCGACCTGGTCTTTGCCACGGTGACTGTTTCCGTCGCTACCACACACTAGTGGATTATTAGCATAGGGTACAGCACGGCACAGTTTAGGGCACATTTACACAGGGTCTCAAAAGATGTTCGATGGCTATCGTCATTTTGAGAGACCCGAACCTGGAACCTGGAACTCGACGTTTGAAGAAAAAAAAAAAAATACATAAAAGCCAAAAATAGTTGTCGTCTCAGTCATTTTTTATGTTCTTCTACACTTCCTATGTACTTTTAATGTACTTTGTTTGTTTTTCATTCTTTTGTGACCTGTTTCTCTTGCAGGTACTCGTCGGCTACCACGCATTGATTTCATATATTCTGACACAAACAGTGTTTGCGCTCAGCATACATGGATACCTTTGCTGATAGCAGCTGTGGTGATTTTCTGATTTCAGCACTGCAGTTAAAATCCTATTTTGGTATACGTGGATAGCGCCGTGTATACCCATCATTAAATTCAGTGGGTGGTTGTTTGGGCGGTTAATGATGAGAATCCAAAAACTTTTGTTGTGTCAGTCATTTTATATGTCCTACTCTTCCTAATGTACTTTTTTTTAATGTACTTTGTTTGTTTTTTCATTCTTTTGTGACCTGTTTCTCTTGCAGGTACTCGTCGGCTACCATGCATTGATTTTATATATTCTGACACAAACAGCGTTTGCGCTCAGCATATATGGATACCTTTGCTGATAGCAGCTGTGGTGATTTTCTGATTTCAGCACTGCAGTTAAAATCCTATTTTGGTATACGTGGATAGTGTCGTGTATACCCATCATTAAATTCAGTGGGTGGTTGTTTGGGCGGTTAATGATGAGTAATACTACGCATTATTCCTGTGCTGATTTCTGATAGGTTCTCTTTTTTTTCGTTCAGCCCACAGGCTGCATGAAAAAAAAAAAACCTATATGCCAAACAAAGACCAGCAATGTACTGGTACGTTGCTGGACTTTGAGTGGTTATACCAGGATGATGCCTGCAGATTTAGGCATCATCTTGGTATCGTTTTTTACAGCAAGCGGTCGGCTTACATGTAAAAGCAATCCTAGCGGATAATTGGCCGCTAGACTGCTTTTACATGCAGTGGGAGGGGACTCCCCCCCCCCTCCTGCCGCCTTCCGCTGCCTTCCACGGTTTTTCTCGGGCTCTCCTGTCCCACCGGTTAACCCGAGAGTGCAGCCGGTGGTTCAATTATCTAACCATAGAGCTGATTGGAGATGAGAATGGCTCCAATCATCTCTATGGCCTAAGATGCCGGAGGCTACGAGCATTTCATAACTTCTGTTTCGCCAGAAATAAACAGCGCCATTGGGAAATTGGGAAAGTATTTTATCACACCAATTTTGGTATGGTCAGGTGCGTTAAGGTCAGAGGAAAGATCTAGAGTATAAAAGACCCCAATTTTTTTTAAAAAGAGTACCTGTCACTACAGATTGCTATCATAGAGGAAATTTAAATTCACCGTGATAACAATAAAAATGATTAAAGAAAAAAAAATGAAAGAAAAGGTGTCAAAATAACATAAGAAAGCAAATTAAAAAAAAAAAAAAAACAAAAAAAAAAATCAAGCCCCCCTGTCCCCCCGTGCTTGCGCGCAAATGCGCGCACAAGCGTTGGTCTAGTGTCATATGTAAACCGCAATTTCAGCATGCATGTGAGGTATCGCCGTGAACGCCAGGTCGAGGGCAGTAATTGTTGTGGTAGACCTCCTCTGTAAGTCCAAAGTGGTAACCTGTAAAGACTTTTAAAGGCTTTTAAAACCGTACGTAGTTTGTTGCCGCGGCACGGGCGTGCGCAATTTTTAAAGCATGTCATGTTAGGTGTCTATGAACTCGGCATAAGATCATCTTTTAAATTTTACCAAACAATTTGGAATTATATAGTGTATTTCTGCATTAAAAATAAAAAAAAGTGTTTTTTTACGCAAAAATTGCGTTTGGAAAATGTGTGCGCAAATACCGTGTAACAAAAAAAATTGCAACATCCACCATTTTGTTCTGTAGGGCCTCTGCTTTAAAAAAATATATAATGTTTGGGGGTTCAAAGTAATTTTCTTGTGAAAAAAAAATATTTTTTCATGTAAACAAAAACTCACAGAAAAGGCTTGGTTTTCAAGTGGTTAGAAGAGTGGGTGATGTGTTGCTAAAATTGAGCATAAAATGCCAGGACTGTTCAAACACCCCCCAAATTACCCCTTTTTGGAAAGTAGACACCCAAAGCTATTTGCTGAGAGGCATATTGAGTCCATGGAGTATTTTATATTTTGCCCTAAGTTTCAGGAAAATGACAATTTGTTTTTTTTTTTTTTTTTTTTTTACACAAAGTTGTCACTAAATAATATATTGCTCACGCATGCCATGGGTATATGTGAAATGACACCCCAAAATACATTCTGCTGCTTCTCCGGAGTACAGGGATACCCCATGTGTGAGACTTTTTGTCAGTCTAGCCGCATACAGGACCCGGAAAACCAATCCGCACCTTCTGGCTTTCTAAGGGCGTAAATTGTTGATCTCACTCCTTACTACCTATCACACTTTTGAAGGCCATGAAATGCCAAAATGGCACAAAACCCCCCCAAATGACCCCATTTTGCAAAGTAGACACTCCAAGCTATTAGATGAGAGGCATGAGAGGCATGATGAGTCCATGGAATATGTTATATTTTGCCACAAGTTTCAGGAAAATTATTATTTTTTTTTTTTTTTTTTTTTTTACACAAAGTTGTCAGTAAATGATATAATGCTCACACAAGCCATGGGTATATGTGAAATGACACCCCAAAATACATTCTGCTGCTTCTCCTGAGTACAAGGATACCCCATGTGTGAGACTTTTTTGCAGTCTAGCCGCGTACAGGACCCGGAAAACCACTCCCCACCTTCATGCTTTCTAAGGGCGTAAATTGTTGATCTCACTCCTTACTACCTATCACACTTTTGAAGGCCATGAAATGCCAAAATGGCACAAAACCCCCCCAAATGACCCCATTTTGCAAAGTAGACACTCCAAGCTATTAGATGAGAGGCATGATGAGTCCATGGAATATTTTATATTTTGCCACAAGTTTCAGGAAAATTATTATTTTTTTTTTTTTTTTTTTTTTTTACACAAAGTTGTCAGTAAATGATATAATGCTCACACATGCCATGGGTATATGTGAAATGACACCCCAAAATACATTCTGCTGCTTCTCCTGAGTACAAGGATACCCCATGTGTGAGACTTTTTTGCAGTCTAGCCGCGTACAGGACCCGGAAAACCACTCCCCACCTTCAGGCTTTCTAAGGGCGTAAATTGTTGATCTCACTCCTTACTACCCATCACACTTTTGAAGGCCATGAAACGCCAAGATGGCACAAAACCCCCCAAAATGACCTCATTTTGCAAAGTAGACACTCTAATCTATTTGCTGAGAGGCATGGTGAGTATTTTGCATCTCTCATTTTTTTTGGAAAATGAAGAAAAAACAGGAAAATGCATTTTTTTTCCTCTTTTTTCAAATTCCAAAACTTTGTGACAAAAAGTGAGATCTGCAAAACACCCAACATGCCTCTCTGCAAATAGCTTAGGGTGTCTACTTTCCGAAAAGGGGTCATTTGGAGGGGGGTTGTGCTGTCTTGGCATTTCATGGCCTCCGAAACTGTGATAGGTAGTCAGGAGTGAAATCAACAATTTACGCCCTTGGAAAGCCTGAAAGTGGGGGTTGGCTTTCGAGGACCTGTACTCGGCTAGACTGCAAAAAAGTCTCACACATGTGGTATCCCTGTACTCAGGAGAAGCAGCAGAATGTATTTTGGGGTGTCATTTCACATATACCCATGGCATGTGTGAGCAATATATCATTTAGTGACAACTTTGTGTAAAAAAACAAAAAAAAAAATAATAATAATATATTTCCCGGAACTTGTGGCAAAATATAAAATATTCCATGGACTCACCATGCCTCTCAGCAAATAGCTTGGGGTGTCTACTTTGCAAAATGGGGTCATTTGGGGGGGTTTTGTGCTATGTTGAAATTTCAGGGCCTCCGAAACTGTGATGGGTAGTCAGGAGTGAAATCAACAATTTACGCCATTAGAAAACCTAAAGATGGAGATTCATTTTCGGGGTCCCGTACACAGCTAGGCTCCCAAAAAGTCTCACACATGGGGTATCCCCATACTGAGGAGAAGCGGCAGAATGTATTTTGGGGTGTCATTCCACATATACCCATGTCATGTGTGAGAAATTTATCTTTTAGTGACAACTTTGTGTTAAAAAAAAAAAAAAAAAAAAATTGTAATTTTCCCAAAACTTGTGGCAAAATATAAAATATTCCATGGACTCACCATGCCTCTCAGCAAATAGCTTGGGGTGTCTACTTTGCAAAATGGGGTCATTTGGGGGGTTTTGTGCTATCTTGAAATTTCAGGGCCTCCGAAACTGTGATGGGTAGTGAGGAGTAAAATCAGCAATTTACGCCATTAGAAAACCTAAAGATGGAGATTGATTTTCGGGGTCCCGTACACAGCTAGGCTCCCAAAAAGTCTCACATATGTGGTATCCCTGTACTCAGGAGAAGCAGCAGAATATATTTTGGGGTGTAATTACACATATACCCATGGCATGTGTGAGAAATTTATCTTTTAGTGACAACTTTGTGTTAAAAAAAAAAATTTTTTTTTTTTTATTCATTTTTCAAACACCTGTGACAAAAAAATTAAATATTCAATGAGCTCAACATGCATCTCAGAACATTCCTTAGGATGTCTACTTTCCAAAAAGTGGTAATTTGGGGGGGTCTTGTACTGCCCTGCCATTTTAGCACTTCATGAATTGAGATAGGCAGTCAGAAATTAAAGCTGCGTAAAATTTCAGTATTTACACCATAGTTTGTAGACGCTATAACTTTTGCGCAAACCAATAAAAATACGCTCATTGAATTTTTTTTTGTCAAAGACATGTAGCTAAATATATTTTGGCCAAAAAATATGACATAAATTGAGTATATTGGATATTTTTTAAAAGACAAAGTTGAAAATTTCATTTTTTTGCAAAATTTTCGCTCTTTTTTTATTAATATCGCAAAAAATAAAAAGCGCAGAGGTGATCAAATACCACCAAAAGAAAGCTCTGTTTGTGGGAAAAAAAGGACGTAAATTTTGTTTGGGTACCACATTGCATGACCGCACAATTGTCAGTTAAAGTCGCACAGTGCCGAAGCACAAAAAGTGGTCTGGACGTAAGACAGCAAAATCCTCCGGTTGTAAAGTGGTTAAATGACACATAGTGAAGTGCAGGATCACCTCAGAAAATTCAAACAAACCACAATGGTGCAGTACGTCTCAACAAATAGGTTATGAATTTATATTTAAAAAAAAAAGCACTCACAAGTAGTAATATTAAAAAAAAAAAAAAGCATGTATACATCAATACGAATAGGCTGTGGCTCAATAGCGTGCTTACGTCCCAACGTTCTGACCCGCTTTACAAGTTTCGCCATCCAATGACGCCTCTGAAGGTACCTCACTGATGCCTCACTGCTTGGGAGTGCATTATTTTTAAAATAAATTCATAACCTATTTGTTGAGACGTACTACTGCACCATTGTGTTTTGTTTGAATTTTCTGAGGTGACCCTGCACTTCAGCGGACGCACAAAGGTTTTTATTATATCTTTACTGGTCGTGACAGACAACATAGTGATAACATGTGAATACCACCTTTCCTTGCATTTTTAAGCTGGTGTTGACTTCTCCATAACGCGAGAGTCAACGCCGTCTGGTAAGCAGATTACCTTATACTCACGTGGTGCTGTGTGACACGAATATTTCCATCTGTTAGCCATCGATGTGCGGTGATTCTTCTGGTTCACTCAATATATGGACTGTTATTGTGCTGTAGAGACTTTCCACTGGCGCTGACTCTTTTGTGTTGTTTATTAATTTAAAGACTGCTTTACAAAAAGGTACCACTTTTTGAGGAACGATTATAATGTTGCTTTATATTGTACCCTATCAGAAATTTATTAATGCAGACTTGTAGAGTAACTGACAGGTAATCTGCCTTAAATCTAAACTCAAAAAGTGAAGATTTGCTGTTACAGTTAGAAATGGTAACAGTGTCTAAGCAGGAGCCTGACAATTGTACCTTTCACATTGCACTTCTGGGAATGTGTGCATGCCTAGACACTCTTGTGCCTACAGCCACACAGCTGTATATCTGTAGTGTGAGGTCTAAGACACTGATGCATCTGAATGTTAGTCTCTGGATTGAGATTGGGTGAGGTCACTAGTTACTACTGTACTGCTCACTGTTGTCCTTGCTAAAAGGCTGAAATGAGGAAGCAAAACTCTGCATCTACCAAGATGGCCACCTCCACACACAGAGAGACAGTGCAGAACAAGGCACTGTAAGTCAGCAATGAGGAAAAGAGTTCAGAACAAGCAATAAGTCATCCAAGAGCTGCAGGGAGACCACAGGCACAACTGGTGACTGCCCATTCCTCTGGCCCATTCCTCTGGCTGCGTTTTGTGGCACAACTTCCAAAGTTCAGTTCCCATTTAATTATGTCATAAGAAAGTCCTACAGCTCCCCATAACTACAGTAATCATGAGTGTCTATAACTGCTTAAATTGTTTGTTGTCCCATACTCACAAGCAATACTCAAAATTAGGACGACACTTGTAATCTTTACACTATTGACTATGGTTTCATGGTTTTCTAAATGTAATTACTGTTAGTGAGCTGTCGCAGTTTTGAAATAATCAACATGGAAACAATTGGAAAGAAAAAAAAATAGTACTTTATAAGCAGCACTCAAAACATTTACTGTAACATTGACACCTCATGGATCAAAATACAAGTGCTCAGTCACAAATCCCAACAACAAAGATTAAAGGGAAAACAAGTTCACAACAATGCAGAATAGATCCTGTACCTTAAAAAGCTTGCCACTGTCTCTGGCTTTTTGGTATTTTCTGCAGCTCAATGATAATCTCTCACGTACATGCAGCATCCAGCAAAGAGCACAAAGCTCACGAAAGCAGCCTATAAGAGACACTTGAAACTTTACACAAGAGACTGTAAAACTGCACTAAAGAAATGTAAACATCAAACTGAAAAATTCATATTACACAACACAGGCCAAATGACATAATGCAATATGATTAATAAAATAAATATCACAAGTTTTAGCCACACACGGCTGTCATTTCAGTACAGCGCTGTATATTCTTCTAGGGGTTCAGTGGCATAACATTTTTCTCCTGAACAGGGAGTTCCTGGCCCACCTCCCCTGCTATGAACACTTTCCTATAGTTTAGTGGTATGTAAAGAGTAAAGATTAGAGCTGAACTTCCAGCATGAAAACATCCACCCTTCCAGTGGGTCCCTGAAACATTAACTGCTCATTTTGTCTACAGCATGATGAATAACCTGATATACTTACACTATGCCTCACTGCTGCAGAATTTTTCGAGAGACTGGTCCCCTGAAGCCTCTTCACTTTGCAGCCCTACCCATCACAGGTCTCTGACCAATGTCACATACAATGTAGGATCATAAGTCTTGTACAGGTGGATGCCTAGGGCCCGTCCTCATTCTAGAGGGTTGGAAAGTGAAGGAGAGCACCAGATGCCGTGCGAGCAAGGAATAAGGTAAACATAATCATCTTTCCCTCAGCAAAAGGAGCAGTTAACTATTAGTGTGAAGGGAGACCAGGATTAACAGCCCTGCTTATAGAATTTCTCATTTACAGAAAAGGACCCCATTGATGTTTACATTTGGCCAAAATACAGCTAAGGCAGAGCCACAGAAGTGTGTATATACACACTGTATAATGTTCACATTTTGGAGCATGTTACACCCATATTGTAAGGTGTAATGTGTAACATGCTCCAGTAGTCCCCAATGTATAATGATCTTCCACAAATTGGCTTCCTCACCTTAAAGTGGTTCTAAAGGGCCCCCCTAATACCTGAGCCCCATCACGAACAAGCAATGTGCATGAGAGCCTTGGCTCTCCGGGGACTTTCCTTCCTTATTGGCTGAGACAGCAGTTGGAGACATTGGCTCTCGCTGCTGTCAATCACAGCCATTGAGCCAATGAGAAGAGCGGGGTCGGGGTAGAGCCACAGCTCCGTGTCTGAACAGATACACAGAGCAATGGCTCAGAAGCACCCTGCTCGGGTGCCCCCACAGCAAGCTGTTTGCTATTGGGGCACTCGCAGGAAGAGGGGCCAGAAGCGCTAGCGGGGGGCCTGAGAAGAGGAGGATCAGGGTTCCTCTGTGCAAAACCACTGCACAGGACAGGCAAGAACAATGGGATTTTTGACTTACCATAAAATCCATTTCTCTGATGTTCACTGACGGACACAGCTTCTGATATTCTTAACCATTGGGTTATACTGCCCCCTACAGAAGTAGGACATTAGGCAGAAAAAAAGTCTGACTATGCTTATGTGCAGTCCCAGGGGGTATACTCCCTCTCTCTGCTATAAGTATTCAGTTTAGTTACAAGCAGTGCCAGAAGAATTACAACTCCACAGAGGGGTGGGTGCTGTGTCAATCAATGCACATCAGAGAAATTAACGGTAAGTCAAAAATCCAATTTTTTTCACCGACGCCTGATAACAGAAGGCCCAGGAGGCACTGAGCGCCCAAGTAGAGTGCACCTCGATAGGGAAAGGAGGAAATCGACCGCTGATGGAATAGGCCTGAATCACCGTCTGTCTGATCAATCTGGGAATGGTCACAGAGGAAGCGGACAACCATGTCCAAGACCCATCCGTAAGCACAAATAGTGAGTCTGACTTCCTAAAAGACTCCATAGCTGCCAGGTACACCCTAATTGGCTGAAACACATCAAAGACATGCAAGGCAATTTCCTTAGGATGTTTTGGCCTGGGACACAGGGAAGGCAACACAATGTCTTCATTCAAATAGAAGTCAGAGACAACCTTTGGAAGGAATGAGGGACAGGGGCGAATAGCCACCTAATCTCTGTAAACCACCAAGTAAGGTGAATGACAGGATAACGCCGCCAGTCAACAAAATGTTTTCATTCCCACCTTCTGAGACAGCATAAACAAGGGAATCTCCGGAAGAATCTCAAACTGTGAACTTCTGGAGGACCGAAAGCACCAAATTGAGGTCCCAAGGCAGCAACGGAGACTGCACTGGAGGAACCAAATGGCAAACACCCTGAGGAAAAGTATGCAACAGGGAGTGTGTGGCCAAGGGTCATTGAAACAAGACCACCAAAACCGACACCTGGCCTTTGATGGTACTCAAGGTCAATTTCTGTACAAACCCCCGTTAAGGAAGGTCAAGATCCAAGCCACCGAGAAGGAGCGAGGATGAACCCCAAGGGACTCACACCACACAATTTACGTCTTCCACGTAAGATGGTAGATCTTCCTAGAAGTAGATTTTCTAGCTTTAACAGAGTTGGAATCACGGATTCAGACCAACCCCTATCCTTCAGTACCTGGCTTTCAACAGCCAAGCCATAAAAGCCAGCGACTGTAGAGCAAGGTGGAAGATTGGCCCTTGGGACAGTAGATCCTCCCTGAGAGGAAGATTCAAAAGGAACATCAGCAACCACAGTTGCACCAGATCAGCGTGCCAAGGCCGGCGAGGCCAGTCTGGGGGCCACTAAGATGACTGGAATCCCTTCTGCCTCGTTCCTGTGTAGAAATCTTGGCAGAAGCTTGAGAGGAGGGAATGCGTAAACCAGACGATACTGACCCCAAGGGGCCACCAGTGCATCGGTGGCGTCAGCTAGAGGATCCCGTGACCGTGCCACAAACCTCTGCACCTTTCTGTTGAGCCGAGATGCCAACAGATTGAGGTAATCCGAGTGCCAGCTTTCCACTCCAGGAATGTGTGCGGCGGAAAGGGCTGAAATGAACATTCTGCCCATAACGCTGGCTATCACCAGAGCCGATAGGGCACTTCTTGTGCCCCCTTTGTGATTCACATAAACCACGGCTGTGGCATTGTCTGATTGAATGCACACTGGACATCCTTGGAGATGATCCGCTCAATGTTCCAGGCACAGTCTGATTGCTTGGCACTCCAGAATATTAATCAGTAGTCTGGACTCTTCAAGGGTTCAGACCCCCTGAGCAGAATTTCTGTCGAGACGCCTCCCCAACCTGACAGGCTGGCATCCGTGGTGACCACCGTCAAATTCAAGGGATGAAGGATTTGCCCTGCTGGAACGCCAGAAAACAAAGCCACCAGATCAGGGATCCTTTTGCACCCCGCCTCAGCAGGTTTTGGTTGTCCAGAGACTGAGGGGTCTTGTCCCATTTGATCACAATCTCCCTTGCAGGTACCTTGTATGGAACAGTGCAAACAGTACCGCTTTGAAGGTAGACACCCCCAGGCCCAGCACTCGCATGCAAGTCCGGAGGAATGACCATCTGCTGGACAGCAGGAGGCGAATTGCAGCCTGCAGTCTCTGGACAATCTCAGTCTCTTTGTCCAGAGGAAGGAGTACTCTGGCTAAGGCCAAGTCCAGAGTCAGACCCAGATAGTCTAGTTTAATGGAAGGAACCAAGACAGACTTCTGAAGATTCAGAATCCAACCAAACTTCCTCAGGGTCCGTATGGGGATCTCCAGGTTTTCCACTAGCGCAGTAGGAGAATCTGCATGCACAAAAAAAAAGTTGTCCAAGTAGCCCAGGACCGCGATTCCCTGCTGATGTAACAATGCTAGCACCGGAGCCAACACTTTTGTGAAGACTCGAGGAGCGGAGGCGGGACAAAAGGGTAACGCCACAAACTGATAACGTTCCTCTCCCACGGCAAACCGGAGGAAGTGCTGGTGACCGACACATATTGGAATGTGGATGCAAGAACATCTCCCTGATGCATGGGAGCCACCACCATGCGAACAGACTCCATTCCGAACTTCTGCACCTGCACAAGCAGTTCAGCACCTAGACTTCCTTTCTGGGGACTGTAAACAGGTTTCAGTAAAACCCCTGAAAATTTTCCGAAGTCAGAACCGGGACAATCACCCTTTGAAGTAAAAGGTCTTGCACCGCCCCAAAGAGAGCCTGTAAGCGGACCGAGGACAGTCACACGTTGGAAGGAAAGAAGCTTTGCGGAGGGTAAGAACGAAACTTGATCTTGTAGTCGGACCGAATGACTTTGTGGACCCACTTGTCTTGCACCAGGGTAGTCCATGGGTCTGGGAACCATCGAAGATGTCCCCCCACCCCAGATATGCCTGAGGGCGCACCTTTAAGCTGAAGGAGCCTTGTCCTTGGGTCTGTAGAAGCCCACTTTTCACTTGCCAGACCAAAGGCTATAATCCTTTGTCAGTCGACCCTGAGGGACAAAAAAAAAAAAAAAAAAACTTCTTATGAGCCAAGGAGGGCCCACATTTACGACGAGGGTCCTTGCCCTTAGTAGCCTGTGAAAGAAGGGTACCCCCCCCCCCACCCCTGTGAGACCTTTAATGTTGTCATCCAGGGTAGCACCAAACAGGCGATCTTCTTAAACAGGAAGATCAGTCAAGGTCTTTGTAGAAGCATTTGAGCCAAAAGATACGCCGAAGGACCACTGTCGAAACAGAGAGCCGAGCCACTAGGGGAGCAACATCAAAAGAGGCATCACAGATAAACTGCAGCCTCTGGACCAGCTGGCCCGCCAGCTCAGCAAAGGCAAGGGGGCGCTGTTCTTCCTCCAGGTCATGGCGTAAAAGCTTAGCCCACTTAGTCAAAGTTTGAGACACCAGGGCAAAGGTGAATATCAGTCTCAGTGCCGAACCAGCCAGGGTGTACATATTGCATGCCACAGCTTCCGCCTTCCTGTCAGCCAGGTCCTTAAAGGCCGGGAACTCTTCAACCGGAATCATGGTTTCCTTGTTTAATCTTGAAACTTGAGGGTCCACCACCAGTGGAACAGTCCACTTCTTAAGAAGGGACTCCTTATAGTGGATTTGCCTTGCAAAGCGTGTAGGGACCCCATGGGGACTCTGGTCGTCCCCACTCTGTAGCGACAATTCTGTCAAAATAGGAGGGGAAAGGTTACACCTTTGCCTCTCTGGACGGCTTGTGAGTGCCAAAGGGAACCTGTTCCTTTGTCACAGCTGCGTCCTCCATCTTTAAGGTCTCACGCACTGATACACTCAGTGCATCCCCCAGCATCTGTTTGTGTGCGGTTGCAGAAATGGAGGAATCCGCCTCACTATCTGAGCATTCAGGACCCATGTCCACAGCAGCCGACTCAGAATCAGGATCTGGGGGGACAGATAAGGCAGGGGGGGGCACTTTTTTGCCAGCTCGTCGTCCAAAAGCCAACTCCACCCGGGGCACAAAGGACTCCAGGACCGCCGTCAGTGCGTCGATGGATGAAAGGGACCCGGAGGGCCCTGCGGCCTCAGAGAGGGGATCAGGTGGGGAGATGTGCTCTAAAACAGTGGTCCTCAACCCTGGTCCTCGGGGTCCACTAACAGGCCAGGTTTGCAAGATAACTAAATTACATCACAGGTGATCTCATTTGCTGCTCAGTGATTGCAGTATTCTAGTCTGCATCTCCCCAAGGTAAAACTTAAAACCTGGCCTGTTAGTGGGCCCCCGAGGACCGGAGTTGAGGACCACTGCTCTAAAAGACTCCATGAGTCACCAGGGGGACCCCACAAAAAAGTGTAAAACACTAAGGGACACCCCTACTGCTCTGGCAGCACACCCAGTTGCCAGTCACAGAGCCCCAATCAATCCTCAGCAGAGAGGGAGGCGACCCCACCAGACTCACCACCCCGCCGAAACCAGGCACCGCAGCCACCAGAAGAATCTTCACTGGAGGGATCCCTAGGCAGGGGGTGCCTAAAAGGGAAAGAAGGGAACCAGGGGGTCTGACCGTCCCATGGAGGGGTCCGTGTCCACCCCAAAACCCTCCAGGAGGAGAGGGGGGACGGTTACTCATCATACCAGGAACAAGGCGGGCACCGCTACAGACAGAACCACTCGCCATCGAAATGGGGGGCTGTCGACTAGGAAGAACGCTGCGACTCGGGCCGAGAGCCGGTCGTATGCGACCTCGTGAGGCGTTTAACTCGCAGGCCAGCCCCCTGTCCGGTGGGGCTATATCGCGGCTGACCTAGCACAGAGCTGAGTTCTGGGTGCGCTCGCTGGCCAGACTGGGGTGACCGCTGGATCTAGATTATCCAGCCCGTTGTCCAGTCCGGCAGCTGATTGTAGATCCCACAGGAAAAACCAGGAGAAAAAAATCTATCTAAAAGAAAACATTTTGCCACGACCATAGATCCCAGCAAGGATCTAGGTCCTGACTCTTGACTAGGCAGAAAAAAAAAAAACTGAGTACCTATAGAAGGAAGAGGGAGTATACCCCCCTCGGACTGCCCATAGGCGAAGCCAGACTTTTTTTCTGCCTAGTGTCCTACTCCTGTAGGGGGCAGTATAACCCAATGGTTAAGAATATCAGCAACTGTGTCGTCAATGAACGAAAAAGAAAACAGGTTTGGCATTAAAAAAAAAAATTGCCTTTAATATCACTTTAAAATGGTTATACTACATCATAGATAGGTCTACAGGAGAACAGTTGACTATTACAAGGTTCACATCAACTGATCCAAGCTCACCTACTACACTGCAGGATACAAACTCTCCACCTGCTCCTGGCTTGAGAAACACAGTCCTGCCATTCGCATAATTAATTAAAGTTTCTGGAAGTGGTTTTAGAGGGGGTAATGCGCCCTTAGCACGAATCTAAAACAATAGGGAAAAAATAAGTAAATTTAATTTAGGCTTAAATATGCTAAAAAGTATGTTGACACCCTTCCAAATGATTGAGTTCAGGTGATTCTATCGAGGGGTACTGATTAGAAACAGCATACAAAGACATTTAAGACAACAATGTGCTTACAGCCTTGTGGTAACAGTTTGGGGTAGCCAGGTCCATAAAAACATGGTTTAACAAGTTTGGTAAGGAGGAACTCGAGTGGCCTGCACAGAGTTTTGCCCCAAACCCTACTAAACTGGAACCCAACTGCAGCTAGATCTTCTAGCCCAACATCAATACCTGAATTCACAAATGATCTTTGGCTGAATGGGCACAAATTTCCAGACACAACATTTTGTGGAAAACCTTCCCAGAAGGGTGGAGATTAGAGCCACAAACAGTAAGGGGATCTAAAAATGTTTGTGTATGGTTCTGTAACGGTATATCCAACAAGCTCATAAGAGTTACATAGTTAGTCAGGTTGAAAAAAGACACAAGTCCATCTGGCTCAAGCAATAAAAAACAGTAAAGTAAACACAATGTGAAAGAAAATAAGGTGCGCTAACCATACAATTATGCAGCAGCACTGAAATGGGGAAAATAAATGTAAAAAAAAGGTATAGTGCGCTCAACACAATCATAAATATTAAACATATGACATTTAAGATGACCCAAATATTATGGTAATCTTCATACAGTGTGAAAAAACATATGTGAAAATTCTTTATGCAAAAACATAATTTATAACAATCGTGAAAAAAAAAAAAAAAAAAATGTACACACACACACACACACATATATATATATATATATATATATATATATATATATATATATATATATTGATGCAGATAATCTCAAATAGCCAAAGATCAAGCTTCCATCAATAGTGGATCTTCAATCTTGTTAATCTTAGACCGATATGTTAAGGTGAAATAGAAGAAATGGCCTCTTATCAGATAACACTAAACAGTGAGCCTTATTGGTGAATAGGCACTTTCCACACGTAAACAAATGAAATCAAGTGAGGTGACACCTCGGTGGTAGTGCAAACTTATTACCAGAAGTATGTAGATGGTAGGCATAACCCACTGTTTATATGGATGCACCAGATAGAGGGTATCCAATGGCGTCTTCAATGCGTGGGCTGAATGTTTCTCCACTCCACCATATCTAACTCACCGATGGGGCTGGCGATACTGTAGTCTAATGTAGCTGCCCCATAACAAAAGACATAAAGTGCCAATAGTGCATTATCCTTTTAAAAAAATGTTATTAAAAAAGAAACACACTTAGGGCTCTTTCACACGGAGCGGACCGCATTGCGATCCGCTCCAGCACTTTTTTTTTTTTTTTTCACAGAGCGGATGACACTTGTGTCATCCGCTCCGTGTGCCCGCATATCATCCCATCCGTTTGCGGATGATATAATGTATGTCTATTAGCATAGCGGATGTCAGCGGATGACATCGCTGACATCCGATTTTGCTTCCTTTCCGTTTTTTAAACGGAGGAAAAATAGGGTTCTGTTCCGTTCCAAAAAACGGAACAGAACTGAAAGGAAGAAAATCGGATGTCAGCGGATGGCAATCCGCTGACATCCGCAATGCCATTGACTTACATTATGTCCGTAAATCATCCGCAAAAAAATAGGATGATTTGCGGACATACGGAGCGCCCGTGTGAAAGGGCCCTTACATGGCAAATGGAAGGAACTGGGCATAAACAATGGTTCCAAGTGTACCAAACGTGACCGTCTGCAGTGCGGAACACGTGCTGTGGTGTGGCGTGATGGCGTGGCTACTCCACTGATCTTTCCAAGGCTGTAGACTTTACCTTACACATTAGCTGTGGGTGCGGAACTGTGTCAAACTGTGGGGAACTGTGTCAGAGTGATGTTCAGGTGTCCATAAATATTCGGTCATATAAAATAAATGGATTCTGCTCAACCAGAGCAAGAGGAAATCCTGGAATTGTGCAGGAATAGTCTGCAAAACATCTAACCTAAACTGGATCCAGCAGACAGAAAACAGCTACAGATGTCCTCAGTTTGATGGTCAGCATCATTCTACACACTTTCTTTGAGACCAAGTTGTCTTGGAACTGCCTTAGCCTATGGCTGGATATCGAAAGCAGCAGATTGATGAGCTCATCTCACTGTCACTTCGCTTTCTCTTTCTATAACTATGCTTATCAGCACATAAACGTTTCGGGCCCTTGTGCTGCCTCTCACACTCTAACCCTCCTGTACAGGGGCTGCAAGGGGCTGATACCAGATCAAACTCAGCTTTTATTTAAACAATACATTCAATGATGTATTGATGAATATAGAGCTGCGCCAAACTGTGTCTTTTATATCTGGCTAGTGTAGCTTTTAGTGTCCACACAACATGCATGAATAACAAAATCCATATTACATAGCAACCGCTTCACAAATCTAATGGGTTGAATTATAAAAAGAAAATAGAACCTTCTGCATGATTTTCCTTGCTCTTTTTATTTGCTTGATGTACCACTGGGCAGCAGGAAGGGAACAGTGGGCTGCCCGTAACAGCAAAAGGATTCTCTGAAGAACCCCAGATAGCTTTTGACGATTCAGTTTCTCCATCTGTAAAAGCAAATCACTTGGGTCTTCCTAAAAAGAAAAGAATTAAAATAAAAAACACAAGCAAGATCAGACAAAGCATCAAAGTAAGTTATTAAGCCAGTAGTGGTACTGTAGAGCAATATGGCTTGCAGGCAGCAAAAGGCTTTCGCATAGGAGAGAACTCAAGTCATAGTTTTTGATTTCCAATCCAAGTCTAAAGATAGGATAACCAGTACATTTACAGTGCAGTGGACTTCACACATAAAACAACATGCCCTCCACTAAACCAGTGTGAAGCACTGTAGATCTTTTAAAAAAAGAGAAGGTATCTATATATCTCTCTTCCTTCAGAGCCAAAAGAGGAGTTTGTTCATCAATTAATGATAGACTTACAGACATCTTCTGTTTTAGGAATTTCCAGATCAACTGGTGAACATAAGTAGACCCAGATATAAGCATAAAGACAACTGTTTTTGGTTCCAGGGTCCTGCTTTATTGCCTTGCTTTATTCAATGTGTGCATTTGGTAGTAAAAGATGATTTAGTCAGATTTAATAATGTTGGAAATCCTACTGGTGAAAACCCAAAAAAGGAGAAAACACCATTGCTAGACTCCAACAGACAGTTATCATATACAAGAACAATAGAATAAATCTCAAACACTACGCTAGCCATGCCTTCATCCGAAGGCCATTTATTGTACAAAAAAATAGAGTTTTTTGTAAGAACTTACCGTAGTCCTCCGATAGTCGCAGCCCCTCAAACAGCCTTCACGAGTGGGTAATGGCGCCCTCTGCAAGAGCAAGCTAGGCAGTTTTAAATGTTAATAAAAAACTTTCTACACTTAAGCACACCTCCAGGGAGCCGTCCCTCAGCCATTATCGTGATCCTGTTACCACTGTCCTTCAGTTTGTAGTAAGCAGTACCGGAAGGCAATAACCCCACGATCCAAAAAACCAGAGGGCGGGGGCTGCGACTGTTGGGAGGACTCAGAGAAAAGAGTTTTACGGTAAGTTCTTACAAAAAACTCTATTTTATCTTACGTCCTCCGACAGTTGCAGCCCCTTATACAGTCTTCACGAGTGGGACATCCCAAAGCAGTGCAGGTGTGAGGGGTGGGAAGACCAGAGATGTATAGTAACTAAGTAGAACTACTTCACTACTGTACTTAAGTACCGAAAGGCGGTATCTGTACTTTCCTAGAGTATAATTTTTTTCTCCTACTTCCACTTTTACTTCACTACATTTTTTCAATGATTTCAATACTTCTATTCCGATATTTTTTTGTTGTGCTGCATAGTTACTCGTTACAATTATAAAAATTACCACTGCCAGAACAGTAGATGGCAGGTTTCATGAAGCTCAAAACATGTGTATTATCAGCGCATACGAAAATAAATGCTACTGTATGTATAAATAAAAGCTGCATTTGAAATAATAAAAAACAATATGATGTTCAAACTTTTGACTTCTTTCTTTAATAACTACATAACACAGTACTTGTACTTTTACTTTCAGTACTTTAAGTAGAAATTTTTTTTTCAAAACTACTGGTACTTTTACTTTCAGTACTTGAGTAGCAAAATTAAAAAAAAAACTACTTGCAATACTTAAGTACAAAAAATGTTGAATACTTTAGTACTTCTACTCAAGTCACTTTTTGATCGAGCACTTCCACTTCTACTCAAGTCACTTTTTGATCGAGCACTTGTACTTTTACTCAAGTATGGGTTTCGAGTACTTTATACAACTCTGGGGAAGACGCAACCTTCCGAAAAGGCAACGTATCAACCAGGCCAGAAAAAAACAACTGAGCCAACAGGGCAACAAAGCTCAAACAGGAGCTAACCCAGAATAAGAAAAAACACCCCAGGAAGAGACAGAAAAAACAAACAAACAAACACGTCTCTTCAAACAACCGCCGCACTCAAAACCTTGCGGCCAAAGGAAACATCCGAGGATGTCATCACATTAATCTTGTAGAATTTTGTGAAAGTGTGCACAGACAACCAGGTCGCCGCTTTGCACACCTGAGCCACAGAAGCCTGATGGCGAAACGCCCAAGAGGCACTGACAGCTCTAGTAGAATGTGCCTTTACAGGGAAAGGAGGAACCTGACCCTTGATTGAATAGGCCTGAACAATCGTCTGTCTGATCCATTTAGAAAATGGTTTCCACGGACACAGCCGAACCCTTCCGAGGTCCCTCAGGAAGGACAAACAGGGAATAAGACTTTCTAAAAGACTCCGTGGCAGACAGGTAAACCC
Organism: Pelophylax lessonae; assembly: GCF_965119305.1. Classification (NCBI taxonomy): domain Eukaryota; kingdom Metazoa; phylum Chordata; class Amphibia; order Anura; family Ranidae; genus Pelophylax; species Pelophylax lessonae. The sequence continues at coordinate 79,211,318 of NC_138768.1, forward strand.
TGACCGCCCGGACCACATCCAAGGAATGCAAGGAAATTGCCTTGGGATGCTTGGGCTTCGCACAAAGCAAAGGAAACACAATATCTAGGGAGGCAAAGGAGCCCTCCTCGGGGGAGTCAGGTGCCACACCCCTTGAATAAAAGGTGCGAATCAAGGAATTAGTTACCAAGGGATACTGGAACAGAATGCCTAAGGCCCAAAACTGACCTTTTATCGTGGTCAGCGCCAAACGCCGATCCACTCCTTCCTGCAGGAAGGCCAAAATCCTTGCCACCAAAAAGGAACGGGGATAAAACCCTTGCGACTCACACCAGGCAATATACGCCTTCCAGGTGTGATGATAAGTTTTTCTAGTGGTAGCTTTCCGAGCCTTCAATAAGGTAGGAATGACAGCATTCGGGAGACCCTCGTCTCTCAAGACTTGGCTTTCAACAGCCACGCCGTCAAAGCCAGAGACTGTAAAGCAGGATGGAAGATTGGCCCTTGAGACAGAAGATCGTTTCTCAGCGGAAACTGCCAGGGAGGCTTGACGACCATCTGCATGATGTCTGCGTACCAAGATCGATGCGGCCACTCTGGAGCTACCAGAATGACATGCATCCGTTCAGACCCTAACCTGCGGAGGAACCAGGATAACAGTTGAATCGGAGGGAAGGCATAAATCAGCCGATACCGGTGCCAAGGCACCACTAACGCGTCCGTGGTGTCCGCCAGAGGATTGCACGTTCTGGCCATGAACCTTCCCACCTTCTTGTTAAGACGGAACGCGAACAGGTCCACGTCTGGAGATCCCCACCGGGCACACAGGAGGCGAAACACCTCCGGATGCAGGGACCATTCTCCCTGGTCCAGGGTCTGTCGACTCAGATAGTCCACCTGCCAGTTCCCCACACCTGGAATGTGAATGGCCGAAATCGCCAGAACGTGCATCTCGACCCAAGATAGGATCTCGGCCACTTCCTTGGCCGCCCGGGCACTCTTGGTGCCAGCTTGGTGATTGATGTACGCCACCGCCGTGGCGTTGTCTGTCTGTACCCGAACCGAGCAACCCTGAAGTCGAGTTGACAGGAGGTCGTCCAGATAACCGAGGACCGCAATCCCCTTTAAATGCAGTAAAGCCAGCACCGGAGCCAAAAACCTTGGTGAATACCCTGGGAGCCAAAGCGAGACCGAAAGGGCAACACCACAAACTGGTAATGCTCCTTTGCCACCGCAAAGCGGAGATACCTCTGATGACCCTCGTAGATAGAGATGTGCAGATACGCATCCTTCAAGTCGATGGAGGCCAGGAAGTCCCCTGGACTTAACGACGCCACCACTGACCTGATGGATTCCATCCGGAACTTCTGTACCCTCACAAAGCGGTTCAGAGACTTTTGGTCCAGAATCGGATGCACTTTGAACTCTTTTCTGGGCACCGTGAGCACTTTGGAATAAAAAACGCAAAACCTGTCCCGTGAAGGCACTGGCAAAATGAATCCTTGGGCGAGCAGATCTTGTACCGCCCCTATGAGATCCCTAAAACGATCGGAAATCGGATGAAGATTTGATGGAAAGAACCTGTCTGCGGGGCGAGATCGAAACTCGATCCTGTTCAAATCAGTTTGTGAACCCACCTGTCCTGAATTCTGGACAACCAGGGTTCCTGAAAACAATGCAGACGTCCCCCCAACCCCTGAAACGGGTGAGGGTGGCCCTTCAGGAAGAGATGGACTGGACCGCTGAACCGGCCTTTGGCTTACCCGACCACGGCTTCTTGTGACCACCTGAGGTCTTGAAGGATTTTCCTTTATCCTGTGCCCCGAAGGCACGAACAGACCCACAATTAGCTTTAAAAGAAGTGCCCCGCCTAGCGTGGGTGAATTTTCCCTTAGAGGCTTGGGGCAAAAGGGTACTCTTACTCCCCGTAAGCCCCTTAATCAACTCATCAAGAGTGTCCCCAAAAAGACGACTCCCCACATAAGGGACATCAGACACAGTCTTCTTGGAAGCGTGGTCAGCCGACCAGCTTTTCAGTCAAATAATGCTGAGGACCGCAACCACGACCGCAGACAGCCGTGCGACCAAGGGAGCCTCGTCCAAGGCTGCATCACACAGGTGCATTACGGCCTGGGTCATTTGATCCACCATGTCAAGGGTAGACGGAGAGGCCGATTCCGCCACCAGGGTGCGCCGAAGCACCTTGGATCATTCCGTGACAGCCTGAGAGACCATCGCCGAAGCAAACACAGGTTTGAGCAGGGAGCCCACCACCAAGTACATGTGGCGGGAAAGCGTCTTCACACACCTATCTGCTGGATCCTTAAACACTCGGGAGTCCTCTACAGGCATCAAGGTGGATTTATTTAACCTAGAAACAGTGTGGTCCCCCTTAGGCGTCACCGTCCAATGCTTGTCTACAGGATCCGCAAAGGGATAACGGTAGTTGAACCGCTTAGGCACCACCAGCATATGTTTGATGCAACGCCACTGGTCGTTCACTATTTCATGAAACTCCTCGGGGCAGGGGAAAACCTGACTCGACTTCTGGGCTTTGCGGAAACCTGTAGGCAGCCCGCTTACTTGACTGAGAGGGCTCATCGTCAAGATTTAAAGTGTCCTTAATGGAGCTAATAAGTGCATCCACTGCTGCGCGTTCTCGTGCCGCCATAGAGGAAGACTCTTCCTCCTCTCCATCTGAATGTGAGGACTGGGACCCCTCAGAGGGACGTTGTCCGTGGCAACCAAATCAGACTCTGAGTCAGAAGACTGAGAGGGCATAGGTCGTTTTTGAGAAGTGCGTTCAGACATCAGCAGATCCACTTTGGACGCCAAAGTCGCAAGAGCAGCAGATAATGAGGCCATGGAATAGGATTCAGGAGTTCCTGAAGCACCAACCAGGTCTGTGGGGAATTTGCTATCCTGGGACTCTATTTTAGTAAGAAAAATTTTTTAGGAGGCTGGCCCTTTAAAACGGCGGTTCCCGCGGACCCCCACCGCAAACTGTACCACCTGTGGAGACCCTTCAGAAAAAGCAATAGCCACAAAAAGAAACCGTTTTTACAGGAAAATGCCAGAGAAAACAGTTAAAATCACCCCACAGTGTCTGTACTTGCCACATGATGCTGCAGTGAAGATGAGAGAAAGGAGGATGTGACCTCACGCACATAGAGGCCTAAGTCCGTGCTGAGCCACAAACAAATGGTGCCTGATGAAAGTCAATGGGAGGAAGCACAGGCAAAATGGCTGCCGCCCTTACTAGGCGGTTGCCCATACCAAAGATGGCACCTGATCAGCACCAAAATGAAGAGTTAAAATGCCTGCTGCCCTTACATGAGGCCCAAACAGCCTGCCCTCGTCCAAAATGGCGGCCGCGCGAACGGCGTCAAAATAAGCACATACACATGAGCTGGCTAGTGGCCACCACAGGGAACCCCAGAGAGCACCCCCAGATACATCAAGCCCCCACACCTCCAGCCACAGCAGTTTGCACCACAGAGCGCCCCCAGCAGGGGCAGGGAGGAAGGGAACCGTATCAAAACTGCCAGGAGGGGGATATCACAGAAGCCACTAGAAGAGTGGGCCCACAGAACACCCCCACGGAACATAGTCCCAGGGACAAGGGGGTAGTAGTACTCACCAGTCCAAAGAACGCGGGCACCGCTCTGATACGGAACACCTCCCACCCTGAGTGCGGGTGCCGTCAGCCAGGAAGGATGATAGCAACTTACGGGTGTTCCAGAGTTTACATATCCTGTCGAAAGAAGACTCCGCAGGCTCGTCCCCATCTCAAAGGGCACTGTCGTTGCGAGGCCAGGGCGCACCAATGACCTGCGATGCTCAGTGGCAGGCTGGGACTCCATAAGGATCTATATTATCCAGTGTGAGGCCCAGCTTTGATGTCGCTTGTAGTCCTCCAGGAATTCCCTGACTAACTAGCGATAGAGAGTGAAATAAAATAGCTATTTTCAAAAGAAAAAAACACTTTAAGAAAAAAACAGAAAGAAACTGAGACACTAGGTTCCAGCAGGGAAACCTAGCCTATTCCTGACGCTAGGCAGCATAAAACTGAGGGACAGTCCGCTGGAGGTGTGCTTAAGTGTAGAAAGTTTTTTATTAACATTTAAAACTGCCTAGCTTGCTCCTGCAGAGGGCGCCATTACCCACTCGTGAAGGCTGTATGAGGGGCTGCGACTGTCAGAGGACGTAAGAGAAATATAAAAACTATCAAGGTAAAAAAAAAAACATAAAATCTAACCCACCAAATCCTGTCTGAAGGAGAGCTCTCCTTGTTCAATTTTGATGGTTGTGTCATCTTCCCCAGACATGCTAAGTTACTGTCCTAAACGAAGAGGGGCAGGAAGGTAAGTGAGCCAATATAGTCAAACGTGTACATACACTGATCAGCCATAACATTAAGATGATCCACCGAATACTGAGTAGGTCCCTCTTTTGCCACCAAAACAGCCCTGGCCACTTGAGGCATGGACTCCACTAGACCTTTGAAGGTATGCTGTGTTATCTGACATTAATCCATCAGTAGCAGATCCTTCAAGTCCTGTAAGATGTGAGGTGGAGCCTTCATGGATCAAACTCATTTTTCCAGCACATCTTACAGATGCGCAATGGATTGAGATCTGTAGAACTTAGAGGCCAAGTCAATACCTCAAACTCACTGTTGTGTTCCATTCTTGGACCATTTTTGCAGCATTACAGGAAGAATTATATGGCTAAAAGGGGCCACTGGCATCAGCGAATACTGCTTCTATGAAGACACCTACTTGGTCAGCAACGATGTTTAGGTAGGTGGTACTCAAAGTAACATCCATGTGAATGGTATGATCCAAGGTTTTACAGCAGAACATTGCCCAAAGCATCACACTGCCTCAGCCGGCTTGCATTCTTCCCATACTGGATCCTGGTGCCATCTCTTCCTCAGATAGGCGATGCACCCAGCCATCCACATGATGTAAAAGGAAATGTGATTTATCAGACCAGGCCATGTTCATCCACTGCTCCGTGGTCCAGGTCTTACATGCCTATTGTATGCGCTTTTGGCTGTGGACACCAGTCTGTGGCTATACAGCTCCGTAGACAACCAACTGAAATACCCCTTCTTTGTGCTTTCAACACATCAATTCAGAGACAAGATGTTCACTTGCTGCCGAATACATCCCACTGACTTTCAGATGCCATTGTAATGGGATAATAAATGTTATTCGTGTAAACTGTCAGTGGTCATAAAGTAATGGCTGATCGTGTATATTACAGCCTGACTAAATCTATGTAACAGGAGGACCTACCTAAACAATATTTTCTATTTGTATTAGGGATAGACCGATATGTTTTTTTCAGGGCCGATACTGATACCGATATATAGGTCACAATGTATCGGTATGGGCCGATATGGGCCGATATTTTGTACATCCCATGTCAGGATCCGAGACTAGTCTTCTCCTCCTCCAGCCATTAGGTGGTGATGCTCATGTAAGGGTAAAATTATGTCACATAGCATAATTCCTTTTACACGTTATTGAATAAACATACACACTTGAAATGCCACTCACATATGTACAAAAGATATAAGCAATTTCACATTAGCAGATCTGCTGGCAGATCGGTATCTCTCACTCACTTGCCTGAGCGGTATTGAGTGGATGCCGAATGGAGCGGTATCACCCGAGTATCACTTACGGCAAATGGGTGAGAGATACCGATCTGCCAGCAGATCTGCTAATGTGGAATTGCTTATAGCTTTGGTACATATGTGAATGGCATTAAAAGTGTGCATGTTTATTCAATAACATTTGTAAACGGAATTATGCTATGTGACATCATTTTACCTTTACATGAGCAATATTTGGAAGATTGGTAATATCGGCCAGTTCCGGGGCCGATACAGATATATCGGCAAAAGTGAATATAGACCCTCCGATAATCGCTGATCCCTAATTTGTATCCAATCAGGCAGGCCTATGCCCTGCATAGATGTTGGTAGATCTAAAGGAAATTGTTTATTCAGATTGTAAATGTGTGTATATAACTTTGAAGGAAGTACGTCTCAGAAAGGACAAACTCTTACTTCGCTAACAGACGAGGGCTGGGGGCAGTATAACGGTGGTGCTGGAAGGTAGAGACGCTCTGGCACAAGACCTGGCAGCTTCCCGATGAGCTCTTTTGCTGACTCCATCAGCTGGCGAAGGGTTTCGGTGAGAATTTCTGCATCAGCCATTACAGCAGCCTTTAACATTTCCTGCACTGAAGTGAATAGTATATCTGCATCTTCTTCCTCAATAGGATCTGAAAAGTGGCAACATTAAAACAAATTCAAATTTACATTTTTCTTGGTCATAAATGTGCTAATCACTTTAATGAGGAAGAACAAAGAGCAATGATCACCAATATTTACTTTACTGAAATCATACTGATGTGCATCTCGCTGGTTGCTAAGCACTTTGCATATAGTCCTTTGCTTTAATAAATAGGTATTCCACTCAACTAATTCTACACCACAGAGGACAAAAATGTTTGCTTTATTTACCAGTGCCCTTACACTAAATGAGGGCCCCCATACAAACGCTGAGTGCACTGCGTTAGCAATATCATGAGGTATGTGGGGGAGTAAGGTGAATGTCTGGAGAAAAAAAAAGGGGGGGGGGGAACAACAGAACTGCAGCAGCATCAGACACTGCACACTAGGACCATTTGGACTCTAATAACCTCTAATTCAGAGCACACAATAGAAGGAGACTACTATATGTAATTACTTCCTAAATATTTACGTAAATAGATACGCAGGCTTTAAACAGGTACAACATGAATGTAGGGCAATAATTACCAGTAAATTGTTTGGTTTCAATGTGCTTCTTGTCCAAACCATCTAAAGGCGGAGGATGGCCGAGGAAAGACTGTAACTTCTCCTGGAAAATGTACGCTGGGGACAAATACAAGGGCATGGATGGCAAATTTTCTTTACTCCTGAAAAGTAAAAATTAAGCTTATTTAGGAATTTATAGTCATTTCAATGTTCATTTTATAATTTATGTGTGTGTGTGTGTGTGTGTGTAAAAGACATCTGCTCAGTGAAAAACAATTTGCTTTTATGCATGAAATGTAATTTTATATACACTGCTCAAAAAATTAAAAGAACACTTTTTAAACAGAGGATAGCATAAAGTCAATAAAAATCCTGGGATATTGATCTGGTCAGTTAAGTAGCAGAGGGGGTTGTTAATTAGTTTCAGCTGCTTTGGTGTTAATGAAATTGACAACAAGGGTACTTGATGGGCAACAACGAGACGACCTTCAAAACAGAATGGTTTTTACAGATGGAGGCCGCTGAGATTTTTTTCTCCTCTCGTGTTTTCTGACTGTTTTTCGCTAGTTTTGCATTTGGCAAGGGTCAGTGTCACTACTGGTAGCATTATGTAATAGCTGGATCCTATAGAGGTTGCACAGGCATTCCATCTCCTCCAGGATCACATGGAGGAGATTCCAGGAGGCAGACAGTTACTCTAGAAGAACTGGACAGGGCCGTAGAAAGTCCTTAAAACCATCAGCAGGACTGGTATCTGTTTCTTTGTGCAAGGAGGAACAGGACGAGCACTGCCAGAGCCCTACAAAATGACCTCCAGCAGGCAACTGGTGTGAATGTCTCTGAACAAACAATCAGAAACAGACTTCATGAGGGTGGCCTGAGAGCCCAAAGTCTTCTAGTGGGCCCTGAAGCCGTGGAGAAATTTAAGCTGCCTGTAACATTATTCAGCATGACCAATTTTGGTGGTGGGTCAGGGATGGTCTAGGGAGACATGTCCATGGAGGGACGCACAGACCCCTACAGGCTAGACAATGGCACCCTGACTGCCATAAGGTAGGAGGATGAAATCCTTGGACCCATTGTCAGACCCTACACTGGTGCAGTGGGTCCAGAGTTCCTCCTAGTGCATAGAAACATAGAATGTGTTGGCAGATAAGAACCATTTAGCCCATCTAGTCTGCCCAATATATCTGAATCCTATGAATAGTCCCTGGCCCTATCTTATATGAAGGATAGCCTTATGCCTATCCCATGCATGCTTAAACTCCTTCACTGTATTTGCAGCTACCACTTCTGCAGGAAGGTTATTCCATGCATCCACTACTCTCTCAGTAAAGTAATACTTCCTCATATTACTTTTAAACCTTTGCCCCTCTAATTTAAAACTGTGTCCTCTTGTAGTAGTTTTTCTTCTTTTAAATATGCTCTCCTCCTTTACCGAGTTGATTCCCTTTATGTATTTAAAAGTTTCTATCATATCCCCTCTGTCTCTTCTTTCTTCCAAGCTATACATGTTAAGGTCCTTTAACCTTTCCTGGTAAGTTTTTTCCTGCAATCCATGTACTAGTTTAGTAGCTCTTCTCTGAACTCTCTCTCTAGAGTATCTATATCCTTCTGGAGATATGGCCTCCAGTACTGCGCACAATACTCCAAGTGAGGTCTCACCAGTGTTCTGTACAGCGGCATAAGCCCTTCTCTCTTTCTACTGCTAATACCTCTCCCTATACATCCAAGCATTCTGCTGGAATTTCGTGCTGCTCTATTACATTGTCTTCCCACCTTTAAGTCTTCTGAAATAATTACTCCTAAATCCCTTTCCTCAGATACTGAGGTCAGGACTGTGTCAAATATTCTATATTCTGCCCTTGGGTTTTTACCCCCCAGGTGCATTATCTTGCACTTATCCACATTAAATTTCAGTTGCCAGAGTTCTGACCATTCTTCTAGTTTTCCTAAATCCTTTTCCATTTGGCGTTTCCCTCCAGGAACATCAACCCTGTTACATATCTTTGTGTCATCAGCAAAAAGACAAACCTTACCATCGAGGCGTTTTGCAATATCACTTATGAAGATATTAAACAAAATTGGTCCCAGTACAGATCCCTGAGGTACCCCACTGGTAACATGACCTTGTTCTGAATGTTCTCCATTGACTACAACCCTCTGTTGTCTGTCACTCAGCCACTGCCTAATCCACTCAACAATATGGGAGTCCATGCTCAATGACTGCAGTTTATTGATAAGTCTTCTATGTGGGACAGTGTCAAAAGCCTTACTAAAATCTAGATATGCAATGTCTACTGCACCTCCACCGTCTATTATTTTAGTCACCCAGTCAAAAAAATCTATAAGATTTGTTTGATATGATCTCCCTGAAGTAAACCCATGTTGTTTTTCATCTTGCAATCCATGGGATTTAAGATGTTCCACAATCCTATCCTATGACAATGCCCGGCCTTATGTGGCGAGAGTGTGCAGCCAGTTCCTGGAGGATGAAGGAATTGATACCATTTAAAGGCCCCCACGCTCGCCTGACCTAAATCCAATAATCCAACACCTCTGGGACATTATGTTTTGATCCATCTGGCGCCACCAGGTTGCACCTCAGTCTGTTCAGGAGCTCAGTGATGCCCTGGTCCAGCTCTGGGAGGCAATACCCCAGGACACCATTCGTCGTCTCAAAAGGAGCATGCCCCAACATTGTCAGGCATGCATACAAGCATGTGGGGGCCATACAAACTACCGAGTACCATTTTGAGTTGCTGCAATGAAATTTTTAGCAAAATGGATTAGCCTGCTGCATAATTTTTTCACTTTGGTTTTCGGGGTGTCTTTGAATTCAGCCCCCTGAAGGCTGATAATTTTAATTTCCTTTAAACAATGTGGCATCCTTTCGTTCCGAACACATTACCCAGTCCATGTCAGTATAGATATCCAGCATGATATTTTTCTCCATTGAGATCTGATGTGTTTTCAAAGTGTTCCTTTATTTTTTTTGAGCAGTGTATATATGCACATAGGGCATTCACTTTCATGCTTTGCAGTGCTTAAAGCAGAAGTTGCTCTTAAGGACCACCCGCCGCAGATATACTGCGGCAGGGCGGCCCACCTGCGCATATTCACGTATATGTACGTGATATGCCTTTAAGGCTCCAGGGGGCGCGTGTGTCTAATCACAGCGCGAGCCGGACCGCGGGAGGGGCGGGCACGATCGCCGCCAGTGTCCCGCGATTGTCGGCTAGAGAGACAGGAACTCCGTCTGCCTATGTAAACAAGGCAGACGGCTCAGCTGTCACACAGGCAGAGGGAGATCCTGTGTCTCAGCTAAGCTGAGACACAGATTTCTCTCTGCCTGTGATCGAGTCCCCCCCAATTAGAAAGCATACCTTAGGAGCACACTTAACCCCTTGATCACCCCTAGTGTTAACCCCTTCCCTGCCAGTGTCAATAATACAGTATCAGTGCATATTATTTAGCACTGATTACTGTAGTAATGTCACTGGTCCCCCCAAAGTGTCAAAAATGTCAGTTAGGGGTCCAATCTGTCCACCGCAATGTCGCCTCTATTACTAGTAAAAATAAATAAATAAATAAGACAAATCTTTTCCGTAGTTTGTAGACACAGTAACTTTTGCGCAAACCGATCATAATACGCTTATTGGGATTTTCTTTACCAAAAATATGTTGCAGAATACAAATTCGACTAAAATTATGAAAAAATTTGATTTTTAATTTTTTTTTATAGGGAATGTTATATAGCAGAAAGTAATTTTTTTTTTCCCAGAACTGTCACTCTTTTTTGTTTATAGCGCAAAAAAATAAAAACCAAAAAAAAAAAAAAAGGACATCAATTGTATTTGGGTACAGCGTCATACGACCGCGCAATTGTCATTTAAAGGAATACAGTGCCGAATCGCAAAACATGGCCTGGTCATAAGGGGGTAAAAACATCCAGGGCTGAAGTGGTTAAATTGCAGTGTTGCACAATGCTGTCCACTGACGAACTATTTTTACTGCCCTAAAAGTATGCCGACAGCACTCAAATTGTATCTGCAGGAACACAATAAAACTGAACAGAATGCCACAGAAAAGAAGATAAGTAGAGAAATTTGAAGAAGGGGATGACATTATCTATAAATTGTATATGAATATCACATGACCAGGTTGAAGCTGACAAGTTCTCTTTTGTCAAGATGTCTGGCAGGATAAGGGAAAATGTAGAGAGGTGGTTTAACCACCTGCCAACCAGGCCAATTCTGACACTTCTTTCAAATATGTAAAAATCTGTGTTTTCTGCTAGAAAATTACTTAGAACCCCCAAACATTTATTGTTTTTTTTTTTTTTTAGCAGAGACCCTAGAGAACCAAATGACAATTGTTACAATTTTTTTGTATCACATGATATTTGCGCAGTTGTTTTTCAAATGCAATTTGTTTGGGAATATTATAAGAAAAAAATACATTAAAATACAAGAAAAAAAAAATATACAACCCATTTTTTTTGTAAAATATGAAAGATGATGTTATGTTGTGAAATGGCAGCAAACTACAGTACTTAAAAATCTGCACAGACAACACTTTATTTCTTCAAGTTACAAGTTTAGAGTTACAGAGGAGATCTAGTGCTAGAATTATTGCTCTTGCTCCAACATTTACGACAATACCTCACATGAGTGGGTTGAACACTGTTTACTAATGTAGGCGTGACCTATGTATGCGTTCACCAAAGCGTGTGAGCATGGTGGGGCACTTAAAAAAAAAAAAAAAACGTATTATTGATTTTATTACGTTTTTTTTTCTTTTTATATTTTTTACTTTCCCTTTAAAAAAAAAAAAATAATAAAATAATAATTTAAACCGTTTTATTCCCAACAAAAGGAATGTAGACATCCCTTGTGAATAGAAATAAGCAGTGACAGATCCTATTTATAAAGAGATCAGTGCTTAAAAAAATAATGTCCTTGTTTACATTGGGCCGGAACTAGACGTGACATCACGTCGTCACTCTGGTTTTCCTAGGCCATAGAGATCAGCAGAAGCCATTTTTCTTCCACTCATATCCGTTACCAGCAGCTGCCAGATCAGTTCTCGAGGCTATTGATAATCCAGGTAAGCCTGAGAAAGACCCCTCCCGCCACTTCTAAAAGAGACCCAGTGGGGAATCCGCCACTCTGACCACATTTATCGGGCTGAAAAAAAACATAACAATAAGGCATATTGCTGCAGCCATAACCCCAATATTCCACTTCTAACCAAGAATGTATTTTGTTTATGACCCGGTTGGTAAGTGGTTAAAGGAGAAGATGACCTATTGTAAAGAATTTGTACATTCTGTATATAACTTTATTCTCTTTTGCATGCTTTGCCTATGTATTATACACTGCACTCGTGCACACGGCACAAATATTGTTTTGATTGGGAATCCTGATTGGGAATTAGCCTGCCAATGTTATGCCCCTTGTTACCATAAAAGTACAACTGAAACATTAATGTGATACCTACATAATCATATGTATAAAAAATTGTTATTGGGCCGATTAAACGGAACACTTATATGGAAAGATACTGAGTGTATCTTTTTGTGTCTGTTCCCTACTGCAGTAGGTATTATTCATTTGGAACCACTAATCAATATGAGGATAGGAGTTGCGTATCTATAAAATATCCATAACAACTACAATGCCACTTTGTGTTGGTCTATGACATAAAATCCCAATAAAATATATTTTTGGCTGTAACATGACAACATTTTGAAAATGTCAAGGGTATGAATACTTTTTCAAGGCATTGTATGTATGTATATATGTATGTATGTATGTATTAATCTCTCTAAGACTCCACATATAAAGAAGTTATGAAATCTTCTTTACATCTCTTCACTTTTAGTGTAACTGATTTTCTCATACGCACTGACATGTTTGGTATGTATTTAGCCCTTCCCCTGCCATCAGGCTGCCGAGAAGGACCACTGCGTTCTGTATGGAAGTAGCAGTGGCCAAACAAACCTCCACTACAGAGTAAGAGCTAGAGTACTCCAACCAGCAAGGAGCATAAGCATTGCTGACTAGACAGCCCTAGATCTGACCTGACTGAGGTGTGCTGGATCTCTGCAGAAACACGTTGATTGTTAGAGACCACAGCAGTACTTCTCTGCAGTTTGCTGGCAGAATACTGGCTTTTCTAAACAAAAATGTAAGACTGTGAACACTTAGGACTCATTAGCATGGACACAGTGACCTGTACAGCATTAATGAGTGCCTTGTTTAAGCAGCTGTAGATATGTGCAGGGGATGCAGCGGCTGTATGGATGCAGCTGCTAGTCCTAATTTGATAGGGGTGTGGGGTGGGGGAGGTGCCCAAACAGTCTCTGTGTCCAAACAAAGAAACATAGGTTGCCTGCACGCAGATCCAGCTGAATAAACAAGGTGATAATTCACAGCGTCTGTGTAAATGAGGGCTTACCATTTTATATTACCTGAAATGCATTTCCAAAATGTAAAACAAAAGTTAAATTGGGCTTTAAAGAGGATATAATATTTTTCAATTACTTCTTCCTGCACACTCAATTTAGGTATGTATTTTTGGGAAAATATAATCATTACCTTAGAAGACAGGTAACTTACTCATCAGGATTGCTCTTCAAATGCAGACTGTAGGCCACTGCCATAGAAACCGACATCTTCCAGTCTCCCAGATTATTCGCCAGCCATGCAGCCTCTGGTATCAATCCACCAATTAGAAGCAGATCTAGAGCATACTCTACTGTCCAGACACTGGAAAGGTTCTGATCTCGGACTGCACTGGCCACTACGCTGTGCTGTAAAGTAATGACTCTTGGAAAATGATCTGAAATATGAATGTGAAATATGCAATACCAGCATTAGTTGTACACAAAACTTTTAAGTTGACTCATTTGTCTCAACATAAATACGATACCAAAAAAATACCTAAATCACCTATCTAGCACAAGGTACAACAAAGTAATGTACCAGCTCTAAACAGCGGAAACAAGGAGTTCGCAATACTAAAAGAAATGAAATACTCATGGCATAACCACTGATAACTATTACTGGTCTAATGGCGGTGGTGGGTTAAGGAATATTTGTACATATTGGGGATAGGAGTGGTGATGTTCACAAGAAAGTAGGGGAGGGGGGCAGTAAAAAGGGGGTAGGGGAAAATAGGGGTGAAGTAGGGGGAAAAAAGAAAGGATGAGAAGAGAAAGTATAGGGGGGGTCGACTGAGGGTAAAAGGGAAGGGATTTGATGGGTATTCATATGATTAAACGTCTTGCTCAAGTATATGGAACGAGTATTTTGCTAATATTTCAGTGTTAAAAGTATAACTAAAGCCAAAACGTTTTTTTAATTATGGATAGTGTAGATGGATTGGAGCCCCTGTCAGTTTTTATTGCTGTCTGTGTCCCCATTAGGGAGATTCACCTTCCCTGTTTGTCATGTTTACCATTATCACTGAAAGTAAAGAGAATTACAAATTAAAAAATAGGGGGGAAATCTTTTAATGGGGACACAAGTTCTGGTGACATGGGAGTCCCCAAGGAATTACTTATATTTTATAGAAACATAGAAACATAGAATGTGTCGGCAGATAAGAACCATTTGGCCCATCTAGTCTGCCCAATATATCTGAATCCTATGAATAGTCCCTGGCCCTATCTTGTATGAAGGATAGCCTTATGCCTATCCCATGCATGCTTAAACTCCTTCACTGTATTTGCAGCTACCACTTCTGCAGGAAGGTTATTCCATGCATCCACTACTCTCTCAGTAAAGTAATACTTCCTCATATTACTTTTAAACCTTTGCCCCTCTAATTTAAAACTGTGTCCTCTTGTGGTAGTTTTTCTTCTTTTAAATATGCTCTCCTCCTTTACCGAGTTGATTCCCTTTATGTATTTAAATGTTTCTATCATATCCCCTCTGTCTCTTCTTTCTTCCAAGCTATACATGTTAAGGTCCTTTATCCTTTCCTGGTAAGTTTTTTCCTGCAATCCATGTACTAGTTTAGTAGCTCTTCTCTGAACTCTCTCTAGAGTATCTATATCCTTCTGGAGATATGGCCTCCAGTACTGCGCACAATACTCCAAGTGAGGTCTCACCAGTGTTCTGTACAGCGGCATAAGCACTTCTCTCTTTCTACTGCTTATACCTCTCCCTATACATCCAAGCATTCTGCTGGCATTTCGTGCTGCTCTATTACATTGTCTTCCCACCTTTAAGTCTTCTGAAATAATTACTCCTAAATCCCTTTCCTCAGATACTGAGGTCAGGACTGTGTCAAATATTCTATATTCTGCCCTTGGGTTTTTACGCCCCAGGTGCATTATCTTGCACTTATCCACATTAAATTTCAGTTGCCAGAGTTCTGACCATTCTTCTAGTTTTCCTAAATCCTTTTCCATTTGGCGTTTCCCTCCAGGAACATCAACCCTGTTACATATCTTTGTGTCATCAGCAAAAAGACAAACCTTACCATCGAGGCCTTTTGCAATATCACTTATGAAGATATTAAACAAAATTGGTCCCAGTACAGATCCCTGAGGTACCCCACTGGTAACATGACCTTGTTCTGAATGTTCTCCATTGACTACAACCCTCTGTTGTCTGTCACTCAGCCATTGCCTAATCCACTCAACAATATGGGAGTCCATGCTCAATGACTGCAGTTTATTGATAAGTCTTCTATGTGGGACAGTGTCAAAAGCCTTACTAAAATCTAGATATGCAATGTCTACTGCACCTCCACCGTCTATTATTTTAGTCACCCAGTCAAAAAAATCTATAAGATTTGTTTGACATGATCTCCCTGAAGTAAACCCATGTTGTTTTTCATCTTGCAATCCATGGGATTTAAGATGTTCCACAATCCTATCCTTTAATAGGGTTTCCATTAATTTGCCTACTATTGATGTCAGACTCACTGGTCTATAGTTGCTCGATTCCTCCCTACTACCTTTCTTGTGAATGGGCACGACATTTGCCAATTTCCAATCTTCCGGGACGACTCCTGTTACTAATGATTGGTTAAATAGATCTGTTAATGGTTTTGCCAGCTCACCACTAAGCTCTTTTAATAATCTTGGGTGTATCCCATCAGGACCCTGTGACTTATTTGTCTTCACTTTAGACAGCAATCTTAGAATGTCTTCCTCTGTAAAGACACAAGCATCAAATGATTCATTAGTCATCCTTTCAAGTGGAGGTCCTTCTCCTTCTTTTTCTTCTGTAAAAACTGAACAGAAGTATTCATTAAGGCAGTCAGCTAGCCCTTTATTTTCTTCTACATACCTTCCGTCCTTTGTTTTTAATTTAGTTATTCCTTGTTTTAATTTCCTTTTTTCATTTATATATCTGAAGAATGTCTTATCCCCCTTTTTCATAGACTGAGCTAGTTTTTCTTCTGCCTGCGCTTTAGAAGTTCTTATAACTTGCTTGGCCTCTTTCTGCCTAATCTTGTAGATTTCCTTATCTTCATTGCTCTGGGTTTTTTTATAATTACAAAATGCTAGCTTTTTATTTTTAATGATTTGGGCCACTTCTGCTGAGTACCACAGTGGTCTCTTCCTTTTTTTGCTTTTACTGACAAGTCTAATGCAATTTTCTGTTGCCTTCAATAATGCACCTTTTAAGTAGTCCCATTTCTCCTGGACTCCATGTAATCCGTTCCAGTCTGATAAGGACTCATTTATGACTAATTTCATTTTTGAAAAGTCTGTTTTTCTAAAATCTAAAACTTTTGTTTTTGTGTGGTGTGACTCTTTCACAGTTCTTATATTAAACCACACTGACTGGTGATCACTAGATCCCAAGGTTTCGCCTACAATGACATCATATACCGAATCCCCATTTGTGAATACCAGATCCAAAATGGCCTCCCTCCGGGTTGGCTCCTCAACCACTTGTTGCAGAGACAACCCCAGTAGGGAATTTAGAATATCTGTACTACTGGTAGAACTTGCTATTTTGGTTTTCCAGTTTATATCTGGAAGATTGAAATCTCCCATAATGATAACTTCTCCTTTCATTGTCATTTTAGCTATTTCTTCAACTAGTAGATCATCTAGTTCTTTAACTTGACCAGGTGGTCTATATATCACACCTACACGAGTTACTGCATGATTAGCAAACTGCAACGTAACCCAAACTGACTCTATGTTGGCCTCACCAACTTGTATTAGGTTAGATTTAATGCTATCTTTCACATACAGGGCCACTCCTCCTCCTTTCTTGCCTACTCTGTCTCTTCTGTATAAAGAGTACCCTGGTATGGTTATGTCCCAGTCATTTCTTTCATTAAACCATGTCTCCGTAACAGCCACTAAATCTACATTCTCAGATTCCATTATTGACCCAAGTTCATTGATTTTTTTACCTAAACTGCGAGCATTTGTAGACAGGACTCTGAGCTTATCATTTCTTAACCTCTGTGCTTCTGACCTGTTCTGGCATTGTTTCGGGGGGCAATTGGACTCTTGTATTTTCACTCTTTTGCCCCCCCTTCCTAGTTTAAATACTCTTTCGCAAATTCTTGGAGTTGTTCACTAAGTACATTTGTTCCTTTGAGAGAAAGGTGCAAACCATCTTTTTTGTACAGTTCCTTTCTATTCCAAGTAGAGCTATCATGAGAAACAAAGCCAAATCCTTGCTCTTGACACCATTTACTAAGCCATATGTTGAACTCCTTTATGCGCCTCTGCCTATCATTCTGAACATTATGCACAGGCAGAACTTCAGAAAATGAAATGGTGGATGCAAAATGCTGTATGTCATTTCCAAGTGTGATAAAAGATTTTTTCACCTCTGACATTTCATTGCAAGCCAGGTCATTTGTCCCTAGATGGACAAGAACATCCACGTCCCCTTCCTGCTTTGCTTGCTTAACAATATTAATAATACGTCTTCTATCTCGCCTAGCAGTAGCACCAGGGAGACATCTCACAGAACCATTTTCTTTAAGCTCCACACTTCTTATGATTGAATCACCCAGCAACAGCTGCTTCCTTTGAGACTTCACTTTATCTTTTTTGTCCTTGGCTGCAGTCTTGCATACATTAGACATAGGAGTCGATGGTTTCTCACCCTCTGTGCTTGAGTCCATATCCATGTTGTCCTTACATTCTGAGAGTGCTGCAAATGAATTTTGGAGAACCACCGACTGTGGGACTTGTCTTCTATCCACCACTCTAAGTCTTCCAGAACCTACAGTAACCCATCTGCCATTTCTGGGGGTCCTCTGTGGCAGTGGCATTGCAGCAGTCCCAGCTGGAGTTTGTTTAACAGATAATTTAAATATCTCTGATTTCAAAAATGCAATTTCCTGCTGCAGTAAGGAGAATTGCCTACAGATCTGACAGCATCCGAATCTCCAAAGAGTGGAACATGAAATAAATGCACAACAATTCCTGCACTGAACCAAGTCTGCCATTTTAATCAGGAGAAAAAAAAAAAATGTAAATTTAAGTCAAACAAATCTTACCTTTTTTTTTTTTTTAGTTTTCCACCTTCCAGCCTACCTCCTGACTATCTCCTGCAATATCTCTTCAATGTACTTAAAATGGTGTACTTGAATGGTGTACTTGCAGCTAATTGAATTAGGCCAGCTAATTAGTATTTCTCTATTTATACACACTCCTTCACAGCTCCTCCCCCAGCAACAATTCTAACACCTTAATGGGCTAGTCTCATTAGCAAATGCAAATAGCAAACACCTGACCAAATTCCTTTCCCCTTCTCAAGCAATAGCCAGCAAAAAATACAGATGAGTCAGTTGCAAACTCCAAGCCAATCTCTTGCAGTATCTATTCAATCTCTTCAGTTTCCTGCAATATCTCTTCAATGTACTTAAAATGGTGTACTTGAATGGTGTACTTGCAGCTAATTGAATTAGGCCAGCTAATTAGTATTTCTCTATTTATACACACTCCTTCACAGCTCCTCCCCCAGCAACAATTCTAACACCTTAATGGGCTAGTCTCATTAGCAAATGCAAATAGCAAACACCTGACCAAATTCCTTTCCCCTTCTCAAGCAATAGCCAGCAAAAAATACAGATGAGTCAGTTGCAAACTCCAAGCCAATCTCTTGCAGTATCTATTCAATCTCTTCAGTTTCCTGCAATATCTCTTCAATGTACTTAAAATGGTGTACTTGAATGGTGTACTTGCAGCTAAATGTCATTTTTGACACTTTTGGGGGGACCAGTGACATTACTACAGTAATCAGTGCTAAAAATATGCACTGTTACTGTAATAATGACACTGGCAGGGAAGGGGTTAACACTGTGGGTGATCAAGGGGTTAAATGTGTACCTAAAGGTTTTTTTTTTTTCTAACTGTGGGGGTGGGGGGGGGGGGGCGTGGCTTGTGAAATGACCACAGAGACCTGTGTTCCTATATAGAAGGATCACAGGAGCTCTGTGATCATTTCAGGGAGAAGAACGGTCAGCTTTTTTTTCATTTTGAATAAAGCATTGGTTTTAACCCCTGTTTTTACCAATTTCAGAGATTTCCCCTCAATTCCTGTCCCATAGCCAAAGTAAGAGGAAATCCCTCAAAAGGGACAACTTCTGTTGTTATTATTATTATACAGAATTTATATAGTGTCGACAGTTTACGCAGCACTTTACAACATAAGGGCAGCCAGTACAATTACAATAACATTTTAATACTGGAGGAATCAGCTGTATGAATATAGATGAGCTTGTATGAAAGGGTAGCATTAAAAGGATAAGTCCACCCTAAAACTAAAATCCCTGCATCTATAAACCTTCACGATCTAACACTAACCTTTCTTGCCTTGTAAAGAGGAAATCCATATACTTACCTTTTTTTGAAGCCAATCTGACCAGATCTCCAGCAGGGGAAGTTCTGAAGAGGACACGGCGACAAGGGCTGTGAAATGAATGGGAAGTGACGTCACCCATAGACTTACTATGGGGTTTCAATTGTCAGCTGTGTCCTCTGCACCCTCTTACACAGCAAAGCCGCGGGTAAAAGCTCAGTGTGGAATCGGGTCCGATCAGCTTAAAAAAAGGCAAGTATAATGATTTCTTCTTTACAGGGCTAGATAGGTTAGTGTTAGATCGTGGAGGTCTATAAATGCAGGGATTTTAGAGTTAGGGTGGACTTATCCTTTAAGTTCTGATAGCCAGGCCTGAAAAGTATAAAGAAAAAAATCACATCCAGGCGAGTGCGATTAGCTTTCTTGTGGTAAATGAGTTTTGTGTAAGAAAGTTTTCAAAAAAATTGTAAGCTTCGGGGTCTGGGTGTAACCCTAGTATGCATTGTTTGGGGTGTAGAGTCAATAGGGAGCGCATTGTATCATGAAGAACCATACCACTTGTGCCCAAAACCCTTGGATTTTGGGACAGGCCCATAGTACACACATTTTAACAATGCAAAAAGTTCACATATTATGACCCACCTATTATAATATGCAGAGGTGCTAGAACACAGACATTGTGTGGAGGGAAGACATACAACAGCTGGTTAGTGAAATATGCAGCCATGAATCTCCCCATAGATTGGATAACAGCAAGCGCTGCTTCTGGGTGAATCTTCTCCAACAGTCGCTCATCAGGTTCCTCACCATCTACAGAGAAAAAACTGAGAGCTGTCAGGCTTGTGTTCTACAGATACAGTTACTGAAACGGTGCAAGCAGTGATCTTACCATGCTCGGTCTCTGCCAGCAGATCTGATCGAATCAGCAGCACCTTCACCAGCTGGTCACACAGGCCTTGCGCATCGTTTAAATTGTACTGATATAGGTGACAGTAAAGTATTGCCAAGTAATAACGAGTCTGAAGTAACCCAACTCGACTTCCTCCTGCACCACAATACACATTTCAAAGTCACTTCAGCATGGTAAATAACATCAACTAATACGTTTATAAATGCCTGCCCATTCTCTCAAGAACAGTTATAGAGGCATGAACATGTGCTAAAAAATTCTGATTCCGCGTACTATGCAAGGAACATTACACAAATGGCTGACAAAGACTAGTAAGAAGAACAACTTCCAGGTTTTGCTGACTGATTGCGCTGAACTTTACTTACATACACATTTATATATATATATATATATATATATATATATATATATATATATACACACACACACATACATACATACATACATACACACACACACACACACAGTATATATCCTATCTGCTATGCTGCTATGTAGGACAAGAGGAGCTCCAGAAGCAGAACACAGAAAAACAGAGATAGACAGGGTGGGTGGTTAGAAGGGCAGTCCCTCTCACTATAAACTGTCAACAACAAAACCTAAAGAGGGAGCTTCTAACTGATACTAATAACATACAATTAAACTGCTGTGGCTTCTTAGGAAAAATCATTTTCTTTCTTGATAAACACACAGGAAGAGAACAAAAATTAAGACAGGGATAAACAATGAAACCTTAATGGGGTTCTAATCATTCAAAACAATGAATTGAAGTTGGGCTTTAAGAATTGTGGCATTAGACTGGGCCAACTGTTCTGTGTGAAAGTGATGATGGCACTGCTTGTGGAAAGCATGAATGGAAAAAAAGTGGTAGGGCACAAAGACAAAATGGGCAGTTCATTGAGTATGCCCCTACTGGCATCCTTGAAAAGAATTCCGTAGGCAGGTACTAGGTTCACAAAAATAAAGTATCACGTTCAGAAAAAATGTAACATTTTCATGCACAGTGGCCCTAGAATTTACCCTGAAGACTGGCTTCCAGTAATTCTCTCTTCCAGAATTCTACTGACTCCTTATATGACCCAAACAAGAAATGTTCTTCACCTTAAAATAAAAAAAAAAGGAAAAAAGTAATATTCAATTTTATAATGAT
Organism: Pelophylax lessonae; assembly: GCF_965119305.1. NCBI lineage: Eukaryota > Metazoa > Chordata > Amphibia > Anura > Ranidae > Pelophylax > Pelophylax lessonae. The sequence goes on from NC_138768.1 coordinate 79,232,974, forward strand.
TTAAACTTTATTTCTCTTTCGTTCATTGACGGACACAAGCTCCTTATCTTTTTGACCATTGGGTTATACTGCCCCCACAGGAGTAGGACACTTGGCAGGAAAAAAAAGCCAGACTATGCCTATGGGGCAGTCCCAAGGGGTATACTCCCACTCTCAGCTATAGGCACTTTTTTCTGCCTAGTCATGAGTAAAGACCTAGTTCCTTACTGGGATTTCTGGTCCTGCAATTTTTTTCCTTTTGTATTGAACTTTTTTCACATCTTTGTTATTTGGTTCCTGTGAGAATCTACAATCAACTGCCAGACTGGGCAACAGAATGGATAATCTAGATCCAGATGGTCCCCCAGTCTGGCCAGCGAGCACGCTCAGGCCTAAGCTCCGCGCTATGTCGGTCGCGACATAGCCCCACTGGACGGGGGCTGGCCTGCGAGTTAAATGTCTCGCGAGGACGCATACGAACTGGCCTCGGCCTGAGTCCCAGCGTACGTCCTGCCCGACAGCCCCCCTATTCCGAAGGAGTGGTGGTCTGTCAGGAGCGGTGCCCACCCTGTTCCTGGTATGGTAAGTAGATGTCCCCCCTCTTCCCCTGGAGGGTTTTGGAGTGGATGTGGGCCCCTCCCTGGGACGATGGGACCCTCGGCAGATCCAAAAAACCAGAGGGGTGGGGGCGGCGACTATCAGAGGACTCAGAGAAAAGAATTTACGGTAACTTCTTACAAAAATTCAATTTTCTCTTACGTCCTCTGACAGTCGCCGCCGATCCATATAAGCTTTCACTATTGGGACGTCCCAAAGCAGTGCAGGTGTGAGGGGTGGGAAGACGCAACCAACTGAAAAGGTAACGAAAAAAACACCCCAAGCAAGAGACAGAAAAAAATAATGTCTCTGCAAACAACCGCCGCACCTCAAAACTTTGCGGCCAAGGGAAGCATCCGAGGATGCCAAAAGATCAATTCTGTAGAATTGTGTGACAGAGTGCACAGACTACCACAGACGGGAATAAAAGACTGAGTGGGTCGTAGAACCACTTCATCCCTATGAAACACCAGATAAAGAGAACAGCAAGACAAAGCCGCCAATGCAGACCTTCTGCGAGCAGACGTGATAGCCACCAGAAAAGCAACTGTCTGGGACAACACAGGCAGAGAAAAAACTCTGATGTTCTCAGAGGGAGGTAGTTGTAACACAGACAACACCAAATTCAGGCCCCGGGGAGGCAAGGGAGCTTTCCTCGGAGGAGCCAGATGCCGCACCCTTATGAGGAAAGTGCGAAGCAAAGAATACAATGCCAAGGAACGTGGAAAAAGACGGCCAAAGCCGACGACTGAACGCTGATCCACTCCTTTCTGCAGTAAGGCCAAAAACTTTCGCCACGAGAAGGAGCGAGGATAGAACGCATGCGATCCACACCAGGCATATACACTTTCCACTATAAACGACAACAAAACAAGGGCACACCGGCCTAGTGCATTATCTCTTAGACAGGTTTATTAAAATAATAGATTAAAAATACTCACAAACGAGTTTCTTGATAAAAAGCACATCAAATAGAATAAAATCCTCAGCAACAAGATCGGGATTGAATCGTCCCCTGAAGCTGTGCAGGCTTACGCGTTTCGAGGCAGCGCCTCTTCCTCAGAGCCTCAAGAAACTCATTTGTGAGTATTTTTAATCTATTATTTTAATAAACCTGTCTAAGAGATAATGCACTAGGCCGGTGCGCCCTTGTTTTGTTGTAGTTTATAGTGTCTTCCGGACCACCCTGGTCCAGCGAGGGGCTGCAAGGCTTAAGTATTATAGTAGTAAGTTGCCGTGTCATCTGTTCTCATTTACAAGCCTACAGTCAGGTTGGACAAGAGGATTGCACCACTCAGAGCGCAGGGAATAGGTGCTGCATCGACAGTAAATTTGCTTGTTTATATACACTTTCCAGGTGCGATGAGAAATCTTCCTCGAGGTAGCTTTACAAGCCTTCAATAATGTAGGGATGACTGCCTGTGGAAGACTCCTACCCCTAAAGACCTGGCTTCCAACAGCCACGCCAGAGGATCGCGAGGTCCGGCCACGAACTTCCCAACCCCATTGTCAAGACGGGGCGTGAACAGATCCATGTCCGGAGTCCCCCACCGGGCACACAGGAGGCGAAACACCTCCGGATGCAGGGACCAGACTCCCTGCTCCAAGGTCAGGCGACTCAGACAGTCCGTCTGCCAATTTTCCACACCCGGAATGGGAACAGCCGAAAGCGCAGGAATGCGCAATTCAGCCCAAGACAGGAGCACGGCCACTTCCTCGGCCGCCGGGGCACTCTTGGTGCCCCCTTAGTGATTGATATAAGCCACAGCCGTGGCGTCGTCCGTCCGTACTGGAACCGGACACCCCTGAAGTTGAGATAACCAATGGAAACAGACAAAGCCTGATCGCGCTGAGCTCCAAGACGTGTAACAGCAAAGAGGCCACCACCGCCGACCACAACCCCCGGGCACAAGGCGTGCCCAGGATTTCTCCCCAGCCTGACAGGCTGGCATCCGTGGTGAACACCATGCACAACAGAGGCCGAAAAGACTGGCCCTGTGACAGGGTCAGCGACCGGAGCCACCACAAAGGATCCGACCGCAGCCGGTGGAACAGAGAAACTACTTGTCCAATGACCGAGGCGTCCTGCCTCACCTGGATGGCTGCGAAAGCCAAAACCATCAGACCCAGAGACCGCACATAGGTTCGCAAGGAGGATGGATCGTCGTCCCTAAGGGATCTGATCTTGTCCCTCAGGAGCCGGGGTTAGCCCACCGGAAGAAAAAACTTGTGACTGAACCGAGTCCAGGTAATGAAGACGACCTGAAAAAGTCAGTGCCGACCAATGAAAATGGACGTCCACCCGAACTCCCGGAGTGTCTGAAACCAGCACGGTCAGAAAACTCGACAAGGATGCACACAAGCTCAACCTAAACAGGAGGTCGGCCAGATAAAAGAGTACGCAATCTCCTTTAAATGCAGTAAGTGCCACACTGGAGCCAAAATCTTGGTGAAAAACCTAGGAGCCGAAGCGAAACCGAAGGGTAGCGCCAGAAAACTGGCCAGCTCCCCTGCCACCGCAAAGCGGAGACATCTCTGAGAACCCTCGTAGATAGGGATGGGTAGACACTCATCCAGCAAGGCGATGGGAGACCAGGAAGTCCCTTGGACCCAATGACACCACAATCGGCTTTGAGGGATTCCATCCAGAACTCCAGCACCCGCAAAAATGGTTCAGACTGCAAGCCCTGAAGTGGACGCACTGTGCCCCCTGTTCTGGGGAACAGGGGTAGAACGGGATGGAAGAAAAAAAACACGAAACCTGTCCAGTGAAGACACGGGCACAAAGACTCCTTGGGCGAGCAGAACATGCACCGCCCCCATGAGACCCCTGAGACGAGCAAGAGCAGCTGGAGAGCCGACAGGAAGAACCTGTCCACGGGGCGAGATCGAAAACTGATCTTGCACCCTGAAAAAGAAGCAACTCGTGAACCCCCCTGTCCTGAATACTGGACAACCAGGGAACCTGAAAGCAACACATATGTCCCCCCACCCCTAAGATTATTGAGGGTGTCCCTGCAGGAAGAGGTGGACCGGGACACCGAGCCAGACTCACCGGCCTTTGTCTCACCCGACAACGTCTTCTTGTGACAACCGGAGGGCTTGAAGCCCTTGTCCTGCGTCCCTAAGGCACGAAAGGACCCACGCTGAGCTATCAAGGAAGGCCCCCGCCTAGCGCGGGAGGACCTACCCCTAGCGACTGGGGGCAACCGAGTACTCTGACCCCCGTAAGCCCCTTAATCAACTCAGCCCAAGTGTTCCCAAAAGGACGACTCACCATCAACTCAGCCCAAGTGTTCCCAAAAGGACGACTCACCAACAAGGAACATCAGACACTGTCTGTCTGGAAGCGTGGTCAGCCGACCAGCTTTTGGGCCAAAAAAAGGCTTCGAATCGCGACCCCGACCGCAGACAACCGAGCGACCAACGAAGCCTCACCCAAGGCCGCGTCACACGTACATACCCGTTAGGAGAACCCAAACCACCAAGTCAAGGGCAGTCGGATAGGTCGAATCTGCCACCAGGGTGCACCGAAGCCCCTTGGCCCAGCCCATGCCATGAGGGCCTGAGAGGCCAGCACTACAGCAAACACAGGTGTAAACAGGAAAGCGCCTCAACACGCCTATCAGCCAGATCTGTGAACTGATATCGAGGTGGATTTAGTCAGCCCAGAGACAGTGTGGTCCACATAAAAGGGACACGGTCCAACGTCTGATCATTGCCTCCTAAAAAGGGATAGCGGTGGGAAAAAGACACTCAGGCACCACCAGCATATGTGTAATGCGATGTCACCGGTCATGCACAAGTTTGCGAATATTCACAGGGCAGGGAAACCTGACCCGACGTCCAGGCACTTCGGAACCCGAAAGCAGCCCTTGTACTTGACCGAGAGGACTCATCGTCAAGATGGAGAGTTTCTGTAATGGCGCTGATGAGGATAGCTTATGGTAGCGCGTCCCCGCGATACCGAGGAGAAAGATTCTTCCCCCCCTCCTCCTCATAAGAAAAGGACATGGACCCCACAGGAGGGACATCATCCATGGCAATCATTCAGGCTCGGAATCCGATGACTGGGAGGGCACAGGCCGTTGTTTTTTTTTTGTTTTTTTTAAAAGAGCACTCCGCAGATCCACCATGGATGTAAAAAAAAGTGCAAGAGCAGCAGAAAACGGAGACCAGGGAAGAGGCTTCAGGAATACCCGAAGCCCCCACCAGGCCTGCGGGGGAATTTTTGGTCTGGGAGTCCAGAAAGCCAAGAAAAAATAAATGTCCTCTAAAATCGGCGGTTCCTGCGGAACCCCACCGCAGCCTGCATTGTTTGAAAGAGCTCCTTCAGAAAAATGCAAAATCCACAAAAAAATAACAATTTTGGCAGAAAAATGCCTGTAACATTAGTAAAAATCCCCCCACAGTTTCATAAACTGTCACAGACTGCTCTGAGGTAAAATGGAAGGAAAGAGGAAGTGACCTCATGCCCTTAGAGGCCTAGCCCAGGAGCCACAATAAAATGGTGTCTAATGAAACTCTATGTAAAAAGGTACCAGCAAGATGGCCGCTTGCCCTTACTAGGCATGTGCCCTTACCTAAAATGGCGCCCGATCGGCAGGGCGCGCTAAAACGGCGCCAAACTAAGCGTACACACGCGGTCTGGCCACCACAGGGGACCCTAGCGAGACCCCACACCGCTATGAAGCCCCTCCCAAAACCCCCTGGTACCACAAGTACCTCACACAGGACCCTCAGCAGGGCCAGGGAGGGAGGGAAATAACACCAAGCCAGCCAGACGGGGGATCCCACAGAGACCACCAGCCCTGCCATCCCCTAGGAGTGGGCCCATAAACCCCCCAATAGTCCCCAGGGACAAGGGGGTATTAGCACTCAAAAGTCCAGGGAATCGGGCACCGCTCTGATACGGGAGACCTCCCACCCTAAGTGGGGGTGCCGTCAGCCAAGGAGGGATGCTGGCAACACGCAGGCGTTCCGGGTTGAGACACCCTCAGCGAAGACGCAGCTCCGCAGGCTCGTCCCCATTCCGAGGGGCACTGTCGTTGCGAGGCCTGGGCGCACCAGTAACCTGCGACGCTCGTTGGCAGGCTGGAGCTCCATAAGGATCTATATTACCCAGTGCGAGGTCGAGCTCTGCAGTCACTTGTAGTCCTCCAGGAAAAACTCCCTGACTAACTAGTGATAGTGAGAGAAATAAAAACCAATTTTCAGAAGAAAAATACATTTGTCAGAAAAAAACAAAGAAAAACTGAGACACTAGGTCCCGGCTAGAAATGCTAGCCTACTCCTAAGCTAGGCAGCATAAAACTGAGGACCAGTGGTGACTGGATCAGGAATAATGGCTGGGGACGGCCCCCTAGAGGTGTGTCTAAGTATAGAAAAGTTTTGTATTAACATTTCTATCTGCCTAGCTTACTCCTGCAGAGGGCGCCATTACCCAATAGTGAAGGCTTATATGGATCGGAGGCGACTGTCAGAGGACATAAGAGAAATCCTTTCTCCCCCTGTACTGCGCGGTTATCACCACGGATGCTAGCCTGTCCGGGTGGGGAGGCGTCCTCGGCACAGATAGTGGTCTGGAAGAGTCCAGACTGCCGTTAAATGTACTGAAACTCAGAGCGATCCGACTTTGTCTGGATCATTGGACATTTCGTCTTCAGGGGTGTCTGGTACAATTTCAATCAGGAAATGCCTCAGCCGTGGTCTATGTCAATCACCAAGGGGGCACAAGAAGTGTCCTGGCGGCTCGGGAAGTAGCCGGCATTCTAAGGTGGGCAGACCAATTCGTTCCAGCCTTTTCAGCTGTACACATTCCAAGGACGGTACAGAGGTTTGTTGCACAGTCTCGGGACTCTCTGGCCGACGCCACAGACTCATTCAAGTGGCTTCGCCGGTCTTGGTGCTACTATCTGATACAGCTGATGCCAATGCTCCTTGGAGACTTCCACTCGGGGAAAGTCTGCTGTTCCAAGGGTCAATCTTCCATCCTGCTTTCCAGTTCCTGGCTTTAACGGCTTGGCTCTTGAAAGCCAGGCGCTGAAGGATAGAGGTTTGTCTGAATCGGTGATTCCTACGCTGTTAAAGGCTAGAAAATTTACCTCTAGGAAGATTGTACTTGGAAGAAGTACATTGCGTTCGGGATCCCCCTTTTCCTCCAAGGGGGTTCGACACTTGGCTCCTCCAGTGCGGTCCCCTTTGCCGCCATGGGACCACAATTTGGTTGTCAGTTCTCCAGAAACCTCCCTTCTAAAATATTCGGGACGTTCCCCTGCTTACATTGTCCCAGAAGGTGGCCCTTTTTTGTGGCTATTACTGCTATGTGCAGGGTGTCGGAAATGACGGCGTTGTCTTGTTGTTCACCTTACCTGGTGGTTCACTGAGATAAGATGGTTCTTCGTCCCTGTCCATCGTTCCTTCCAAAGGTCGTCTCTGATTGCCATTTGAATGAAGACATTGTGTTGCCTTTCCTATGTCCCAGGGCAAAACATCCTAAGGAAATTGCCTTGCATTCCCTGGATGTGGTTTGGGCAATCAGGGTGTACCTAGCAGCTACGGAGTCTTTTAGGAAGTCAGACTCACTATTTGTACTCACGGATGGACCTCAGAAAGGGTTGGCCGCTTCTGCTGCGAACATTTTCAGATGGATCAGACAGACAGTGATTCAGGCCTATTCAGATAGGGATCAGGTGTCTCCTTTCCCTGTTTAGGCACACTCTACTTGGGCACTTACTGCCTCCTGGGCCTTCCGTCATCAGGTGTCAGTGTTGCAGGTTTGCAAGACGGCCAACTGATCGTCTGTGCACAATTTAACAAAGTTGTATAAGGTTGATGTGTTGGCATCTATGGATATTTCTTTTGGCCGCAAGTTTTTGCAGGCTGCTGTTTAGAGGACCTGGTCCTCTTTGAGGGTGTATTGTTTTTTTCAGGTGAGCTCCAGTTGTTTATGGTTGAGCTTTACGTGTCCTGGTTGGCTACGGTTTAGCCTTGGGAATTTTTTTTTTCTTGCTGTTCCCACCCCTCATGTTTGACTCTGTTTTGGGACGTCCCAATGGTCAAGATGATAACGAGCTGTGCCCGTCAATGAATGAAAGAGAAAATGGGATTTTTGACTTACCATAAAATCCATTTCTCTGATGTTCATTGATGGCCACAGCACCCACCCCTCAGTGGAGTTGGCTTTCTTCTGACACTGCTTGTAACAAAACGTGTGAGTGCCTAAAGCTGGGAGTGGGAGTATACCCCTGGAACTGCCCCAATGGTGTAGTCAAGCTTTTTCTTGCCTAGTGTCCTACTCCTGTAGGGGGCAGTATAACCCAATGGTCAAGAAGATAAGGAGCTGTGTCTGTCAATGAACATCAGAGAAATGGATTTTACAGTTAGTCAAAAATCCCATTTTTTAAATCTAAGTAAATCAAATACATATAACTAAACAGTACATAGGTTTTGAGCAGATGAATATACCAAAAAAAGACTCTTAGGCCTTATTTGCACTTGCTTTGCCAGCATTTGACAGGTGGTGTGGAGAAGTGCAACTAATCATGTAAAGTGCTTGCACTACAACCCAATTGCAGATATAGGATGGGCTAGAGCTCTCTTCATTCACCATACCTAACAAGTGATCTCCAATGCGCACATATAAGTCCTCCAATATAAAGGTGAACTCGGCAACCAGGTGAGAATTGATAAAATCAATCTTTATTCAATCCGAAGGAGTACATATTTTTCAAAAAAGAGCCAACCCTTACATTTTTCAGCCCACAAGTGCCTTAATCATAAGTTAATGAAGTCATTAAGGCCCTTGTGGGCTGAAACATGTCAGTGCTGGCTCTACTTTGAAACGCATGTACTCCTTTTAATAAGGATTGATTTTATTAATGCTCCCATAGCTGCTGACTTCACGTTACACTGGGTAAGGAGAAGCTGTTATCGCCTCCTTACTGCCTGTTTTAACCGTTTCAATGTCCTACTACCATGCCACAACCACATGCTCACCTGAGTGCAACATGGGATATTATTCCTGCTTTGCAGCCGCTGCATGCATACACCCCTAGCTGCGGCCTTTCCAGCTAAAAGGAAAGTAGTAAAAACAGTGATCCATAACACCAACTTTCCTTCCTTGACATGCTGATCGATGAATGGATTTGAACACAACTCCAAAGTGAGCACCGTGTCATTGATTCCATTACTTGTCTTATGTTCCCTATGTTCTTACCTTTATTCCTACTTATTACAATAATTTTGTCTTGCATGGAATCATGTATCAATGTATCCAAGCTTCAAGAGTTCCAACATTTTTTTGTAGTTGGATAACCATTCAGCAAGTCATAATGATCATGTCCTAAAAACATCATATCTTACTAATCGTTAAGCTGCCATAGTGACTTGCTGCATTTAAAGGAAGCACAGTTTTCCAGTTCAAAACATGCACATTTGCAATGGGCAAACATGTTTAGGCCTATTAAGGAAGAGGAGCGAACACTGCAGGTGAAGACCTCCCCGCAAACAGGGTTTGTGTTATGGAGGGCAAAAGTTCTGTTGTTATCTCAAGGCACCTTTCGATCCCTTGTAGGCAAAGAAATCAAACCATTCAAGCACTTCCTGTGCAAAATGATAATAGAGTAAGGATGCATTCTATAAGGAAAAACAACATAGATGATTACCCACAGGCCTTAAGCAGTCTATATAAGGCTGCTATGTCCCTAATTTCAAACATGAGCATTTCCTAGTTAACTAAATACATGGTGCAGGTTCAATTTCCTTTAGAACCATGACCATTGTAGACGTATTGCCCATACCATTACTGGCCTCAGCCCACTGGGGGTACACTTTCACTTCAGCAGACTGTAGACTAATGTGCTTTCTCTAGGCACCAGCATTGTTTTAAATAAAAACTGACCATTCATAATGAATTACATAACAATAAATATAACTTCTCAATTAATCAACTAGTTTAACCAACAAGGAACACACTTTATGCACTTTAGCACTTGAAGCCACAACAGCATATATTATTAATCAATCCGCTTTCCTCCTACACACCAAAGAAATGCTGGTAGGTTAATTGGCCCCTGTCGAAACTGGCCATAATATGTGTATGTATGAATGTGAATTGGGGACCTTAGATTGTAAGCCCCTTGAGGGCAGGGACTGATGTGAATGTAAAATATATGTTAAGTGCTGCATAAATTAATGGCGCTATGCAAGTACCTGCAATAAAAAAATAAAATTACAGTAAAAGAGGGAAAACAAAAACTGGATTTTTGACTTACCGTAAAATCAGAAGAAAATAACCCCAACCTAACTCATATATAGAGGGGTGGGTGCTGCATCTGTCAATGAGCTTCAGAGAAAAGGATTTTACGGTAAATCAAAAATCCAGTTCTTTCTAAAATTAATTGACAGACGCAGCTCTACATTCTTAACCATTGGGACGTTCAAAAGTAGTATTAACATGAGTTAACATGAGGGGTGGGAAAACAACACAGAAAAGAACGTGATTCCCACAAGCTAAACTTAGTCAACTAGGTAATGTGGAGCTCAGCCAGGAACAACTGGAGCTCACCTAGAAACAACATACACCCTCAAAGAGGATAAATTCTCTTTTAAACAGCAGCCTGCAAAACCTTGCGGCCAAAAGAAGCATCCGAAGATGCCAAAATATCTACCTTGTATAATTTTGTGAATGTGTGCACAGACGACCAAGTTGCCACCTTGCAAACTTGTATCACTGATGACTGATGGCGAAAAGCCCAAGAGGCACTCAGCACCCTAGTATAATGTACCTTTACAGGGAAAGGTGGAACCTGACCCTTAATCGAATAAGCCTGTACCACCGTCTGCCTTATCCGTCTGGATATGATCGCAGCAGACACAGCCAATCCTTTCCGAGGTCCATCCGCGTGGACAAAAGCGAGTCTGATTTTCCGAAGGACTCAGTAGCTGCCAGGTAAATCCCGATTACCCTAACCACATCTAAGGAATGCAAAGAAAATTCCTTAGGATGCTTGGGCTTAGGACATGAGGGCAGCACAAAGTCTTCATTTAAATGGAAATCCGAGACCACCTTAGGAAGAAAATGACTGATTAGGTCAAAATACCACCTTGTCTCTGTGGACCACCAGATAAGGTGAGCGGCAGGATAGCGCCACCAACTCCAACACTCTGCGCTATAATAGCCACTAAAAAGGCTACCTTCTATGACAGTGTAAGCAGAGGAATCTCCCTAATGTTTTCAAAAGGAGGTTTCTGAAGAACTGACAGTACCAGGTTATGATCCCACAGAGATAACGGGGACCGTATCAGGGGAGCCATATGGCAAACACCCTGAACAAAAGTGCAAATCAAAGAATACGTGGCTAAAGCGCGTTGGAAAAAACACAGCTAGAACTGACACCTGGCCCTTGATAGAACCCAAGGCCAATTGCTGCCCAATCCCTCTTTGGAGGAAAGTCAATATCCGGGAAACTGAAAATAAGCACAGATGAACCTTAATGGATTCACACCATGCACTGTACAATTTCCATGTATGATGATAAATCTTCCCAGAGGTAGATTTCTGGCCTTTAACAGTCCGGGAATTACAGAGTCAGAAAGACCCCTTTCCTTCAATACCTGGTTTTCAACAGTCACACCGTTAAGGCCAGCGACTGTAAAGCAGGATGGAAGATCGGTCCTTGAGACAGCAGATACTCCCTGAGAGGAAGTCTCCAAGGAACATTAGTGACCAATCTACCCAGATCGGCGTACCAAGACCGGCGAGGCTAGTCTGTAGACACCAGAATTACTGGAGTCCCTTTCCCCTCTATCCTGCGCAAAAGCCTCGGCAGTATTTTTTGGTGGGGGAAATGCATAGATCAGCCGATACTGTCCCCAAGGAGTCACTAGTATGTCTGTGGTGTCGGCCAGAGGATCCGGAGAACAGGCTACAAACCCTTGATGATTGACTTAAGTCACGGCAGTGGCACTGACTGATTGAATCCAAACCGGACACCCTTGAAGGTGATTTGTCCAGTGATTCAAGCAAAGCTTTATTCCTCCAAGTTCCCGAATATTGATAGGTAGTCTGGACTCCTTTAGAGTCCAGGTTCCATGGACATACATCTTTCCAAGTACTCCCCCACCCCCCCCCCCCCCCCGAACAGGCTGGCATCCGTGGTAACCACAGTCCAATACAGGGGAAGGAATAACTTGCCCTGACGAAGAGCTAGGGAGCGAGGCACCACAGCAGAACACTTCTCGTGTTTTTTTGGCTCAGCAGGATCAGATTGCCCAAAGATGAAGAACCAACTAAGCGATCCCCTGTAAAGGGCAGGTCTGACAGAGCCTTTTTGTGAGCCTGGTCCACAGACCAGCTTTTTAGCCACACCATGCGTCTCATTGTTACCCTACAAACACAAAAAAGGTTTTGGGACTTTATATGAGGCATCGCCTGACTAAGGCTATATGCCTCCATTCCTGATCATGAAGAGAAAGAAGGGGAGGGAATATACCGGTAGATTAAAAAAGGTACATAGGGCAATCGGCATAATGTGTAGCATATGGTAAAACAAATGATATAAGGACGAGTCCACAACATAGTAACATAGTACAAAAGGCCGATTGCCTAGCATCCCTAACACTAGGGGAATAAAAAGAAAAAGGGGGGAGGGGAATCATTGGGATTTTGTGTGAAGTGCGTACAGACGATTGGGGTGTATAATGGTAGAATGACTGTGTAATTTTGTACAGGTGGGTCCACAACAGAATGCCAAAGAAAAATAATTTAATGATATATGTCATCATCAATACAAATATCCAAAATGGCATGAGTACATACATGTGGTAATAGGTACAATGATACAATTAAAACATCATAAATATCAGATCGTGAAGAGCTGACAAGGCGTAAATTGGGATGGAGCAATGGCTACAATTAGCATATAAAAAATCATATAGTAGATTAAAAGATGCATTATAGGCAAGCTCTACATGTTTCATGGAATGAGTTCCACTTCTTCAGGAGCGGATGCATCCTATGTCACTGTAAAAGAGAAAAAAATCCCCCTTACAGTCAACAATGCAGTAAACATGGTAAAATATGTAGAAAAATATGCTATATACAAAAGGTAAGGGAAGGATATATCATCCCACTTTAAGCTATCTCCACCCAATATACTCACAGCTTAGCGATAGAGTCAGCATAAAATATTATGGGCAACAGTCCAACAGGGTAGACGTCTAACCGGGAGCTGTGGGAGCCCGATCCGCGGCCACCAGGGAACAATGAGAGGACCTCAAAGAGGAAACACAAGTATCCCTGGTGTAGTGGGCAGTGAGTGGTGTCATGGATAGCAATCTCCAGGAAATTCTATACTCAAATAGTATATGTAGAAATGAATATGAGTGAATTGATTGATGCTTCAATGACATACATTCCATGAAACGCGTAGAGCTTGCCTATGATGCATCTTTTAATCTACTATATGATTTTTTTATATGCTAATTGTAGCCATTGCTCCATCCCAGTTTACGCCTTGGCAGCTCTTCACGATCTGATATTTATGATGTTTTAATTGTATCATTGTACCTATTACCACATGTATGTACTCATGCCATTTTGGATATTTGTATTGATGATGACATATATCATTAAATTGTTTTTCTTTCGCATTTTGTTGTGGACCCACCTGTACAAAAATTACACAGTCATTCTACCATTATACACCCCAATCGTCTGTACGCACTTCACACAAAGTCCCAATGATTTCCCCCACCCCTTTTTCTTTTTATTCCCCTAGTGTTAGGGATGGTAGGCAATCGGCCTTTTGTACTATGTTACTATGTTGTGGACTCGTCCTTATATCATTTGTTTTACCATATGCTACACATTAAGCCGATTGCCCCATGTACCTTTTAATCTATATTCCCTCCCCTTCTTTCTCTTCATTGTTACCCTAGCCGCAAGGGGGGCCACATCTAGAGACGCATCACATATAAAGTCAAGGGGAAGCTGTCTCACTTCCAAACCACTCTTCAAAAGCTTTGCCCATTCCGTAATGATCTGGGACACCAGAGCGATTGTAAAGTCCGGTCTAAGTATTGAGCTCACTATCACATGTAAGTGGCGGGACAGAGTCTCATCCTTCTATCAACAAGGTCTTTAAAGACCGGAGACTCCTCCACCGGAATCACAGTTGATTTGTTCAGTCTGGAGACTGGGTGGTCCACCTTTGGTGGAGCGGTCCATTTCTTTGACCACAGGTGTCACAAGAGGATATTCTCTCGTGAAACGCTTCGGCACCACGAACGTGTTTAACCTCTTCCCGCCCGCCATATAGCAGAATGACGGCCGCAAAGTGGTTAAGTTATCCTGACTGGGCGTCATATGACGTCCAGCAGGAAAAGGCACTCTTGAGGGCGTGCAGAGCGAGGATCGGTGGTGCGGTGTGTCACTCTGACGCACCGCATCTCCGATCCCAGTAAAGAGCATATGACAAAGGCTCTTTACCATATGATCAGCTGTGACCAATCACAGCTGGTCACATCATAACCGAGAAGTGCTCCATTCACGAGTAGAGGAGAGCCGATTGGTGGCTCTCCTGACAGGGGGGGGGGTTCTGCGCTGATAATCAACGCAATGATTATCTGTGTAGACTCATCAGGGATGCTCACTAGATCCCACCAGGGATGCCAACCCGTGGCCACCAGGGATGAAAATCATTGCTCCTTAAAGATGTCAATCAGTGCCTATTGGGGTTCCAATCAGTGCCCATTAGTAATGCCTGTCAGTGCCTCCTCATCAGTGCTGCCTATTAGTGCCATCTATCAGTGCCGCCCCTCAGTTCCCATCAGTGTCAACAGTGCCCATCAATGTTGCATATCGGTGCCACCTATCAGTGCCACCTATCAGTCCTGTATAACAGTGTTACATATTAGTGCCTCATCATCAGTGCCATCTCATCAGTGCCCCTCGGTGCAGCTTCATCAGTGCTCGTCAGTGCAGGAGAAAGCTTACTCATTTACAAAATTTTTAATGTAAACAAAAGAAAAAGTTTTTTTTATTTGTTTAGCAAAAAAGAAAAAACCCAGAGGTGATCAAATACCATCAAAAGAAAGCTCTATTTGTAGGGAAAAAAATGTTGTTTGGGTACAGCATTGCATGGCCACGCAATTATCATTCATAATGTGACAGCGCTAAAAGCTGAAAATTGGCCTGGGCAGGAAGGGGGTGAAAGTGCCCTGTATTGAAGCCCCCACTGTTCAGTGACAATTCCATCAAAAAATTCAGGACAAGGGAAAACCTTGACCGACTCTGGGTTTTGCAGGTGCCAAAAAAACACCTGCATCCCTGACGCTGTAGAATCATCATCATCTGGCGTTTATTCAAGTTTCCCGCACCGGCACAAAGTCTCCACCAGCGCTTTTTCCCGCGCGGCTGCAGATGAGGATCATCATCCTCGTCATCTGAATCAGAATGCAATGATTCAGACTCTTCAGGGTAACTTACGTTCCTGGCGGCCATATCAACCTCAGAATCTGAAGATACAGATGAGGCAAATGAGGGCAGTGGGCGCTTTTTACTAGTCCTCTTTTTTAGGACCATAACAACTTTTGACACAAGGGTTTTCAGAAACCGCCATTTGGCAGACAAGGGTTGCGACCCAGAGGTCCCCACAACACCAAAGAGAGGATTAGTAGGTGATACTTGCTCCTGGGACTTCATGTTAACCCGGGGACAGCGCAGTGTCACTTTAAAAACACAGCAAAAAACGGCCCCACACCGCTGCACCAGCGGTGCTACAAGTCCCAGTACACTAAGCTGCAATATAGCAGAGTGAGGGAGTGACCTACAGCGACCCCAATAGACTCACCACCACCCTATATTAGGGAGAGCAGAGCCGGTCTGAAGTGTACAGAAAACAATCCTCACAGAAGAAGTACCTGGGTCAGCACCAGAGGTAAAGCCTTGCCACTCACTGCTGTACAGCGTTCTCTTGCTCAGAGAAAATGGCCGCACAATGCATTTCAATCAGGAGATCACAACAAAATGGCAGCCCAATGCATTTCAATGGGAAACTACTAAAAAATGGCTGCCGAGCCTTGTACAGCTGATCTACAAGAAAATGGAGGCGTCTCGGCACGCCATTCGGTCTACAGAATCCCCCGATGAATCAGACATAGGGGGGCCCTGGCAGGAACTCCCAACAGGATTAACCCCCCTCCAGCCGATCGCGCGATTAGCGGCTTCTGCAAGCGCATCCCCCAGGCTCCCCGTCGCCTGCTACAGCCCCTGCACCGCCGTACCCAACTACAGTAGGGACCCCTTATGTAATAGTGGGGAGAATAGCCTGCGGGGGTAACCTTGGATGGTCGATGGGGGATGGTCCCTAAGGAACCCACATACAGGGGGGGGGGGGGATGTGGGTAACCCGAGGCTCCGACCTTCCCAGGAAGGGACTCACATCCACCCCGAGACCGCAAGAGATATTGGGGGACACTACTCACCATACCATGGATATTCGGGTGGGCGCCACTCCGGACAGACCACCTCGCCACCCGGGGGGTGGGGGAGGTGCTGACGGCCAAGGGATGCACTGCGACTAAAGCCAAACTAGTTTGTGTGCGTCCCGGCGAGGTGTTTCACCCCCGAGATGTTTTCAGCCCCCGTCCAGTGGGGCTATGTTGTGGCGAGGTCTAGCGCAGAGCTGTGACCTGCACACGAGGATCTAGAATATCCAGTCCAACGACCAGTCCGGCTGTTGATTGTAGTTCTCTCAGTAACATAACTAGCTAACAAAAAAAACTAGACAAAGGGTTCCTTTTTTAGATAAAAAAAAAAATGCTAGGACCGAAATCCCAGCAGGGAACTAGGTCCTTACTCCTGACTAGGCAGAAAAAAAACTGAATGCCTATAGCAGAGTGAGTGGGTGTATACCCCAAGGGACTGCCCCATAGGCGTGGTAAAGATTTTTCCTGCCTTGTGTCCGACTCCTGTAGGGGGCAGCATAACCTAATGGTTAAAAAAGAATATGGAGCTGCTTCTGTCAATGAACGAAAGAGAAAAACATATTGTACAACCCCCGTATTTACATGTTTAGAACAAGATACAATCACTATTCCTGACAAATTCAAAGCATCAGACTCTGTTCACTGTACAGACTTGTTGGACATCCCATTCCAAAATCTTAAGCATTAATAGGGAGCTGCCACATCCTTCTGAGTCTATAGTAGCTCCCGATCTTCTAGGAAAGCTTTCCATGATGTTTTAGAGGCTAGTGTGAAAATAGCTTAAGCCATAAGGTAGGCGTGATAGGTATCCACAAAGCTTTGGCAAATATTTTGTCTGACTATAGCAAACAAGTAAAGAGAAAAAACAATGACATTCACAAACACATATAATAAGAGAAACACTGCTTTACCAGTTACAGGGAGAAGACACAAGCTCTGGTTTAGATGTTGGTTTGCAGATTGCAGCTCAGCTTGTATGTGACACAACAGTGACACAATTGCCTTTTCCTCACTTTGAACTCTAGGTGACAATTGCATGGACTGATTCAAAGATATCTGTTTTCTCAAACGTGTCTGGTACCAAAGGGTCTGATTATACAAAAGTCTCCACTGCACAGCCAGTCTGAAAAGAACAATAACCAAAAAGTTCACATTAAAAGCTGTAGTTAAAAGAAAAGTATGGGTTTTTTTTTTTGCAGGATCATACCTATCTAAGTAGATGTTGCATTTGTCCCCCGCCGGCTCCAAGACTGAGAACCGAGTGATCAAACACTGCCAAGCTCTCTGTTCTCAGGGCTCTCTGAACAGAAAGCTAGTGACTGTCAGTCACCGCTGCCTGCTCTGCCCCCCCCTTTCCCTCGCTCACTGGAGCGCTGGGCTGTGGAGAGGGGCAAGAGCAGCTGGTTTAAGGTCTTAGCTGCTTGCTGAGAGGCTGTTCCAGGCATGTGAGCGATCTTGCTCGAGCCTGGATCGGTTCTGTGACGTCAGCAGACTTCAGCCCAAATCCCGCCCCCCCCCCCCCACCCCTCGCTAGCTGTCAAATTTTTAAAAAATGTGGTCGAGCAGGGCTTCGCCCATTTGGCCATGTCACGCATTCACAGTTTCCTGTGAATGGAAAACAACAGGATCCAGCAGCCTTTGCGTTTGTCAGCTTGTAGTTTTGTTGTGGAGCGCCGTGGTAGTTCATTCTTTCTTCCTGTCAGATTGTATCGACAGGATGACCTACATGGCACCAGTGATCTACTGATCACTGGTGCAATGCTTTACAGGCTCCAAAAAATAAATAAAAATGTCCTTTTTTCTTTTTTTTTACCTGGAAAAAAAAGTGCATTTATGATTTGTTTCTAAAAATTGTACTTTAAGATATACATATCTTGAAAAAAAAAAAAAATATATAAAAAGTTTTTTTTTTTAATTCTGTCAAAATGCACAGTTCTTAAACTTCAAGCAGAATACACCACTTAATCTCCTGTTATTTAAAAGGGAAATAAAATTTTAATCATTTGATGTTTAAAAGTAAAAATGGCTAGATATTTTGAAATGTGAAATATTGCATATTAAAATTTCTTATGTACTATTTCTAGGCAGCAATGAGCGCTTTAGGTTTGTTTGCACAAGGGCCAACCTTAACTTTTGTACTGAAAATTGTTTGTATATCTGAAGCAGGTTGAATAAAAAAAAAAAAAACTGTCAAATCACCCGCTGAGACATTGGAGTTGATTTACTAAAAGGTAAATAGACTGTGCACTTGCTCCAGAGCTTAGTAAATGAGGTAAAGCTTCACTTTGCAAGGAATATTCAATCACATGCAAGAAAAATAAAAAACAGCATTTTTTGCTTGCACATGATTGGATGATAGAAAATCAGCAGAGTTTCCCCTCATTTCAGAGCTTCCCCTCAGATCTAGAGCAACTGCACTTGCGGTGTACAGTATATTTGTCTTTAGTATATCAACCTCATTATATTTTCACCAGAATACACAGATCAGCGCTTGAAACCATTGACTTCAAGCACTGATCGAATGCTAGTTTTCCAGCTGGACAATTTGACAGAAGCTAATTGACAGAGCAGCTTCTGTAAAACAGACAGCTGTACACGTAGACTGAAAGTCATCCGGTTCCTGCTGAAACGACCGATTTTTGGCCCGTTTTTACCAGAGCTTAAGTCACACAGCTAAATAAACTTGAACAGTGACTAATCCCACCAACATCCCTTTTCTTTCTATGAATGGATCTGTACTTGTACGGAAATTGTATAAATCTAGAAGCTAACCATACTTTCTCTTATCTGCAAAATGTATCAGCATTGTTTTGCTTTCCAACAACCCCATTTCCCTGCTTCTATGACTGGTTTACTGTCCCAGATGCCTGCTCAAAGCATGACATCATATCAAAGGCAGTAGGTTGCAGGGAAACATCTTTAGAAGCCATTAGATATATTATACTAGAAGTTTTGCCTTGGAATTAGATGTTTCACAGCAAAAAGATATGTTGCATTTTTCAGTACCTTTTTTCTGACATTCTGCTGTAAGTCACTGAATTTGGAGGTTCCTTAAAAACATTGCATGTCGATGAGCCTTTGAAGGGCTGTATTAGTGCTTCAAATATAGGGATCTTCACAATGTCAAGATGTGCTACATCACCCTTAGAAAAACAAGCAGGGACAGACTCAAAATGTAAGCCGTAAATTGTGGCCAGGTTTTGGGAAACCATCTTTAACCAATAAAAACCTTCCACCAGACTCTTCGAGTAAAGCTGACCTTGCTGAACAAGGATCAACTTGATGACCTCTGAAGACAGTTTTATCATATGTCCAAAGGTTTGCCGCGGCAATACATCCCAGTGTAGAGCAGTAAGACACTGATGTAAAACACTAAAGTAAGAAGCCCACAGTGTATCTCCTTTTCCTGAAGCCTTAGGGGGTTTATCTGATTTTAACGTAGGACACTTTGGACTCTGAAGAAGAGACAGGAAATGAGTCAAGCACCCCACAGTGTACTGTAACAGACGGTCTAATTCTGCTATATTTCTCATGGTCACTCCGGTGGTCCATGCTGTTAATAAAGTTTTCCTGATCTGCAGCAGTTCATGAAGCATATCGCTCTTTACCATGCTGTGGTCACTGGCATGGATGGTATCAAACATGGAAGCAAATTCCAGCCTGCCCTGCTCAGCTCTGCCAAATGTACTGTCTGATGGAGCCATGTATTTCAAATGTTCCTGATCATCTGACTCCTCATCGTCATCCTAAAGACAAAGAAAAACAAGTGAAGTGATCAAAACTATAATCCAGAAAGACTTCTCAAGCGAACCTTGAAAAGATTTCTCCACAACTGTTACTGCTTAAAGAAGAAATAAAGCTTCCTCTGTAACTTGTACCTATAGGTAAGCCTATAATAAGGCTTACCTATAGGTACTGTAAATATCTCCTAAACTTGTATCGTTTAGGAGATATTTACTTTGCCGTACCTTCAGAGCCCTGTGCCGTAAACGGTGGCTCCCGTGTGCATGCGCCGGTGTGACATAATCGCGGCTCCAGCCAATCGGATTGTCGGAGGATGCGAATCCGGAAGGAAGACGGGTTAACATGTCGGCCGTGTAAGTGTTGTGTGGACGGCGCTGCCGGGGCTTCGTTTAAGGAAAGTATTTCATAATGAGTTAGTATGCAATGCATACTAGCTCATTTTGCCTTTGCCTTTCAGGTTTTTATTTTGTTAATATTTTTTATTTTTTTGAGAGTTTTTTTAACCTCTTTAAAGAGAAACAATTACTTTTGGCCAAATTTTAGTTTACTTTTTTGGAAAATTTTAAATTTGTTTATAATTTAAAATCTTTATATCGCATTTATACTTTCTGGCAAGCTGGGTTTTTCCATTAGTTAAAAATCATATTAATTTTGAAAATATTAAATACAGGTCTACAGATTCATTAGGAAGTACCTGTCCTTGTTTCCTCAAAAAATGCTGAATGATTGTAAAGATAATATCTTCTTTACTTGCTCCAATCTAGTCAGTCAGTTCCTCCTAGAAACCTGATTTGTGGGCATTCCTATTATTTAGAACTGACAGCATTCACTATTGTCAATGTAGTAGCACTGTGGGCAGTCTACTGTGTACTAGTCTCAATGCAGAAAGGGTGGAGAGCACTGACACACTCTCTCTAACTGCCATGCTCCCTTCTGCTTGTGCTGAGACAACGCTGGTTCTCTCCGACAAATGTCTGGTGCCCAGGACCAGCACTGTCAATCAGCTCTAATTATTTATTCTTCTCATTCGGAAAAGCATGGCTAAACAGTAGTGGAAGTGGGGAGTTGGAACTGTTAACCACCCTGGCTCTGAATCTACTGCAAGAATTGAAACGGGACAAAGTGCTTCATGTACTTTGTGCCATGGAAGACAGCTCATAGAAAGCACATGGGTTAGTCCTCTTTTTAAGACATTATGTGCTTCCTGTGACTGTTTTAGGTCTTGGTTTACAACTGGGATGGGTGTGGAAATCTTGAGGGGAGAGTCCCTAAGACACATAAGATATAAAATAATTAAAATCCTGCCTTTTACCACAATCTGAAATGTAAGGTTTGGTTGGACCAACCATTAAAGCAATTTAATTCCTTTATATTATTAATGGGTCTATGTTAACCAGTTCTCGTCCGCCCTATAGCAGTTTTACTGCTACAAGGCCGCAGCTGTGCGCTGGATCACATTTATTGAACATGATCCCGCACTTCTAAGTAAACAAGGCAGATTGCTGTTCTGACAGGAGGGAAGGCATTGATCTTGTGTCTCTGCAAAGTAGGGACTAGGATCCATGTCTTCCCCTAGTAAAAGCACCTCCCACAGTTTAGAAAAACACTGGTCAGGCATACAGTTAACCCTTTAATTACCCCTGATGTTAACCCCTTCCCAGCCAGTGTCATTAGTACAGTGACAGTGCATGTTGTTAGCACTGATCACTGTATTAGTGTCACTGGTTCCCAAAAAGTGTCAGTTAGTGTCAGAACTTACACCGCAATATCGCAGTCCATGTATAAGCCGCTAATCCCCACCATTACTAGTAAAAAAATAAATAAAAATATCCCATAGTTTGTAGATGCTATAACTTTTGCGCAAACCAACCAATATACACTTATTGGGATTTCTTTTTACCAAGAATATGTAGCAGAATACCTATTGGCCTACATTTTTTGAATAAGCTCGGTTTTTTCAATTTTTTTTTTTTTTTTATAGCAGAAAGTAAAAAATTGTGTTTTTTTTTATTCAAAACGGTCATTTTTTTATATAGCACAAAAATTAAGAAAGCAGAGGTGCTTAAATACCGCCAAAAGAAAGCTCTATTTGTGGGGAAAAAAAAGGGACATACATTTTATTTGTGTACAGTGTCGTATGACCACGCAATTATTGGTTAAAGTAACGCAGTGCCGTATCACGAAAAATGGCCTGGTCATGAAGGGGGGTAAATCTACCGGAGATCAACTGGTCAAAAAAGGTACAGCATGCATCCTTTACAAAAAAAAAAATAAAAAAATTAGAACATGCATTTGAATACCTGGATTATCCTCTCCAGATGACCACAGATTTCCTCCTCGTCTTGCAGAAAGCTTGGCACTGTAGAAAGCACTGATGGAGGTTTATCAGCATCTTTAGATAAAGTGGCTTTCAGAGAAGACAGGGACCTCAGTTTAATCCCATTTTTCTTTGGCTGGAAAATTTAAATCACAGTATTTTAAAAGAAGTTAGGCAACTACTAAACAAGAACATTTGTTTAAATCCATTGTAGCAATACTGCAAGGTAAATAAAATCAATTTTATTGTTCCATATACAGTTGTTGGTTGCTGCATGACCACAGGTTAGGTGTTCAAAATGGGGCTGGACACTGTGGCCCAAGACAGCTATGAATGTGACCCAACACAAAACCATAAACTTACCTAAAAATGTTGATTTTGTTTTTGCAATAAGCGTTTACGCTTAAACACAGGCGGCTGAAGAAAAATTTGACAGTGACTTTTAAAAGTCTTCCCAAAGAAAATATCTCACTCTTCACAATCGCACCTTATTCATGTCATCCGTTTTTGGCAGCACTTAAATTTATGAGCAACGATTTTCAAGGATGAAGCACACAAAGGGCAAAATTAAACCAAAATATCTGATGAGCACCTTGAGAATTCCTTGAGAATTGCTACTACATCAACCTAACCAGATATTGGATGCGTTACTTTATCAAATGTATCAGGAGGGGGCATGGTCTCGGCATGGCCATGTGAAGACGTGCTCTGGTAAAGCTCCTGACCCGCGGCTCCTTTACAGCCATATCCGCCGCGATGACCCAGCTTTTTCTTTGCTTCTCACGCTCCTCTCTCACATCCAACCTGCAGAGAATCTTCACCGACTGCTTTGAACCTCATGGAATGTTTTTTAAAGCCGATGCAGCCAATGGAATCCACACCAGACCCTGCTAAGATGGTGCTGGCGCTCCTAGCACCTCCCATCCAGCATCTAGTCACTGTTACAGCAGGGCAAAGGGGTCCACAGGAAGATGATCATCAAATGCCCCCATTCACACCACCGAGTGACCTTTCCCCCTGCTTGCCTAGATCCCTGTCCCCAACATCCGAAAGGGAGATATGAACACACAATATCTTTATGAAGCTAAGGCTTAGGACAAGAGGAAGGCAACACAATGTCTTTATTTAAATGAAACCAGAGACGACTTTAGGAAGGAACGACTGGCATGGATGAAGCACCATTTTGCCTCTGTGAACCACCAGACAGGGTGAACGACAATGCAGATAACTCAGACACCCGGCGCGCAGAAGTAATAGCCACCAAGAAGACTACCTTCTGTGACAGAGTAAGCAGAGAAACCTCATGATTATTTTCAAAAGGAGGTTTCTGAAGAACCGACAGCACCAAATTGAGGTGCCACGGAGGTAACAGACCTCACCGGGGGAGCCAGGTGGGGGACCCCCTGAACAAAGGTGTGAACCATGGAATTCGTGGCCAACGGGCGCTGAAAGAATAATCACCAGGCCTGAAATCTGGCCTTTGATGGTACCCAAAGCCAAACGCTGATTTACACCTCTTTGGAGAAACTCCAAAACACGGGACACCAAAAAGAACCGGAGACCCCCTGAAACTCACACCAGGCAATGTACGCCCTCCAGACACGATGATAAATCTTCCTAGAAGTAAATTTTCTAGCTTTTAACGGCTAAGGAATCACAGATGTAGACATCCCTCTATCCTTTAGCACCTGGCTTTCAACAGTCAAGCCATTAAAGCCAGCAACTATAAAGCAGGATAGAAGAACAGTCCTTGAGCTAACAGATCTTCTCTGAGAGGGAGTCTCCAAGGGACAACGGCGACCAGCCGTAAAAGGTCTGAATACCAGGACCTGCGAGGCCAGTCCGGAGCCATCCACTAGGATGACCGGAATCCCTTCTGCCTCGATTCTTGGCAGGAGGCTTGGCAGAAGAGTTATCGGGGGACATGCGTACATCAGACAATACTGGCTCAAAGGAGTCACCAGTGCGTCTGTGGCATTGGCCAGAGGATCCCGAGACCTTGCTTAAAACCTCCTGCACTTTCCTGTTGAGATGAGAGGCCAACAGGTCGACATCAGGAGTCCCCCACCGGAGACACAGTCGATGAAACACCTCCCGGTGGAAAGACCATTCTCCATGATCCAACGTCTGCCGAATGAGGTAGCCTGGAGTAATTTTCTACCCCTGGAATATGCACAGCAGAGATGGCTGAAACACATCATTCTGCCCACCTTAGAATTCCGGCTACTTCCCGAGCCACAAATACATTTTTGTTGCCCCCATGATGATTGACATATCCCATGGCCGTGGCAATGTCCGATTTAATCCTTACCGGGTGCCCCTGCAAACGAACTGTCTATTGGGTCAGGCAAAGCCTGATCACCCAAATTTCCAGGATATTGATCAGCAGGCTGGACTCCTTCAGAGTCCAAACCCCCTGAGCACAATTCATGTCCAAGACACCTCCTCACCCGGACAGGCTGGCATCCGTGGTGACCACCGTCCAGTACAGGGGAGAAAGGATTTTCTCTATCAATGCGCCAGAGAGCGTAGCCACCAGATCAGGGATCACCTCGTACCCCGGCTCAACAGGATCATATTGTCTAGTGACTGTGGGTTTTTGTTTCATTTGGCTAGAATCTCCTTTTGTAGAGATCTGGTATGTAACTGAGCAAACGGAACCGCCTCGAAGGTGGAGACTATCTGGCCCATACAAGTCCTGAGAGATGATCCCCGGCTGAACAACAGGAGCCGTATCGCATCCTACAACTTCTGGAGTTTAACCTCCAGAAGAAACACCCAGGCTGAGACCATGTCCAGGGTCAGGCCCAGATAGTCCAGCTAGGTGGATGGAACCAGAGCCGATTTTTGGAAATTCGCACCAAAATGTCCAGACTGTCTTTTACGGCATTCTGAGACTCTGCTCGCAAAAGGAGGTCGTCCAAGTACCCCAGTACCACAATCCCCTTCTGCCTTAGCAATGCTAACAGCGGGGCCAAAACTTTTGTAAACACCCGAGGAGCTGAGGCGAGACCAAAAGGTAATGCCACAAATGGGTAGTGCTTCTTGCCCACTGCAAAGCGAAGGAAACGCTCATGCCCGACATATATTGGGTAAGGAAGGTAAGCGTCTTTGATATCGATAGAGGCCAGGAAATCCCTTCGATGGAGAAATGCCATTACTGTGTGAATGGACTCCATTCAAAACTTCTGAACCCGAACAAAGCGGTTCAAGGCCTTGAGGTCCAGAATTGGACGGACATTGCCTTCCTTTCCTGGGAACAGTAAATAGGTTTGAATAAAACCCCTGAAAGCATTCCAATTCCAGAACCAGTCCAATGACCCCCTGTAAAAGGAAATCCTGTATCGCCCCAAGAAGACCTGGTAGTCGATCTGGGGCCGAACGCAGGATGGAAGGGAAGAACCTTGCCGGAGGCAAGGACAGAAACTCAATCTTGCAACCGGACCAAATCAATTTGCGGACCCATTTGTCTTGAATCAAGGAGGTCCACAGAACCGGAAAGAAGCGAAGATGTCCTCTCACCCCAGATACGGATGAGGGTGCCCCTTCAGGCAGAGGTGGGCTTGTCTGCGGTTCCCGAGGAAACCCGCTGTCGACTTACCAGGCCAGGGCTTCTTGGAACCCCCTGCAAGGTTACGGGTGGATTTTGATCCCAGGTCCTCAGATCCCGAGGGACGAAAGTACCGCTTATGGGCTGAGAAGAAAGGACCACATTTGTGACAAGACTCTTTGCTCTGGTAGTCTGTGGAAGCAGAGTACTCTTATCGCCAGTGAAATCCTTAAAGATCTCTTCCATGGAAGCTCCCAAAAAGCGGTCTCCTACAAAAGGGAGATCAGTCATTACTTTCTTGGAAGCCTGGTCCGCAGAACAAAATTTCAGCCATATCATGTGGCGAAGAGTTACCGCTGTCACGGACACCCTGCAGGATAAAGGGGGCCGCATCCGAGGCATCAAAGATATACTGCAACCCCTGGACCAACTGGTCCGCCAGCTCCGCCAGGTAAGGAGAAGACTGTCCCCCTTCCAAATCCTGGCCCAGGAGCTTAGCCCATTCCGTTAAAGTCTGAGAAACCAAGGTTATGGCAAAAAACGGTCGCAGAATGGAACCGGCCATGGTAAAAAGGTATCGAACCATCGATTCAGCTCTTGTCAAAAGGGTCCATAAAAAAACAGAGTCCTCCACCGGGAGAAGGGTGGCTTTATTCAACCTGGAAACCTGTGAGTCCAACACTGATGGTACTGTCAGTTTCTTTAGCAGGGACTCTGCAAAAGGATACCTTCTAGCCAAGCGCCTGGGGACCCCGACCGTGCATTTGGGGGAACCCCACTGACTCGTCACAATGTTGTCGAAATAGACAGGAAAGGGAAACACATTTGCTGCTTTGGAGGCTCTGCGGGTACCAAATTGCACCTGCGTAGCCGACGCAACAGTAGTTGCGTCCTCCAATTTCTAAGTTTCCCGCACTGATACAATCAGCCTATCCACTAGCGCTTTTTCATGCGCAGCTGTAGTGGAAGAGGAATCATCCTCACTATCAGAGCACTCAGGGTACGTAAACGCAGACCTAGTGGGGTGACTCGCGTCTACGGCGGCCAAATCAACCCCAGAATCTGAGGAGACAGAGGATGCAGATAAAGGCGGAGGAAGCTTTTTGCTCGTCCTATTTTGGAAGGCCATATTTACTTTGGACACCAGTGGCTGCAGGACCGCTGTCATAGCAGACAAAGCGGACTGGGACCCGTGGGCCCCGCAGCATCTGAGAGGGAGGTCAGGTGGTGACACGTGCTCCAGGGACTCCATGGGTTAACCTGGGGACCACCGCTAACCCCCCTGGCCCCCAGCACCCGCTCGACACTCCCAAACCGAAAAACCGGCAGTGCTCCAACTTATCAATAAATTCACAGATATTTCCTTACAAAATAACCCAACTGCAATGTTGCTTCATCTCCCACCAATGTCAAAGAAACGATACCACAAATCTTTACTTAAACATTTGTTAAATGCAGCACATGCTTACATCCCCGTTATGTGGAAACAACAGTCTGCCCCAACAGTCGCACAATAGCTCACTAGGGTGAACTAAATTGAGTAACTAGAGGACCTCACCTCGGCCCTTCGGGACAAAACGGAGGAACATAAGACCAGGTGGTTCTCTTGGAATCGCTTTCGCTTCTCGGATGAATACCTGAACTACGTTCATTCCACGTAGTAGTTTGATACCTGCTTTTTGATAGGCCACAGGCTGGACTTATTTTTTTAAGGCTCCCGAAGTAGTGACCTCCCTTCCCCTCCCAGCTTTTTTTTTTTTCTTTCTTTTCTTCCCTCTTCTTCCCTTTACTAATTTCTCTCTCATTTATCTTTTCTCTATCTTCTATCTGTATTAAAATATTACTGGATACGCACGGAAACAGACACACACAGTTATATCTGACGATTATACTTTCCATATATACTATGCTCTGAGACTTTTTCAGGAATAACTTCCAACTTAGAGACATACTTTATTTTTTCGTAGACCTTACTGTTTACTTTTAATGTATATCCTTACCATATTTAGCTAGAATTATTTCTATTCCTTACAGTGGACATTTCCAGAAACGGTTTTTACACATGGTACGCAAAATTGTTGGATTCAATACTGAGTCATGCACTCTTTTATGTGTTGCATATCCTCTAAATAAAAGATTAAAAAAAAAAATCAAATGTATCAGAATGACGTGTCAGATTTGGCCTTTAGTTTCTTCACTTGTTTGTGTCATACCAGTACAAACAAAAGAAATAAACATGAGAATGCTTAAACATTTGTAATTGCAACAATTTTCTTGGCGAAGTGGTGCATTATCTGACAGAAATATAGGGGTGACAATATTTTTGGCCATGACTACAAACTTTCTGCATATTTCATCTAGGACAGTTATACAGACAAAGGCGTCAGAACTCCAGATCTGCAAGAATTTAGGGTCAGTAAAAACAACAAAATCAACAGTATAGTTGGCCTGGAGTTCAGAGCAGTCAGGAACCTAGCATTTTTTAAAAGAGGTCAACAAAAAATGTCTCTCTAATCCAGGGGTGGGGAACCTACAGTTCGGGGGCCGTATGCGGCCCCCAAATTCATCTGGTCCGGCCCCCCATGCAGCTGAGTCTGTGTCTCTCAGCTGATCTGTCAGAACGGAGCCGATGCTTCCTGTATAGTTCCTGCTCTGTTATGACAGTCTGAGTGAGTCACAGGCAGAGTGTTATCAAATGCACTCCGCCTGTGACCAATACAGGAAACATCACCTCTTCCAGCCAGAGCCAGCAGTACCAGCCAGAGCCAGTATTACCAGCCAGAACCAGCAGTATCAGCCAGAGCCAGCAGTACTCATAGCAGTACCAGCCAGAGCCAGCAGTACTCACAGCAGTACCAGCCAGAACCAGCAGTACACACAGCAGTACCAGCCAGAGTCAGCAGTACCTACAGCAGTAACAGACAGCAGTACCTACAGCACAGTACCACCCAGCAGTACCCACAGCAATACCAGCCAGCAGTACCAGCTTGAGCCAGCAGTACCCACAGCAGAACCTGCCTGAGCCAGCAGTACCCACAGCACAGTACCAGCCATCAGTACCAGCCTGAGCCAGCAGTACCCACAGCAGTACCAGCCAGCAGTACCTACAGCACAGTACCAGCCTGAGTCAGCAGTACCCACAGCAGTACCAGCCTGAGCCAGCAGTATCCACAGCAGTATCAGCCAGCAGTACCCACAAGCCTGAGCCAGCAGTATCAGCCAGCAGTACTCACAGCACAGTACAAGCCAGCAGTACCAGCCTGAGCCAGCAGTACCCACAGCAGTACCAGCCAGCTGTACCCACCAGCAGTACCAGCCAGCTGTACCCACCAGCAGTACCCGCCAGCAGTTCTTTTCAAAACTTACCACCACAAAAAAGTCGACTGTGCTCCAGACTGACCGACACAAACCTGGAAAACCTGTTGCGAGTACCAACATCATCAATACCAGCTAACATCACACACCTCACTAAAGAGAAGCAGTTGCAGCCATCACATTAGGGGTGAGTTAATTAAATGTTTGACCAAATATAACAGGCTAATTTTTAAGGTGATCATTTTGTAAGGCCCCCGAATGATTTTATAAATACCCAAATGGCCCTTGGCAGAAAAAAGGTTCCCCACCCCTGCTCTAATCTAAATAAAAGCAGTGGTTTAGCAGCTATCATGCCTGTTCTTCAGCACAAGCATCCTCAATTCAAATCCTACCCACGACTTGTTCTTCTTGTGTTACTATGGGTTTTTCCAGGTACTCAGCTTTCTTCTTAAACTTCAAAGACATGGAGGTTAATTGGCTCCTGCATAAAATTTGCCCTAGTATGTATGTATGTATGTATGTATGTATGTATGAGAGATAGGCACCTCAGATTGTACGCTTTCTGAGGGCAGGGACTGAATGTATAAAATGTAGAGCGCTGCAAAAATTGTCAGCACTATAGAATGTCTTTAATAAATAAATAGTATTTACAGTAACTCTTTAATAACATTACTGCATTACTTCTTCCATGACACATCTCTCACCTTTCCTAGCTGCAGGCTCCGTCGTACATTCTCCAGCCTCTGGGCAGAGTCTAACAGTAAAGACTTCATGAAATGATAAGGAGACATATATTGTGCAAAACGGAGGGCAGTCACCATATAACCATCAGAGACAACGAGGTAATGCAGGCGAGGGTGACACGTGACAGAAAACCTCTGCCTCATTAGATCATCTTGAGATGCCACAGAACCAAGAGAGTCATTGGAATTATGGCTTTCCTGGAGGGGGACAGGCGGTCTGCAAAACAAGAAATGGAAACACTAAACAGGTTAAACTATATTATATTTATTGCCATTTGCTTTTCCTAAAGCGAGGCTTTAAAACTGGATTTTTGTCTTACCGTAAAATCCTTTTCTCTGAGTTTCACTGACGGACACAGCTCCATGTCTTCTATACCATTGGGCTTTTGCTGCTCTCTCTTCAGGAATAGGCTAGGCAAAAACAATTTTGGCTACGCCCCTGAGGCAGTCCCAGGGGGTATACCATCACGTCAGTTTGTAACAAGCAGTGTCAGAAGAATATATAACACAATCCAACCGAGGGGTGGGTGCTGTGTCTGTCAGTGAACCTCAGAGAAAAGGATTTTACGGTAAGACTAAAATCCAGTTTTCTCTTTTGTTCACTGACGGACACAGCTCCATGTCTTTAAGACCATTGGGATGTCCCAAAGCAGTGTCAACATGAGGAGTGGGAAAAACACAGCAAGAGATATAATTCCCAACAAGGCTAAACATAGCCAACCAGGTAAAACAGGACCTCAACCAGGAACAACTGGAGCTCACAACCAGGAAAAAATGACACCATCAAGAGGCGGGAGCCTCAGCAACCGCAGCCTGCAAAACTTTGCGGCCGAACACCGCATCGAAGATGCAAGTACATACACCTTATAAAATTTTGTGAATGTGTGTACAGACGACCACATAGCCGCCTTGCACACCTGAACCACTGACCCTGATGACGAAAGGCATAGGAGGCACTAAGTGCCCTCGTAGAATGCACCTTGACAGGGAAAGGAGGAACTTGACCCTTAATGGAATAGGCCTGCACCATCATCTGCCTGATCCACCTGGAAATGGTCACAGCAGATGCGGTTTGCCCCTTACGAGGTCCATCTGTAAGAACAAACAAACAAAGAATCGGATTCCCGAATCAGTTCACCAAACAGGTAAACCCGAATCACCCTGACCACATCAATGTAAAGCAATTTCCTTAGGATGTTTCAGCTTATGACATAAAGACGGTAACACAATATCTTCATTCAAATGAAACCCTGAGATAACCTTAGGAAGGAATGCCCGACAGGATCTTAACACCCCTTTGTCCCTATGAATCACCAGGTAAGGTGACCGACAGGACAATGTAGCCAACTCCAACACCCTACATGCAGAAGTAATAGCGACTAGAAAGGCCAACTTTCGTGACAGAGTGAGAAGAGGGAGTTCACAAATGTTTTCACATGGAGGCTTTTGAAGCACCGACAGTACCAAATAGAGATCCCATGGAGGTACCAGGGATCGCACTGGAAGAGCCAGATGACAAACTCCCTGAACAAAAGTGTGAGCAAAGGTCTTCGCAGCCAACGGTCTTTGGAAAAATATGGCCAAAGCGGAAATCTAGCTCTTGATGGTGCTCAGAGTCAAACGTTGGTCTACACCTAGTTGCAGAAACTCCAACAGGCGAGATACAGAAAAGGAACGGGGAGAAACCCCCTGGGAATCACACCAAGTAATGTACACCTTCCAAACTCTATGATAAACTTTCCTGGAAGTACATTTCCTAGCTTTTATCAATGTAGGAATCACTGACTCTGACAACCCTCTGTCCTTCAACACCTGGCTTTCATTAGCCAAGCAGTTAAAGCCAGTGACTATAAAACATATATATATATATATATATATATATATATATATATATATACTGCCTGGCCGGAAAAAAAAAAAAGTCGCCAGCATAAAAAAGGTCACGTGCTAATATTTAGTTGACTTTGATTACAACACGCATTATTTCTTTCTATAAGCTTCTGCAATGTCACAAGATTTATTTCCATCCAGTTTTGCATTCATTTTTCACCAAGATCTTGTATTGATGATGGGAGAGACGGACCACTGCACAAAGCCTTCCCCAGCACATCCCAAAGATTCTCAATGGGGGCGAGTTCTGGACTCTGTGGTGGCCAATCCATGTGCTGAAAATGTGGTCTCATACTCCCTGAACCACTCTTTCACAATTTAAGCCAGATGAATCCTCGCATCGTCATCTTGGAATAAGCCTGTGCCATCAGGCTGTATGTACCAAGTTGATTGATCAATCAATTTGGGTACAACTAGCCTGCCGTATTTTCTTGCGATTATCTATATACGTTATACTATAGCAGTCACTAGCGATAATCACTGTCTTCTCCTGGTGGGCCCCCCTACCCCACCGGAAGCAGACAATGGTTCGGCAGGAGGGATTGCCCTGTCAGCACTGTCTGTGTTCATGGAGAAATCTTGCAAATTTCTTTCCTGCAACCCTGGTTTATTTGTAAAACAACAAAAGTGTGTGTATGAAGGTATATATACCTGATTAGGGCATAGGATCATATGCACACATGATTGCTATGTAAACCACGGTTTTGCCCTAATCCTAAACAGTTAACCTTTCAGATTAGAAATAATGGTGGCACAAGGCATGCAAAATTTAAAGTCATGTCATACTGCACTGTATCAAGAATCAATGACTTCATACTTACATTATAACGTAACATTATGTCATGAGGACAGAACATGTAAGAGAAGGAAGCTAGAATGAGAAAATGAGGAAAGAAGAATAAATGAAGAGAGACACAGAAAACTACACAGAAAAATAGAGAAGAACGGATTACGTGGAATAAATAGATAGAGTAAAGCTAAAAGTGCGATGAAAAAGAAATGAAAACTTATATTTGAAAATCAAGATCATGGATTTTGGATGTGTTGTAGTTGTTTTCTTCCCTGCTGCACAAAATCAAAATCAAGCAAATTTTTTTTTTAGAAGTGAGTTATTAAACCCTTTCTTCACCAGACTAAAGTCTAAAGTCCCAAAACATTTTTTAGAAGTCAAGGACCCTATAGAATGAATTATGTAGATGGAATTTATGTTGCACGATATATGTACAATGCGTTATCAAATCTATATTTTTAATTAAATTCATCTTCCAATAATCAATAATCTAATAAGTATGAGGAAATCCAGTAAATGTTTACCACATATGTTAAGCCTAAAATCTGCATGCACCCGCAAAGCAGAAACATATTACAATATCCATGATTGTCAAAAGACAACACTTTTATAACATTTACAGCTCACTAATTCAGAGTTAACCATCAATGATGGATCTAGATGAATTCCTCCTACTTCCACATGCACAGTGATACATACCTGTGTTTTATAATCAGCATTTACAGACGTATATGCATCCTAGGTGAACATATATACAGTACATGGGTCCTCTTTAATACTTATTTTAATATCATTTAATATTTAACACTTTATATTTGTCTTTTCACTTAATTTATATCACAAGGGATCTGACAAGAATCCTATCAGACAGTAAATTGACAGTGAAAAAAAGGACAGAGTTTATATATAAAAAAGGTCAAGGACAGATTTAGAATATATTATACAAATGTCATCATGGGTGGCTCTAACTGCGAGAAGGCAGACTTATTTACTGAAGGATGCAAAGACAGATTTCTTTTTCTTACTGCCCATATCAACCAACTGCTTTCTTCCACAAGGAAACAGAACTGATACTGAAAGGTGAATCAACACATTTTATGTGCAATTACCTGTATGTGATTAAAGGATGAAGAGGGATAAACTCGGCGGGTCCAAATTCAACACTACATCCAGATGTTGTCAGAGTCAGGAGCTCACCCAGTCGTGTTAATAACAGAAGGGACCCCCTCTTCAAAACACAGGCTAAAAACAGGCTGTCGGCTGTCCATGATAAGTCTGCTACCCAGTAAGACCTGAGAAGGAAAGGAAACCGGTTTATAAAACTTCCACAGAGAATTTACTGATTTCCCTTTTAGAGTATCTCACCAAAAATTACATTATTGTCGCAGGAGATGCTCAAAATCCGATTTGTATCTTAGTGCAAACTTCTGGGAAAACCAATGAGCCAATTGAACAAGCAAGAAATTGCAAATTACATTTCTGGGGGGGGGGGGGGGGGTTCTGTACAGAATGCCTTGAGAAGCCATAATGCATTGCATTTTATAAAAAATTACAGCGCTGTAGATTAAAAAGGAAAGGTAATTTTTATTAACATTCAATCACAATATGACTTGTGTCGCAATTGTATATGCTATGTTATTTATTTATATTATTACTTGCAAATTTATATTTTTCCCACGAAAGTTGAGTTACTCCTTAAATTGGTTTTATTACAGGAAATCAAAGGAGGATTTTATGTTTTTCCACCAAGCCTATATATGGAAAAACAAACAGTCATGTGATCTCAACTAGGAATGGATTGTAAATTGACATACTGACATGGAGAACTGTCTGTTCAGGAATGTTGAAACTACAGAACAGGAGAAAAGTACATAGAGGCCTTCAACAGTAAGTTTATTTTTTCTTGTTTAATTACATATAAAAAAGATGATGGTAAGTAGAACCTGGATAACTAAGTGACAATACACGGTAATGTCTATGGAAGCAGAGGATCCAAAAACAAAATTATCTCAAGGGAAGCAATAGTGATGACTGAGAAAAAAACATGGTAGATTTTCTGAGAATAAATTGTTCCACCCCACCCCAAAGATATTGGGGCAATAGTTATGTTAGGTCAATAGTACCATCACAAAGGATTTCCACCAACCTTAGGTATCTGGTTGGGATCTGCTGGTTTTTACTGCTACAGCCCTTCAAACTGCCACACACAGTGACAAAGTTCATGGTGTTTACAAAGACGACACAGGTTGCCTGCAAAAAAAAAAAAAAAAATCTTAAAAAGTAATTATGTATTTCCATCATTTTTTCCCCAGAACAGAAAATTTCTGATAGTATATTGGTATATTTACAGCACCTTAGGGTCTTTCTGATTTATTGCCAAGGCTTGGACAAAACCATCTTTGGAAAATGCAGTCACCAGAGCTCCCCTAGACTTGACTGGCTCACAGGTGGGGCAGATGGTATCCAGGGGACAATCCTGTTGTGCCCAATGAACGTTGAATGGGGACACACTAAAAAGATTAAGTACAATATACAGATTGACAAGGATTATGCCTTCATGCAAAACAGTGGTAAGCCAAGTATGTCTACACAGTACAGAAGTTATACACACCGTCACCTGGAAAATAAGGGAAGATCCCATCAGCTGGGACAAAGACAGCAAAAAACACTTCTCAACTGTACTAAAAAGTGTTTTTTTTGTTGTCTACTGTGACAGTAAATCTCCCCAATTGTCGGTGATTAGGATACTAATAAAAACAAAAGCATACACATGCACACACACTTATAAAAAATATTAACTCCACACAAGGAAATGTTTGATATCGTAGACCAAATATATAAAAAAGCGAACCTGCTGTACTTCTGATCACCTTCAAGCCATCGCAGAGAAAGGAATGTCATCCTGAGATTGGCTCCAGAGTAGAAGACAAATGTACACAAGCAGCTGTCTCCCAATACCTGCAAAGTCATAGAAGTAAGAAAACAACACAAAATTAAAGAACGAATCATTCATGACTTTTCCACAAGTATTACATACAGTACATTACAGTACATACTGTAGAACTCAAAATACCAATAGACATACTCTGCATACGCTGTCCAATGAAGGTTATCATTTAAACATGTTTTGAATCTATGCCTTGCAGATTGGGCAGTATATACTGCCAGGGCACCTAAAGAGATATTTCAGTTATAACTGGAGTGCAATAGCCTGAGCTGCCTGCTGACTTAAAATGGGCTGAGAGAGCTTCCAACCAAAATTTCTAGTTCCGTTCCTGCCCTTTAGTGCCGGTTCATATTTGTGCGATCACAGAGATCTGCTCCTAAAATTATATGCGATGTCTGTGCGGTGCAAATTCAGCCATACAGTTTGTATGGCTGAATTCGCACCACAATGTCACTGAACACGCACAGGACCCTTTTTTTGGTCCGCAGCAGAATCGGATCGCATGGTGGTTCACACTAGTGCGATCCGATTCTGTGCAAACTCTCAGATCACACTGCGATATGATCTGGGAGTGTCGTTAACTTTGAATTGACACCCCCAGCGTATCGCATATGGCAGTGTGAACTGCCTGTGCTGCGGATGCGATACGGGAACACGCTGTATATTCGCAGCGCTCCCGCATCGCATAAATGTGAACCGGCACTTATGGAGCAATGAAGCCCAATGCCAGTCAAAACTTTTTTTTTTCCCTGTGAAGGGGCTGGATCCCCTGTCAATTTGTTGTTGTCTTAGCTTCCCCTCAATTCCTCTCCAACTTGGGAATATCAAGCGAAATTCCAGGGAAAGGAAAAAGTTTTCTTAGGTCCAGGGGCTACAAAAAGCACTTCCTATGCGATCCTCTGCTACATCCAGGCTCAAAGACCTGTCCCTGCACTCTCTTCTCCCCTAGGGTCCAAAGCAGGTCTTCCGACATCACCAAGACCAACACAGAGCTAACTACTAGTGTGTAAGGCAGTAGAACACAGCGAAGCCTGGCATTATAGCATAGGAGCAGGCGAGTGTTTTGCACCCCCAGAAGAAAAAAAGATATTAACCACTTCGGCTCTTGAAGGTTGTACCCCCTTAATGAACAGTCAATATTTTGCGATTCGGCACTGCGTTACTTTAACAATTGCACGGTCGTGCGACGCTGTACTCAGATACAATTGATGTTCTTTTTTTTTCCCCACAAATAGAGCTTACTTTTGGTGGTATTTGATCACCTCTGCGGTTTTTAAATTTTGCGCTAAAAACAAAAAAAAGGCGACAATTTTGGGAAAAAAAAAATATATTTTTTACTTTTTGCTATAAAATATTCCCAATAAAAAAAATGTAAAAAAATCAATTCTTTTTTTTTTTTTTTTTTTTTTTAACAGTTTAGGCCAATTTGTATTCTGCTACATATTTTTGTTTAAAAAAATCCCAAAAAGTGTATTTTAATTGGTTTGCGCAAAAGGAGATAGATTTTTGGACTTTTATTTTTTGTTTGTTTTTATTAGTAATGGCGGTGATCAGCGATTTTTAGCGGGACTGCGACATTGCGGCGGACGAAATCTGACACTAAGTGACACTTTTTGGGGACCAGTGACATTAATACAGTAATCAGTGCTAAATAATATGCACTGTTACTGTAAAAATGACACTGGCAGCGAAGGGGTTAATACCGGGGGTGATCAAAGGGTTAAATGTATGCCTAAAATATGCTAACTTAGCTGAAACACACGATCTCTGTGTGCCTGTCTGACAGAAGAGCCGCCTGCTTTGTTTACATAGGCAGGCGGCTCTCCTGTCAGTTTCTGTGAAGATCGCAGGAGGGCTTGGCTCCCGCTGTGTCCCGTGTGCTGCCGAAAACCACGTGCACATAATCACGTAGATCTACGTGATTATTCACAGCCGAGCTGCCCTGTCCCAATCTGCCCAATCTGGGGTCCCCCACCGGTGCTCCTGGCCCCTCTGTCCTTCCGAGTGCCCCCACAGCAAGCAGCTTGCTATGGGGGAACCTGGGTCGAGCCGATGCTCTGTGTGTCCATTCAGACACGGAGCCACAGCTCGGCCTGGCCCCTCCTCTCTTCTTATTGGCTCACTGACTTTGATTGACAGCAGTGGGAGCCAATTGTGCTTGCTGCTGTGTCTCAGCCAATCAGGAGGGAGAGTCCCAGACAGTCGAGGCTCTCGTGCAACATCGCTGGATCAAGATGAGGCTTAGGTAAGTATTAGGGGGGCTGCTGCACACAGAAGGATTTTATCCAAATGCATTAAATGCATTAGGATAAAAACCCTTCTGCCTTTAGAACCACTTTAAGAAAGCACTTAACGCTTGCAGTGTAGAGGCAGCGCAACTGCAAGATAGTATTTACATTTTTCTAACAAGCATTAAACAAGACATTCCAGATCTATCCAGCTGCTTGTACTGCAAAGTAGTTTATTCTCAAAGATCCTAAAAGATTACAAAGCAGACTTTTAAAGCCTAACTCTAGGTTTACAGTAAGCTTAAATAATATGCTAAGGCTCGTCTTCCTGGACCAGCCAAGCCTCCGACCATACTTGTGAATCCATCTTCTGCTTCCCATTTGAATGCTTCTTTTCAGCACATGAACTGATTGGCTCCTTGCACTGTACTACTTCTACCTCCCACACTCTTGCTCTGTTGTACAGGGACTGCAAGAGGCTGATACCAGGTCAAATTCAGGCACTTACACTGTCTCCATTTAAAACGGAATTTTTGTAAAATCTTACCTGTAAAATTCCTTTCTCTGAGTCCTCCGACAGTCGCCGCCATCTTCATATTCGTCACAATGGGGTATTAGACTTTGCTCCGTAGGAGTAGCTAGGCAACAGAATATGTCAGTATTAAAGCTTTTAACATATCCCCACCCCAGGGGGTGGTCCCCTCAGTCTATACCTTCCTGCTTCCTGCTTCAGTTTCAGTGGAATAGCAGTAGAGTACCTAAACCCCAAAAGATGGGCGGGGGCGGCGACTGTCGGAGGACTCAGAGAAAGGAATTTTACAGGTAAGATTTTACAAAAATTCAGTTTTCTCTTACGTCCTCCGACAGTCGCCGCCATCTTCATATTCGTCACAATGGGGACGTCCCAAAGCAGTGCAAACATGAGGGGTGGGAAAAGCAGCCGCGCCTAAAGGCAACGCAGTCTCCACATCAAGAAAGTAACTCAGAGATCTGGTAGAGTGCGCCCTCACAGGCATAAGGGAAACTTTTCCCCGCAAAGCATAGGCCTGTTCAACGGCCTGTCTGAACCAATTGGCGACGACAGAAGCCGACGCCGCCATGCCCTTCCGAGGACCCCCGAAAGGACAACAAAGAATCCGACTTGTGAAAAGATTCAGACGATTTTAGGTAAACCCTAATCGCCATGAACAGCATCCAAGGAGTGCAACACCACCTCCTCCGAATGTTTAGACTTCGCGCAAGGCGAAGGCAAGACAATGTCCTCATTGAGGTGAAATTCCGAAACCCTCTTCGGAAAAAAAGAAGGGTTAGGTCGCAAGACCACCTTAACCAAGTGATTGACCAGATACGGACAATGGCAGGACAGGCTGCCAGCTCCGACACTCTGCGAGCCGAATTGATCGCCACCAAAAAAGGTGACCTTCTAGGACAACATAGACAACGAGATCTACCCGATCCGTTCAAAAAAGAACCATGTTGTAACACGGACAGAACAAGATTCCAGTCCCAAGGAGGCAGAGGCACCCTCGTAGGAGGGACCAGATGCCCCCGAACAAAAGTGCCAATCAAGGAGATAGATGCCATAGGACGTTGAAAAAAGAATGGCCATCGCAGACACCTGACCCTTGATCATAGCCAGCGCCAAACGCTGTCAACACCCTTTCGAAGGAAGGACAACACCCCAGACACCGACCACGGCGAGGTGAAGACCCCCCTGAACTCACACCAGGCAAAATAGGCCTCCGAAATACGGTAAAAGACCTACCCCGAGGAAAAATCCCTCGCGTCGATCAAAGTGTGAATGACCTCAGGGGAGAGACCCCTATCCCTCAGGGCCTCGGTTTCAACAGCCAGGCCGGCAAGGCCAGCGACTGCAAGGCAGGATGAAATATCAGCCCTTGAGACCAGAGATCTTCCCGAAGAGGCAGACGCCACGGGGCGTCGACCGCCAAATGCACGAGGTCTGCGTACCAGGACCGGCGAGGCCAGTCCGGTGTCACAAGAATCACCGTGTTTTGGTTCCGAGACCAACCTGCGAAGGAACCTGGGCAGCAATTGAAACGGTGAAAACGCATACATCAGTCGGTACTGATGCCACGGAGCTACCAACGCGTCTGACGCGTCTGCCCGAGGATCGCGTGGCCTTGCCACAAACCTGTACACCTTGCTGTACAGACGAGACGCGAACAGGTCCACCTCCGGAAGACCCCACGTCGCGCACAACATCTGGAGAACACCCGGACGGAGGGGCCATTCCCCCTGGTCCAGGGACTGGCGGCATCAGATAATCCGCCCGCCAGTTCTCCAACCCCTGGAATGTGAACCGCCGATATCGCCGGGACATGCGTCTCGGCCCAAGACAGAATGTCGGCCACTTCCCGAGCCACCCGGGCCCTCTTGGTGTCCCCTTGGCGAATGACGTAAGCCACCGCCGTGGCAATGTCCGTCTGCACCCGAACCGGACAGCCCTGCAGCCTGTCCGGCCAACGTTGAAGGCAGAGAATCATCGCACGCAATTCCAGAATGCTGACCGGAAGGGAGGATTCCCCCTCCAACCAAGTTCCCTGGGCGGACAGAACGCCCAGAACACCACCCCAGCCCGACAGGCTGGCATCCGTGGTGACCACCTTCCATGTGAGAGGACGAAAAGACTTGCCCCCTGACACCGGCGGGGACAGGAGCCACCACAGAAGAACCCTCCTGGTGTGATGGCCCAACGAAATCCGGATCCAGAGATCGCGGTCGCCCGTCCCACCTGGACAGGATCTCCGCTTGGAGACCCCGCGTGTGAAACTGGGCGAAGGGAATCGCCTCGAAAGCCGAGACCATCAATCCCAGAATCTCATGCACGTCCGAGTGGACGAGGACGGAGCGTCCCTGAGGGACCTGACTTCCTTCCTGAAGAGTCCTGAGTTTGTCGTCCGGTAGGAAGACCTTCGCCTGGACAGAGTCCAGAACCATTCCCAGGTAAGGGAGACGAACCGATGGGCACAGTGCTGACTTTGGAAAAGTTATCGTCCAACCAAACTCCTGCAGAGACTGCATCGTAACGGACAGAGCCTTCTCCAGACCCTGGCTGGTCGCAGACCGAACCAGAATATCGTCCAGATACCCTAGGACAGAGACGCCCTGGGCTCTCAACAAAGCCAAAACCGGTGCCCGCACCTTGGTGAACACCCGTGGAGCCGAGGCGAGACCAAAGGGCAACGCCACAAATTGGTAGTGATCCTCCGCTATGGCGAATCGAAGGTACCTCTGGTGACCCTCGAAATTCGGGATGTGAAGACACGCATCCTTCAAGTCGATGGAAGCCATGAACTCCCCCGGAACCAGGGCAGCCACCACCGACCGCAGAGATTCCATGTGGAACTTGCGCACCCGCACAAAGCGGTTCAGCGCCTTTAAGTCCAGAATCGGACGTACCTTGCCCGCCTTCCCGGGCACGGTGAACAGATTGGAATAGAACCCCCGAAACCTGTCCCGATGAGGCACCGGGACCACCACTCCCTGAGCCCTCAGGTCCTGCACCGCTAGACGCAGATCCCGCAAACGCTCTGGGGACAGTAGAAGATTTGAGGGAAAAAATCTGCGCTCCGGCCTATAGAGAAACTCGATCTCGTAGCCAGATCGAACGATTTCCTGAACCCACCTGTCCCGGACCCAGGACAGCCATGGCTGAAGGAAACCGAGCAAGCGTCCCCCCACCCCAGAGTCGGGTGAGGGCGCCCCTTCAGGCCGCACTGTTGTGGGCCGCTGAACCGGACTGGCCGGACTTTTGCTTACCAGTCCACGGCTTCTTACCAGGAGCCGTCTTAGCCTTGTGGGATTAGGGTAAGAGCGTGCTCTTACCACCCGCGATCCCCCTAATTAACGTATCTAGGGACTCACCAAAAAAGGCGAGAACCATCATAGGGCAGATTAGCCAAGGTCTTACGCGAAGATTGGTCCACCGACCAACACTTCAACCAAACCAAAACGGCGAGACAATACCGCCACACCATGTACATGTGCAGCCAACGGAACCATATCCAGGTCCGCATCACACAAATACATGACACCCTGGTGGATTTGATCCACCATATCCAAAGTCGCCTGGAGGGCAGAATCAGCCACCAGGACGCGATTAAGCACCTGCGTCCAGCTCGCGACAGCCTGGGCCGCCATAAGTGAAGCAAATAAAGCTTTCAGCATAGAACCCATAATAGAATAGGCATGACGGGCAAGGGACTCCGTCCGTTTGTCCGTGGCATCCCGGAACACCGGGATATCCTCAGCAGGAATCGCAGTGGGCTTATTCAGAACCGCTATTGCGTGATCCACCGGAGGTGGGACACACCAACGCTCATCAGTAGTGGGCGTAAAAGGATAGCTCAGCTTAAACCTACTTGGTATAGCAAAAGGCTTGCGTATATTACGCCAATGTTCCTTTACAGCGCATTGAAAATCATCAGTGCAGGGAAATACCTGCGATGTTTTGCGTCTTTTCTGCGTCCCATAAGCCGCCAAGGCAGCAGGAGGACAAGGTTCATCCTGTAAACGCAGTGTTTGCTTGATAGAAGCAACCAATTCATCCATGAGTGCAAGCTCTTCAGACGAGCCAGGGGGAGAAATATCAACCCCCTCAACCTCAGCCTCCATTTCTGACCCTACAAGGTCCAGGGAGGAACGGGACCCCGACAAGGAGACCCCAGCAACAGCAGCCCCATCACCAACACCCTCTGAACCAGAGGAAATTGAAAACTCTGGGCCTTTGAGGATTGAGCAGCCATCAGCAATTGCACCTGAGTCGCAAGGCTAGCCACAATCGCAGCCAAATCCCCCCCCCCCCCCCGAGGGGGAAAACCGCTGTCCCCTGGCTTCCCACCAATGTGACAGGAAATTTGCTTTCCTGAGAATCCATGCCCCAAAAAGAGTAAAATAAAATGGGTGACCGCCCCTTTAAATAAGGCGCTGCGAACATAGCCCACCGCCACACAAGCACACCCACACCAGGGATCCCCACAGGGAGAAGTTATACTCAGGCAAGGATACAGAGAATAGAGGGAAAAAACCTGGAGAGACCGCTGCTGCTGCTGGCCAGATCGGTGCTCCTGTAGAAAAGGAATTGCTGATATTCAGGGCGCTCCATTAAAGCCTATGGGAGGCTACAAGAAAATGGCCGCCATGCATGTGTACCATGCGGCCGGAGCGAGTACAGCCAAAATGGCGCCGTTTGGCGCCGAAACCGCCGCTCCCCCACCTCATGA
This sequence comes from Pelophylax lessonae, assembly GCF_965119305.1. Taxonomy (NCBI): domain Eukaryota; kingdom Metazoa; phylum Chordata; class Amphibia; order Anura; family Ranidae; genus Pelophylax; species Pelophylax lessonae. The sequence continues at coordinate 79,275,812 of NC_138768.1, forward strand.
AGGTGGAATAAAAATACACCACATAGTTATAAAGAACATGGTGGACCGCCGCAGCGGCGCTGTAATGTGCCCCAAACATGATAGCAGCAAGTTCCACAGCACACAGCCGTTCACACACTCAGACTGACACAGAAGTGCAGCACAGCCCCCCTCCTTGCAGCCCACAGCATGCAGTGTGAGAGATAGGGAAACATCAATAGTGTGAACACAGGGCAAGGTAACACAGTCCCAGACTGACACCCCCCAGACAGACAGGTCCCCACATGAATACACTTACCTCTTACATGGCGTGGGGGACCCGCACAGGCGAACAAGCCGCTGTACATGAGACAGGGAGAGTCGCATCCAGGACGCAGCAGAAGGTGGGTTGAGAAACCGCACAGCGTCCAGTGAGGTAGCCACCTCACCCTAGCATCCCTGCACGGAACAGGGATGGGTCGTTCAGAAAACTCAGGAGCGGTACCTGACTGAACGCTCGATGGCGGGCTGAGAAGCCACTGACCCACAACCTGCGACCAGGGGAGTCAGCCCGAGACGCAGCCCGCATTATCCTCTTCATCCGAAGATCTAACTATTGCTGGTAAAAATAACAGCTAAATAAAGAAAGAGAGAAAAAACTCAAATAAAATCAAAAAAGAGAGAAGGCTGAGACAAAATGCCCCAGCATAGAGACATCCAGCTACTCCTGACAAGCTAGACATTGAAACTGAAGCAGGAAACAGGAAGCAGGAGGGTATAGACTGAGGGGACCACCCCCTGGGGTGGGGATATGTTAAAAGCTTTAATATTGACATATTCTGTTGCCTAGCTACTCCTACGGAGCAAAGTCTAATACCCCATTGTGACGAATATGAAGATGGCGGCGACTGTCGGAGGACGTAAAAGAAAATGGGATTTTTGGATTACCTGTAAAATCCTTTTCTTGGAGTACATCACAAGACACAGAGTATCTTCAAATCAATTAAGATAGAACCATGCATGCTACCTTCAGGTGATTAGATAATGGCAAAAAAAAGACAGGAAATCCCATCTCAGGCATTACACCTTCCTCGACAAAGATTCAGTTTAACAAGCCATGAACAAGAAAGGAAGAGGTATGGGATCATTGTGCCCTGTGATACACTCCAAAAAAATTGGATTTTTGACTTAACCAGTGGAATTCTTAACCATTGGGTTATACTGCCCCCCTACAGGAGTAGGACACTAGGCAGAAAAAATTTCTGGCTACACCCATGGGCAGTCCCAGTGGGTATATTACCTCTCTCTGCTATAGCCACTCACAGTTTTGTTACAAGCAGTGTCAGGAGATTTATAACTCCGTAGAGGGGTGGGTGCTGTGTCCGTCAAGGAACATCAGAGAAATGGATTTTACGGTATATAAAAAATCCCATTTTCTTTTTCGTTCATTGACGGAGACAGCTTCTGGTATTCTTAACCATTGTGATGTCCCAAAGCAGTGGTAAACATGAGGGGCGGGAAACAGCAACAGATTCCCAAGGTTAAACATCAGCCAACCAGGTAACAGGGGCTCAACCAAACAACTGGAGCCCACCTGAAAAAAAAATAAATAAAACAATACACCCTCAAGGAGGATTAGGTCCTCTTAAACAGCAGCCTGCAAAACCTTGTGGCCAAAGGAAGCATCCACAGATGCCAACACATCCACTTAAAACTTTGTAGAAGTGTGCACCGAAGACCAGGTGGCAGCCCTGTAAACCTGCGTTACTGACACCGGATAATGGAAGGCCCAGGAGGCACTCAGCGCCCTAGTAGAGTGCGCCTGGACAGGGAAAGGAAGAATCTGAACCGCCGTCTCTCTTAGACATCTAAAAATGGTCGCAGAGGAAGCAGATAACCCTTTACGAAGCCACCCATGAGCACAAATAGAGAGTCTGACTTCCTGAAAGACTCCGTAGCTGCCAGGTACACCCTAATTGCCCAGACCACATCCAAGGCATGCAAGGCAATTTCCTTCGGATGTTTAGGCCTAGGACGTAGGGAAGGCAACACAATGTCTATATTCAAATGAAAATCAGAGACCACCTTAGGAAGGAATGACTGACAGAATCAAAGCCCCACCTTATCTCTGTGAATCACCAAATAAGGTGAACGACAGGATAAGACCGCCAGGTCCGACACCCTGCGCCCAGAGGTGATAGCCACCAAAAAGGTCACCGTCTGGGACAGCGTAAGGGGAAACTCCTAAAGATTCTCAAAAGGAGACTTCTGGAAAACCGAAAGTGCCAAACTGAGGTCCCAAGGCGATCTTCCAAGAAGTCGATTTCCTGGCTTTTAACAGCATAGGAATCACTGATTCAGACAATCCCCTATCCCTCAGCACCTGGCTTTCAACAGCCAAGCCATCAAAGCCAGCGACAGTAAAGCAGGCTGGAAGACTGGCCCTTGGGGACAGCAGATCCTCCATGAGCGGAAGCCTCCAAGGAAATGTCGGCAACCAGTCGCACCAGGTCGGCGTACTATGTCTGGCGGGGCCAGTCCGGGGCCACCAAAATTACCGTAATCCCTTCTACCTCGAGCCTGTAGAAGCCTTGGCAGGAGCTTGAGATGAGGGAAGGTGTAAATCAGATGATACTGACCCCACGGGGCCACCAGCGCGTCTATGGCCTCTGCCAGTGGATCCCGTGACCGAGTCACAAACCTATGTACCTTACTGTTGAGCCGAGACGCCAACAGATGCACCTCGGGGATGACCCACAGAAGACACAACTGAGGAAACCCTTCCGGATGAAGAGACCATTCCCCCTGGTCCAACGCCTGCCAAATCCTCCTACCAATGTAACACTCCGGAAAAGTGAACGGCAGGGAGGGCTGGAACTAAACGTTCTGCCTAACTGAGAATGCTGGCTACCTCCAGAGCCACCAGGACACTTCTTGTGCCCCCTTGGAGATTGACATAAGCCACGGCCGTGCCATTGTCTGTTTGAATGCGCACAGCCTTGTAGACGATCCATCCAATGTTCCAGGCACAGCCTGATCACACTTAACTCAGGACATTGAGCGGTAGTCTAGATTCTTCCAGGGTCCAGACCCCTCTGAGCAGAACTGCCGAGGACACTTCCCCACCCGGACAGGCTGGCATCCATGGTGACCACTGTCCAATACAAGGGTAGGAAGGATTTTGCCTTGACGGAGCGCCGGGAAACAAAGCCACCAAATCAGGGACTGGATTGTCCAGAAACTGCAGATTCTCGACCCATGTGATAACAATCTCCTGTTGCAGGGACCCTGCATGGAACTGCGTAAACCGGACCGCCTCAAAGTTTGATACCATCAGGCCCTGTACCTGCATACAAGTCCAGGACGACCATCAGCTGGTCAGCAGAAGACGAACTGCTACCTGCAGTGTCAGAAATTTGTCCAGAGGAAGAAATACTCTGGCTAAGGCCGAGTCCAGAGTCAGCCCAGGATATATAGTTTTGTAGAAGGGTTCAAGGCTGACTTCCAAAGATGAAGAATCCAGCCAAACTCCTTTAGAGTTCGTATGGTGATATTCAGGTTTTCCGCTACCTCAGCAGAAGACTCTGCTCGCAGAGGGAGCTTGTATAAAATAGCCCATGAATGCAATCCCTCGCTGGTGTAACAATGCCAGTACTGGGGCCAACACTGTAGTGAAGACCCGGGGAGCGGAGGCGAGACCAAATGTTAACGCCCCAAACTGATAATGTTCCTCTCCCACTGCATATTGGAATGTGAAGGTAGGCATCTTTGACGTCTATGGAGGCAAGAAAATCCCCCTAATGCAGGGAAGCCACCACTGTGCGAATGGACTCCATCCTGAACTTCTGCACCCCCACAAAGCAATTCAGCGCCTTGAGGTCAAGGATTGGACACACCTTGCTCTTCTTCCTGGTAACCGTAAACAGGTTGAGTAAAAACCCCAGAAAAACATTCCGCAATCATAACTGGGACAATTACCCCTTGAAACAAAGACCTTGCACCGCAAGGGCCTGTAAGCAAACTGGGCACAGTCGCATGTTGGAAGGAAATAACCTTTCCTGGAGGGCGGGAACAAAACTTGACCTTGTATCCGGATCATATGACATTGTGGACTCATTTTCCGTGTACCAGGGAAGTCCACGGGTCCGGGAACCAGCGAAGACGTCCCCCCACCCCAGATACAGATGAGGGCGCACTTTCATGCTAAAGGAGCCTTGTCTGCGGGTCTGGAGAAGCCCAATCTCGACTTGCCAGACCAAGTTCGCTTGGATCCATCAGGAAAAGGAGGGCCCACATCTGCGACTAGGGTCCCTGTCCTTAGTAGCCTGTGGAAGAAAGGTACTCTTCCCCCCTGTGAGACCCTTAATGATGTTATCCAGGAGAGCTCCAAACAGGCGATCTCCTTGAAAAGGTAGAAAACAGTCATTTTTTTTTTTTTAAGTCTTGTCCACAGACCAGCATGTTAGCCAAGGATCACTGCCGAAACAGAGAGTTGAGCCACTAGGGGAGCTGCATCCAAAAGATGCAGCACAGATAAACTGCAGCCCCTGGACCAGCTGGCCCACCGGCTCAGCAAAGGCAAGTGGGAGCTCTTCCCCCTCCAGATCAAGGCGCAAAAGCTTAGTCAGAGTTTGCAACACCAGGGCAATGGTGAACACTGGCCACAATGCCGAGCCAGCCAGGGTGAACATATTATGGGCCACAGCCTCCGCCTTTTTTGTCAGCTGAGTCCTTAAAGGCGGGAGGACTCTTCAGCCAGAATCATGGTTGCTTTGTTTAACCTGGAAACCGGAGGGTTCACCACTGATGGAACAGACCATTTTTGAAAAGGGACTCATAGGGGTATTGCCTAGCAAATCGCTTAGGGACCCCAAGGGGATGCTTCGGTTGTCCTTACTCTTTCGCAACATTTTAGGGCGCGTGGATGCAGACCCATCAAGATGACCCACATCCGTGGCGGCCAAATCAGATTTAGGATCTGATGAGACAGGGGAAGGTGGCGGGGGGGGGGGGGGAGGTTGGTGAGCGCTTTCTGCTAGCCCGTCACCCGAAAGCCACCTCCACCCGGGAAACAAAGGACTCCAGGACCACCGCTAGTGTATGGATGGTCGGGACCCGGAGGGACCTGCAGCCTGAGAGAGGGGATTAGGAGGGGAGATGTGCTACAAGGACTTCATTAGCCACCTGGGGGGCCCACAGAATAAGTGTAAAAACACTGCTAAGGGACATCCTTATCATGCTGGCAGCACCACCCGGTCGCCAGCTACAAGCACCAATCGACCCTCAGCAGAGAGGGAGAGGACCCCACCAGACTCACCACTCGCAGAACCAGGCACCACTAGTCACCAGGAGAATCTGCACTGCATGTATGCGATCAGGAAGTGAAAAATATTTAGTCAGCACTAGGGGATGAGGAGGAGCTCCCACTGCCAAAAACTCCGCCCTTGGGCTCCACTGTCATGGCCGCCGCTATTTGCAATGGCAAACCACCGCAAAATGGCTTCTGTGCATTGTAGCCTATGGGCTACAAGAAAATGGCGGCACCACAACGCTCTTGGGGACCCAGGAGGTATCCCTAGCCACAGGACAGGCACAAGGCAGGAAGGAAAAGAACCCGGGGGTCCAACCTTCCCTTGGAGGGGCCCGCGTCCACCCCCAAAACCCTCTAGGGGAAGAGGGGGGATAGCTACCCACCATACCAGGAACCAGGTGGGCACCACTCCTGACAAATCCTCCTCTCCATCGAAATGGGGGTCTGTCAGCCAGGAGGAACGCTGCGACTCAGGCCGAGGCCAGGTCGTATGCGAACTCGCAAAACGTTTAACTCGCAGAGCCAGCCCCCGTCCAGTGGGGCTGTCGCAGCCGACCTAGCGTGGAGCTGAGGCCTGTGCGCGCTCGCTGGCAAGACTGGGGTAACCACTGGATCTAGATTATCCAGCCTGTTGCTGGAATGGTTTGTAGATCCAGGAGAAAAAATAAAATAAAATATTTGCCAGGACCAAAGATCCCAGCTAGGAACTAGGTCCTTACTCCTGACTAGGCAGAAAAAAAAAAACTGAGTGGCTATAGCAGAAAGGGAGTATATCCCCTGGAACTGCCCATGGGTGTACCCAGATTTTTTTCTGCCTAGTTTCCTACTCCTGTAGGGGGCAGTATAACCTAATAGTCAAGAATACAAGAAGCTGTGTCTGTCAATGAACGAAAGAGAAATTATTCTTTATCATTCATCCCAGGCCCAAGTATTCCAACCCCTGGGTCGGGACTAAAGCCTACGTCTGCAAGTTTAGAATCCATCCAAACCTTTCCAGAGTTTTCACGGTAAAAACTACAGCAGAGCAAAACACTCCTTCAGAAGTAAATTGTCCAAGTATCATATAACAGGAATACCCTGGGGACGCAGAAGTCCCAAGACTGGGGCAGGCACCCAGGTGAATACTCAGAGCAGTGGACAGGCCAAATGGCAGGACCACAATTTAAAACGATGTTCTTCAACTGAAAACTACAGAATCATTGAGTGAGGTGAAAAAATTTAACTTGTAGATAAGCTTCCTTGATACCAGGAAGTTTCCCTGTTGGAGAGAAGACACCAACTACTGCGCAGTGGAGCTTGGACATGGAGCCCAAAGCTTGAGGTTGGCAAAAATAATGCTTTTTGGAAGTTGAAGGTGCTGCAGTTTTTTTGCCCCACTGACTTCTTTGTACTCTTGCCCACGGTTATCTGTGGACGTAATCATCTAATTCTGGACTAAAAAGCATTCCCTGTGAAAGGGTAAGCCTTCAACATAAAAATGACAGGGCAACTCCACTAACACTTCAGCCATAAGATGCATGTGTACTGACAAGACCCCTAGTTTGGAAAGTTGCTGAGTTAGTTGAAACGTACACTGAAAAACAAAGGAATCTTTAAAAGTCCTCCAAAAGTTTGTCTATAGCTTCCTAAATACTGGGACCTCTTCTACTTGGACCATCAATGTATTGGTGAGATAGGAAACTGCCAACCAAATCCACCAAAAGGCATACTCCATTTCCTAGTGAACTCACTTTCCATGGAGTATTTCTGAGCAAATGTGTTATGGCAAAACAAACACTTTTTCAAGGTGAGCCCATTTTGCATACAAAACATTCTTCAAAAGAGGATAAACCAATAAGGATTGAAGAATGTTGTGGCAGATGCCAAAATCCCATAACTTTTGGAGCAGAGGACTCTGGAAACAGTAGCTTTAGGTTGGTCTGGACCAATTCCAGCAGAAAACTCACAAAGGCTTTCTGGGTTTGAGATAAAACTTGACCCCGGGGTTTCTCCACAGGAGATTCCCCAGATGATGATTCTTCTGCAACCACTTATACTGAAAGTACATGTCTTCCACTTGTCCTGTCAATAAGGAGGTGAGGGGGAACATTTTCACTTGCAACCAAGATGGTCAAAGCCAGAGAGTATTACAAAAAGCTGGTGTTGATAATCAGCAATTTCACATGAGAATTCCTCATCACGGTGGGCCATGTCATAAGGACCTTCAGTGACTCGTCTCAACATTTGGGGATTACTGCCCTGGACCTGTATAGCACCATGCCGGTCCACAAGGCAATATATCATTGCACAGGGTCCTGTCACGCAGAGTCCAGTGCCAACCAGCAACATTACAGGCTATCCCACGTCCTGTGCAGAGTCGGAGTACCATTCCTCTGGGTGCAGTAAAGCAGTAAGCAATGGATCCGAGAAAGCTAGCCTACTAATCCCAGATGGAACTGTTGGGAAGCTAGCTGATTTCTGTGCACCTGAAGGTGGCAGCATAACCCTATCAAAATGGATATGAAGATACCCCGTGTCTTGTAATGTGCAAGGATTACAGAGCCACAATAGTTTGTGTCATTTATATCTGTCTAGAGTTCAACTTTAACTCCTGGCAGCGAAATGAAACAAAAGGAAGGTAAGTATACGCTTCTGCAGAGGTCAGCATTAAAGTGAACCTGCTACTCTCCCATGCATGCGCAAAGCACATGTTCACTTTAAGAAATCAACTGAAGATCTTTATTTTCTGTAGCAAACCCTATTTCTAATGGAAACAATCCTGACACAAAATCTTAGCTAAATATGCACAGTTTCATATACAATGCAAATGAACATAAACTAAAAAAAATTAAAAAAACGTACTTCGCTCTTTAAAAACATGGCATGAACTCTTGCTTCTTTATCCTCGGTGCTTGGAAAAGCAACCGTGTTATGAGGTTCAATTTTAGTCCACCTGCCTGAAAGGGTCCGGTTTTTCTGGGGATTAGGCCGTAACTTTTCCTCTGTGTTTTCCCACAGGTACACACATCCTGTGTGATTGACCAAGAGCACTCTACTGCCATCCCCTGACACATACAGGTATAGCTTCAAAGAGGTTTCTGCAATAAGACAAACATAGTCAATTAATGAGTTTCCAACTGCACAACTGCTATACTTCCAACAGGGTACACTTCCAGTATCTATTTCCAAGCTTTAAACTTCAAGGAAATAGTGGGAACAAAAAAAACATAGGAGTGGTTGTTGCATATTTGTATTTAAATGGCTCTAATCCCTCCTTTACTACTTTTTTAAAATCAATTACCATACCATACTTTTTTATTAAGCATATTGTGTGCACATGGTACAAAAAAACGTTTGGCAGTGCTTTCGCCTCCCCGCCCCCTTGTGAGGTCATAGACCTAGCATGCCCCGGTCGAACCCCTGCTGAACCGGCAGAGATTTGAACCGTCTATGGATATTTCACCTCACTGATGAGATTTCCTCTCACTTGTAGTTGTGCTTGCAGGACAAACAGTGACAAGAAATCTCTGTAGTGGGATACAAATAGCAACAAAATTGATCGGTTTTTAAAGCTGAACTCCACCCAAAAGGGGCATTTCCTAAGTTCCGCTTTAACCACTTTAAGACCGGAAGATTTTGCTGCCTAATGACTAGGTCCTATTTTGCGATTCGGCACTGCGTTACTTTAACAGACAATTGCGCGGTCGTGCGACGCTGTACCCAAACTAATTTGACGTCCTTTTTTCCCACAAATAGAGCTTTCTTTTGGTGGTATTTGATCACCTGTGCGATTTCCATTTTTTGCGCTATAAACAAAAAAATAAGAGCGACATTTTTGAAGAAAAAAAAAAAATATTTTTCACATCTGCTATATAACATTCCCCAAAAAAAAATGAAAATCAAATTTTTTTAACATTTTAGGCCAATTTGTTTTCTGCTACATATTTTTGGTAATAAAAAAATTAAAAAGAAAAAAAAAAAAAAAAAAAATCGCAATAAGCGTATTTTGATTGGTTTGCGCAAAAGTTATTGGGTTTACTAACTACAGGAAAGATGTCATTTTTATTGTTTTTTTTTTTTTTTTCTAATAGTAATGTCGGCGAACTGCGATTTTTTGCAGGACTGCGACATTTCGGCGGACAGTTCGGACCACTGACATTTTTGACACTTTTGGTGTGATTCTAACTGTGGGGGGGTTGGGCTTGTGAGATGACCATAGAGACATGCGATCCTATATAGCAGGATTGCATGGTCTCTGTGATTATTTCAGGGAGAAGGACGGACGAGTGTGTCAACATCAGCCGTCTGTCCTTCTCTGTCTCTGCCGGCCGGCAGCGCGCGCTCGCCCCCTAGCTACTTCCAGGCGAGCGCCGCCGTACATCTGCGACTTATTTTTATCACAGGTAACTGGAGCTACACTTTTAACAATAATCTACTCTTTAAAAACATGTTGTTATCACTGGCCCCTTTTATCTACTGAGCATTCAAAAAAACAATTGTACAATGTCATAGCATTTCCAAACACTCTGATGTTTGTAAACTGTTGTTGTAAACCGAATCATGATTGGAGCCATCTGCATGCACTTTAAAAATACAAATACATGAAAGTCTTAATTTATTGTAGTAACTAGAATATGATTTTTCATTTAGGATGCTTTATTTCTTGGGATCTGCTTGCCTTGTGCGAGTAAAGTCAGCTGGGAAACGTCTGCAATAGCTGGCACAGTGAGCAGACTGTCCAGATCCTTACACCATAGTGACAGCTCCCCGGAGACATTCAGAGCAGCCAGCCAGGCTCCTGTGGGATGAAGAAAGATGAAGAATTCTTAAAGCACATCTAAACCTAAGAACAAAAATGCAATCCATTTAAGCTTACCAGTCTGTGGATGTGGTGTCTATATTAAGCTGGCCATACAATATGCACTTTCAGGTGTCTTTATTAGGCTGGCTATAATTATGCAATCTTCTTTACTTCAACCGCAGGTTGAAGGAAAGAAAATTGCTCCATTCCCCCATCAACACAGTCAGTGTTGATGGGGGAACCCCTCCAGCTGCACTACTATATTCTGACAGCGGGAAGTTTCCCCGTCATCAGAATACAATGATCGCTGCTGCCGACTATAGCCAGCGACAGTGATCGTACAAGAAAACCCAACAGCAGTCTATCGATCAACTTCAGTACAACTAGCCTGCCTATAGATGGATCAAATTCAGCCAGTTAAATCTGTCTATGGCCCACTTAAGTTTTCATTTTATTTTTTTGGGGATTTTTTCCTTTATTTTTACCTGGTGATCAAGCCAGTAACAAACTTCCCACCCCAGGGTGACGACAATCACTCGCCCTACAGCACTGATTAAAAAGCAGAATTCCTACCTTCGGACAGGATTACAGAACACCCCCCCCCCTCCATATCTTAGAAGGGAAGGAGTTTTGTAGTCCCTTGAGAGCTAGGAACAATGTATTGGAGTTGGAAAGTGGGGGGGGGGGGCTGAACTGCTCTGTGTGTCTATAGATGCACAGAGCCCAGCTCGGGAGCGAGCCCGCACGAGTGCCCCCGTAGCAAGTGACTTGGAGGAGTGGAAAGCACCAGCTGGGGAGGAGAATCAAGGCTGTCCTGTGCAATACCATAGCACAGAGCAGGTAAGTATAACATGTCTATTATTTTAATTAAAAAAAAAAAAAATTGGATTTTTGTCTTACCGTAAAATCCTTTTCTTTGATGTTCATTGACGAACACAGCTCCAGAATCCTCTTGACCGTTCAGTTGTGCTGCTCCCTACAGAAGTAGGACACTAGGAAGGAAAAAGCTTTACCATGCCTATGGGGTAGTCCCAGGGGATATACTCCCACTTACTGCAAGCAGTGTCAGAAGAAAAATAACCCAACTCAATAGAGGGGTGGGTGCTGTGTCCGTCAATGAACATCAGAGAAAAGGATTTTACGGTAAGACAAAAATCCATTTCCTCTTTCGTTCATTGACGGACACAGCTCCAGAATCTTCTTGACCATTGGGATGTCCCAAAGCAGTGTTAAACATGAGGGTCAGGAAAAAACACAGCAGAAAAAATGCCCAAAAGGCTAAATCTAGCCAACCAGGTAACATGGGAGCTCAACCAGGAACAACTGGAGCTCACCTGAAAAAAAAAAAACATACACCCTCAAAGAGGACCAGTCCTCTCAAACAGCGGCCTGCAAAACCTTGTGGCCAAAAGCAGCATTGCAGATGCCAGCACATTTATTTTACAAAATTTTGTGAAAGTGTGCAGAGAGGACGAGGTGGGCGCCTTGCAAACCACCACTGACGCCTGATGACGGGAGGCACTAAGCGCCTGTGTAGAATGCGCCTTAACAGGGAAAAGGAGGAACATAACCTTTGATTGAATAGGCCTGCACTGCCTTCTGTCCAGGCCATCTGAAAATGATCGCAGTAGACGGGGGCCAACCCCTTGTGAGGTCCATCCGTAAAGACAAAAAGTGATTTCCTAAATGATTTGGTTGCCGCCAAGTACACGCCAATTGACCGGATCACATCCAGGGAATGCAAGGCAATCTCCTTATGATGCTTAGGCTTAAGACACAGGGAGGGCAACACAATGTCTTTATTCAGATAGAAACCAGAGACAACCTGAGGAAGGAATGACTGACAAGGGCGAAGCACCACTTTATCTCAGTGAACCCCCAAATAAGATGAACGACAAAGCAGTCAGCTCCGACACTCTGTGTGCAAAAGTAAATCGCCACCAAGAAGGTTACCTTCTGGGACAATGTAAGCAGAGGAATCTTTCAAATTATTTCGAAAGGCGGTTTCTGAAGAAGCAACAGTAATAAATTGAGATCCCACGGAGGCAACAGAGACCGCACAGGTGGAGCCAAATGGCGAACCCCCTGAACAAAGGTGTGAATCAAGAAATGCATAGCCAAAGTACGTTGAAACAAAACCTGGCCCTTGATGGTACCCAAGGCCAGGCGCTATTCCACACCTCTTTGGAGGAATGCCAAAATTCGAGCCACCGAAAAGGAATGGGGAGAAACCCCCAGAGACTCACACCACACAATGTACGACTTCCAGATGTGATGGTAAATCTTCCTAGAGGTAGATTTTCTAGCTAAAACAATGTGGGAATCATCGAGTCAGACATCCTTCAGAACCTGGCTTTCAACAGCCAAGCCGTTAAAGCCAGCGACTGTAAAGCAGGATAGAAGATTGGCCCTTGGGCCAATAGGTCTTCTCTGAGAGGGAGTCACCAAGGGACATCGGCGACCAGCCGAATTAGATCCGCGTACCAAGACCAGTGAAGCCAGTCTGGGGCCACTAGGATAACCTTATTTCCTTCTGCCTCTATCCTTTGTAAAAGTCTTGGCATAAGTTTCAGAGGGGGAAAGGCGTATCTTAGACGGTACTGGCCCCAAGGAGCCACAAGTGCGTCGGGGACATCGTCTTTGTACTCCTCACCTGGTTGCCGCCACACACGCTTGACACCATCTGAACCAAATAAGTTTATCTTGGTCTCATCAGACCACAGGACCTGGTTCCAGTAATCCATGCCCTCAGTCTGATTTTCTTCAGCAAACTGTTTATGGGCTTTCTTGTGCATCATCTTTAGAAGAGGCTTCCTTCTGGGACGACAGCCATGCAGACCAATTTGATGCAATGCGCGGCATATGGTCTGAGCACTGACAGGCTGACCCCCCACCCCTTCAACCTCTGCAGAAATGCTGACAAAAACTCATACGTCTATTTCACAAAGACAATCTCTGGATATGACGCTGAGCACATGCACTCAACTTCTTTGGCTGACCATGGCGAGGCCTGCTCTGAGTGGAACCTGTTCTGTTAAACTGTTGTATGGTCTTGGCCACTGTGCTGCAGCTCAGTTTCAGCGTCTTGGCAAACTTCTTATAGCCTAGGCCAGTGATGGCGAACCTTGGCACCCCAGATGTTTTGGAACTACATTTCCCATAATGCTCATGCTCTCTGCAGTGTAGTTGAGCATCATGAGAAATGTAGTTCCAAAACATCTGGGGTGCCAAGGTTCACCATCACTGGCTTAGGCCATCTTTACGTAGAGCAACAATTCTTTTTTTCAGATCCTCAGAGAGTTCTTTGCCATGAGGTGCCATGTTGAACTTCCAGTGACCAGCAAAGTGGTAACACCAAATTTAACACACCTGCTCCCCATTCACACCTGAGACCTTGTCACATGACACCAGGGAGGGAAAACGGCAAATTGGGCCTAATTTGCACATTTTCACTTAGGGGTGTACTCACTTTTGTTGCCAGTGGTTTAGACATTAATGGCTGTGTGTTGAGTTATTTTGAGGGGACAGCAAATTTACACTGTTATACAAGCTATACACTCACAACCTCACGACTTTACATTGTAGCAAAGTGTAATTTCTTCAGTGTTGTCACATGAAAAGATATACAAAAATATTTACAAAAATGATAGGGGTGTACTCACTTCTGTGAGATACTGTATATTATATATATATATACACATGTAAAAATCAGCATTTTTTGCAAGTAGGTTACTTAACACTCCCAAATGTTACATACGGTATACATACAGTGTGTGTGTATGTATGTATGTATAATATATACAGTGGGTACGGAAAGTATTATGGAAGCCACTGTGCTCTTAGGAACCTTAAGTGCAGCAGAAATCTTTTTGTAACCTTGGCCAGATCTGTGCCTTGCCACAATTCTGTCTCTGAGCTCTTCAGGCAGTTCCTTTGACCTCATGATTCTCATTTGCTCTGACATGCATTGTGATCTGGAAGGTCTTATATAGACAGGTGTGTGGCTTTCCTTATCAAGTCCAATCAGTATAATCAAACACAGCTGGACTCAAATGAAGGTGTAGAACCATCTCAAGGATGATCAGAAGAAATGGAAAGCACCTGAGTTAAATATATGAGTGTCACAGCAAAGGGTCTGAATACTTAGGACCATGTGATATTTCAGTTTTTCTTTTTTAATAAATCTGCAACAATGTCAACAATTCTGTGTTTTTCTGTCAGTACGGGGTGCTATGTGTAAATTCATGAGGAAGAAGAATGAACTTAAATGATTTTAGCAAATGGCTGCAATATAACAAAGAGTGAAAAATTTAAGGGGGTCTGAATACTTTCCGTACCCACTGTATATATATATATATACACACACACACATATATACACACACATATATACACACATACACACACAAAGACATAAACCTTTACAACCTCTTTAAGACCAGTCACTGCTTCTCTTTCTCAGGATGATGCAAGGTGACTGGACAAGTTTTCCACAGACAGCCTGCAGTGCGTGGATCTATTTGGTCCCTGCCATGGCTGCTCTGTTCCAGCGCTGCAGCATGGGTAAGGCTCTACAGCAGGGGTCTACAAACATTATAAAGAAAGGGCCAGTTTATTAGTAGTCCCTTAGAAGTTTGTGGGGCTGGACAGTGCCCAGTGGGGTAAACAATGCCAGATCTTTGGTATTCGGGGAAGAAATAGGTGATGTCAGTGGGAGAAATGGTGCCCAAATGTTGTGGTCAGTGGAAGGAATTATGCCCCAAGTTTTTGTCAGTGGAAGGAATAGTGCCCCATTGTTGATGTCAGTGGCAGGAATTATGCCTCATTTGCTGGGATCAGTAGCAGGAATAATGCCTCAAGGGCCGAATAAAGGCAAACAAGGGGCCAAGTTTGGAGACTACTCTACAGCATTCAACACTCTCAGGAGTGTCATATGCCTGTTACCTGCCCTCTACTTCAATGCTGTGTCAGGGATGTAATCACAGCAGCTGTCAGGGATCATGCATTTGTCATATGTAGAAGTGTCTTACAGAGGCTGCATTCCTAGTACCAAGATAAAGAAGGAGACACAAGCCACAAAAGAGATGAGTATTGAAGGCAAGTGGCAACACTACCAAGGTAAATACTCCAAGCTATAGAAGAAGCAGAGATATCAGTTTTGGTGGATCTGATCAGTAAAAACTAGGAAAGGACATTTAAACACAGTCTGTTATCCTGTGATCTTTGTTCTCAATAAAGGCAGATTTTTTTTTTTTTTTTTTAAGATCCAGATTCACACTTGTGCGTTGTGGTAAAGCATACAACATGCGAATAGTGTACTGTGTTGCAGTGTCATTCCTTTTAAATGCACCCCAATGCATTATCACAGTAGTAAATAATGCACCTGCAATGCAGTGCACCACAACGCACATGCTTTAGCAAATGATAAATCATTACATTAATACAACATATAGTCTGAACTCCTCAAAAGAAGGGTCCTTTGTACCATTAGCAGATGTAGCAAGGGTCACAATGCTGCTTTTCTTAAGTAATGGCTTCTTCACATTGCCTGAGCGCAGACTGATCTCTCGTATACGATTGTCGTCCACCAGGAAAACAGCTTCCTTTTCCTAAGACAATAAAATGGAGAAAAACAAAATGACGATAATCACAAAAGAAAATGAACAGACCAAATATAAATATATGGTGTACTGACCTGCCCCAGCCAGCAAAGCCTTGCACAGGACTTCTTCCTCTTGATGCTAGTAGACAGCAGAACTTCGAGAGACACTTCCATGTTTATTGGCACGTCAGTAATCCCCCACAGACCAGCTGGACCCACGGCCACAGTTCCTGAGAAAATGGCACAAAGAGACTACATATAGTACTGGGAAAAAACGTTGTAAATGGAGGATGCCTAAAAAATAGTATAATTAATATTTTTATGAATTAATCTACAAGGTACATTAAATATTGGGTATGTCCACCATTTGCCATATAAACAGCATCAATTTGCGTGGGTACACTTGCACACATTTTTTTTTTATATAATCAAGAAAAACAGCGCTTGCAAAAATATTAATAATTTTTTTGCAAGTGCTGTTTTTCTTGATTATATTATATATCCGAGGCTTTTACTTGGTGAGCAGCTGCTGCAATATTTAATTTCACATTTAATATTTTTCACTTAGGGTGGGTTTAATTACAATTTTCATTTTATTTTTTTTTTTTTTTTTTTTTTAAGTAACTCAGCAAGTAGATTGTCCCCAAGAGGAGAACTAGCCACAGCTCTTCCGTGGATTAACAATGTCTCAGTTGCTTTCGTCTCTTTATGTAATACAAGACGGACTCAGTAATGCTAAGACTTTTGTGGGAGCCATGCTATCTCTTCCAGGAGATGAACATAGTTCTTATGACCTTGGCTTTATGTTTGGAGTTATTGTATTACTGCACAATGAATTTGGGACCAATCAGATGTCTCCTGATGGTACTACATGATGAATAATTATCAGCATGTACTTTTCTGCATTGAAAAACCAATATTTCTGACCAAATTCCCAACTCTATGTGACGATATACAGTATTAAACCTTCAAGCAATGCACCATGCTTTACTGTTGCCTGTAGACACCCATCCCTAAACCTCCCACACAGGGGCCGAATATCGGCCGAACTTAGCTGGTACCGAACCAACATTCAGCCACTGTGTACAGGTCCTTGTCCAAGAGAAGCTGATCTCACAATCCGCTTCTGTCGAACAAGCATGCTGGAAAACAAGTAGCCATCAGCATCTGTTCAGTGCTTGAAGCCACTGGCTGCGGGTGCTCCTTCCTGTATTCTGGTGGAGAGAATAGCACAGCGAGGAAGTCGCTGTATACTAATATTACAAAGTTAGTACAGTGACCTCCTCGGTTTTTTTTTATGTTCAGCCCACTGGGTTGAACGAAAAAAAAAAAAAAAACCACTTAAAGCGGCTGTATACCCATCCAAACCAGTTTCTTTAAAATTAATTAGTGCAGGCTATAGTACTGTGTGCTCTGTCTTTATCGCTTCTTACCAGCTTGCTTTCAGTGTAATCCTTCTGTTTCTTATCAATGACGTCACCAGCGCATGCGCTGTTAGCCCTATTTTTCCGGCAAGCTTATGCTGCTGGAAAAATGCTGTGTTTATGCCAGGGCTGCGTCATTTCCTAATGTTGGCATCCGCCCCGAGATACCGCGACACTCCTTCCGCATTGAGAAGCTGGGCAGCAGCAGGATTGGCTCCTATTCGCTGGACATAGTTTCCAAAGTAAACAGAATCGAAAACGAGGCTTGGCTTGGGGGGAATGATGCGCCTGCGCGGGATTGCAGACACGGAGAAAGGGTGAGGGTGGAAATACATTAATGTTGGGACGCCGAAGACAGGACTTATAATGGCGCCGGCTGCATATAAGCTGGAGCGTTCAGAAAAAGTTTTATTGGAGCAAGTAAGAACCTTTTATTTGCATACTGTATGCGGCACAATGATTATAAAGAGCCACATGAAGTTACCTATTGCAGATTCGGAGTAAAGTTGTCTGAGTTTACTACCACTTTAAAGGATAAGTCCACCTTTGGGAATATGTTACATGTTCCATCGGTTTTTAGCCTGGAACATTTAACATGGGGGAGAAGTTCCCCATACCAGCTGTCACTTTTTAGAAGAGATTGCGGCCAGGTCATTCATTCACAGTTATGTGAATAAATGAACTACAAGACACTGCAATGTTTGTGGCCGTCATTCTCAATGAACTACCACAGTACTGTTGAGCACTCTTATGATACATTGATTCTTCCTGTCAGTGTAAAACTGCCTGTCTTTACGCTATATGAGCAGACAGCTTACACTGACAGTCTGCAGGAGATCTGCATGGCATCAGTAATCTGCTGATCGCTGGTGCAATGCTTCCAGGCTCCTAAAAAAAAAAAAAAAAAATAGTAAATGCACATTTTTTTACCTGCTACCATGCACAGGAGTCACATCGCTTTACCTGCTGACAGGCAGGAGGGGAAAACTACAATGCTCAAAAAAATTTGGAACACTTTTTAATCAGAGTATAGCATCAAGTCAAATAAACTCCTGGGATATTGATCTGGTCAGTTAAGTAGCAGAGGGGGTTGTTAATCAGTTTAGCTGCTTTGGTGTTAATGAAATCAACAACAGGTGCACTAGATGGGCAACAATGAGACAACCTCCAAAACAGGAATGGTTTTACAGGTGGAGGACATTTTTTTCTCCCTACTCATCTTTTCTGGCTGTTTTTCACTAGTTCTGCATTTGGCTACGGCCAGTGACACTATTTGTAGCATGAGGCGATACCTGTAGCCTATAGAGGTTGCACAAGCAGTCCAACTCCTCCAGGATGGCACATCAAAACGTGCCATTGCCAGAAGGTTTGGTGTGTCTCCCACCACAGTCTCAAGAGCATGGAGGAGATTCAAGGGAAACAGGCAGTTACTCTGGGAGAGCTGGACAGGGCCATAGAAGGTCCTTAACCCATCAGCAGGACCGGTATCTGCTCCTTTGTGCAAGGAGGAACAGGATGAGCACTGCCAGAGCCCTACAAAATGACCACCAGCAGGCCACTGGTGTGAATGTGTCTGACCAAACAATCAGAAACAGACTTCATGAGGGTGACCTGATGTCCTCTAGTGGGCCCTGTGCTCACTGCCCGGTACCGTGGAGCTCTATTGTCATTTGCTATTGAACACCAGAATTGGCAGGTCTGCCACTGGCGCCCGGTGCTTTTCACAGATGAGAGCAGGTTTACCCTGAACACGTGACAGACATGAAAGGGTCTGGAGAAGCCACGGAGAACGTTATGCTGCCTGTAACATCGTTCAGCATGAGCCGTTTGGTGGTGGGTCAGGCTTGACAATGGCACCCTGACTGCCATTTGGTATCAGGATGAACTCCTTGAACCCAATGTCAGACCCTACACTGGTGCATTGGTCCTGAGTTCCTCCTGGTGCACGACAATGCCCGGCCTCATGTGACAAGAGTATGCAGCCAGTTTCTGGTGGATAAAGGAATTGATATATTGAATTGCCCTCACCTTAAGCTCGCCTGCCCTAAATCCATAGGAAGACCTCTGGGACATTGTTTCTGTCCATCCGACGCCGCCAGGTTGCACCTCAGTCTGTTCAGGGTCTTAGTGATGCCCTGGTCCAGATCTGGGGAGGAAATACCCCAGGAAACCATCCGTTGTCTCATTAGGATCATGCCCCAATGTTATCAGGCATGCATACAAGTGGGGGCCATACAAACTACTGAGTACTATTTTGAGTTGTGAAATGAAATTTCAGCAAAATGGACTAGCCTGCTGCATCATTTTTTCACTTTAATTTTTGAGGTGTCTTTGAATTCAGCCCTCTGTAGGTTGATAATTTCAATATCCATCAAAGGATGTGGCATCCTTTCATTCCTAACATTACCCAGTCCATATCAGTATAGATATCCAGCATGAGATTTTTCACCATTGAGACCTGATGTGTTTTCAAAGTCTTCCTTTAATTCTTTTGAGCAGTGTATATGACAGAAGAGACCTCTTCACTTTACCACCAATTCAAGTTGCAAAAAAAGTCAGACATGGTTGTACACATGTTGTGGCAATATCACCCAACTGTCTCATTCAGCAGGTAGAACCATTGTCAAACACCATCCATCCATTCAAGTTGATGGGGTAATGCAGCAACCACGAGCGATGCATGTGGGTACGGCACAGCATTTAGAGAGTTAAAGTGGTAGTAAAGTCAGTTATTGTAATTGCTGACAGGGAGGGTTTTTGTAACAGAAGAGACCCTAAAAGTATCTTCTGTCACACATCTCCCCCTTACCTGTCAGCGAGTAAGGTGTTCTGAGCCGCACATGCGCAGCTCTGACCACATTTACAGCCCACTCTGTGTGCTGCTGCAATGTGACTCCTGTGCACATGCGCAGGAGTGACGACTCCCCGACACAGCCAATCAAGCGCCGAAGATTGCAAAACCTGAAAACAGACCAAGCAAAGATGGCAGCTGCAGAGGACAAGGGAGAGTGGTGAGAGCGCGGCCCTTGAGGGCTGCGTTTGTAGGAAAGTCTGTAATAAAGTACTAGTATGCAGTGCATATTAGTACATTGTGGCTTAAGGCTGCTAGGAGATCTGTTTTTTTTTTTTTTTTCTATTCTAGACTTTACTACCGCTTTAAAACAGATCGCCTCCTTACTGCTTGTCAAAAGCTTCTAAAAAGCGATCCACTGAAGAGCACTGCTCACATGGGCAGCAAGATCTGCACAACTAGTCTTAGCTCAACACGAGAACAGGTTCTGCAGTTTTAGTAGGCACTAAAACAAACAATTCCCAGGTAACATTTGCACTCTAATTACGGTTTATGTTACGTTACCACAGGAAAAGTTGCAACCATATTATTAAAGCGGTTGTAAACCCAAAAAGTAAAAAAAAAAAAAAAACCTGCAAGACAAAGGCATAATGAGCTAGTATGCATCGCATACTAGCTCATTATGTATTACTTACCTTAGAACGAAGCCCCGACACGGACCCCCGGACATCGCTGCGGGCGCCGCCATGATCCCTCACGTCTCTTCCGGGTTCGGCGGCTCCGGCGCTGTGATTGGCCGGAGCCGCGATGACGTCACTCCCGCGCATGCGCGCGGGAGTGATTTTCCGGCAAGCTCCCGGCAAGCAAAACTGAAGGTCCCCCCGGACCTTCAGAGCGCATGCGCCGCTCGTGTGAGCGGCTGCATGCACTGCAAATATCTCCTAAACCGCGCCGGTTTAGGAGATATTAATTATACCTACAGGTAAGCCTTATTATAGGCTTACCTGTAGGTAAAAGTGTAAAAAAGCATGATACTACCGCTTTAACTTTGCTTTGATATATATAAAACACCGACAAACTGCATAACTGTTCGATGAGTAATCATGCAGTCATTACATTGAAAGCTAAAAGAACTCTGTTTTTTCCAATTCAAGGGCTTGTGTCAACGGGTTTTGATGAACAAATGCAACATGTTTTTGAATTTAGTTTGAGAGATTTGTAAGGTCATTTAATGCATAAGCAGTTGATCTGTACATGACCTACTTCAGCTGCTGCATCCCCATGGACTTGTATGGGAGGAAAAGTGAACAAAAGTCCACCGACACATTTTGTGCACTGCAATTATCCTAATGTTGCTGCTAAAAAGATGGACACTTCACTGTCCCTGTCACAGCACTGCATAGCATATAACGGAAATATAAAGAATATTTTATTTAAACGAAAAAAAAAAAATTATCCAGCTAAATGATTCAGCATGGTGTGTGCTCACCACCCAGGTACATTCTGTCATCTTCTTTGGCAATGCCTCTTGATTCAGGGATATTGGAGGCAGATAGCTCAGTTCATGCACGATGACATGTGATCCCCCTGACTCTTTGCCCTAAGCTTTGTCTGTTGGGTATTTTCCCAGATGGAGATCTAGATAAGCCCACTAAAATCTTTCTCCATGAGATCTTGTTTATCGCTAGGAAATGTATTGCCATTGTATGTGGATGCGCACTGTACCACATACTCTTACATCGTTGAAGCTGGCGGTCAATAACGTATTGCCTTATAAGCGTCTGATCTATATTAACAGGGGATGCCCTACGTAATTTAACAAAAATATGGGACAGGTGACTCCAGGAGCCTCCTGCGGGGTCATAGAATGAAGCGGTTTTTACATAGTTACATAGTAGGTGAGGTTGAATAAAGACAATAGTCCATCCAGTTCAACCTGTGTAGGTGTGTGTGGCTGTAATCATCTCTTATACCCCTGAATGTTCTGATCCTTGAGATGTACATCTAAGAGTCTTTTGAAAGCCACATACTTCCCGCAGAAACCACCTCTTGTGGTAGAGAATTCCACAATCTTGTAGCCCTAACAGTAAAGAACCCCCCACGTTACCTGAGGTTAAAACGCTTCTCCTCTAATCGCATTGTATGCCCTTGTGTCCTCATGCAATCCTTTCGACTGAATAGCTTTTTTTCTATGCAGAGATCACCATTGAGATGTTTATAAATTGCCATCATGTCCCCTCTCAGGCATCTCTTCTCTTGGGGACCAGTGACACTGATACAATGATTAGTTCTAAAACATACGCACTGTCACTGTACTAATGACACTGACAGGTAAGGGGTTAACATAAGGGGCAATCAAAGGGTTAAATGTGTGCCTAGGGAGTTCTTACTGTGGGAGAGGTGCTTGTTCTATGTGAAGGTGGAGATGTGTGTTTCTGCTTTGCTTTACCTTCCCATCTCACAGAACGGCGATCTGCCACAGATTGGCGGGTCCCAGCCGACATTGCGTTGGCCAACCGTGTCCATGTATGCCACAAATCAATGTTTTGTGTGACAGAGCCCTGATCTCAACATCATGGAATTTGTCTAATATTATATGAAGAAACAGAAGGATTTGAGCCAACCTACATCCACAGAAGATATGTGATTAGTTTTCCATGATGTTTGGAACAACCTACCTGCAGAGTTCCTTTAAAACCTGTGTGCAAGTGTACCTAGAAGAATCAATGCTGCTTTGAAAGCAAAGGGTGGTCATACCAAATATTGATTGGGTTTGGATTGCTTTACATTTTGTTAATTTAGAAAAATAAACTATTAACACTTCTATTTCCCGAAAGCATTCTTCATTTACCGCATTGTTTCTTTCACACCTGCCTAAAACTTTTGCACAGTAGTGTAGGCACAGCATACTTCCACATTATGATAAATGTAACTTCTGTACTGCTTTTTCTCCAGACCTGAGAGATCCACACTCCCTGTCACTGCTGTTTTCTGCCATCACCTTCTTAGCCAACTATGGTGGAATCTTCCCATTTCAGCCACTGATAAAGTATGTTAGCTTTTCTCAACCCTTCAGGACGCAGGGAACCCCTACTAAAAATTACTATAAGACATGATATATTATTGTGATGGTCAGTTGGAAGAATGCTCCTTACAGATAGCCAACAGGATCAATGGTGTCAGGGGTAACTTATCTGAGAGGCAGAACATTCTCATTGCTCAAGGAACCTCTAGCAACCTATAGAGGAACCCTAGAGTTCCATGGAACCCTGGTTAAGAAACCCTGATTCATTTCCTATGCATATTTGCTGGAGCTTTATTACCCCAGCACCATTAAAGTCTTATGACAATCCTGGAAGTGTACACTACACTGTATTGCAAAGAAACAATAAAAAATTCTAGGAGAAAGTTCATTTCTGGCAGAAGAGAGTTAAGCATCATTTACACTGGAGGCAAATGGCTGGTAAAAACAGGTGGTAGAGCTGCGTTTTTACCCCCCCCCCCCCCATTTTCCCAACTAAAACCTACTATACACATGCTGCAGAAAATATAACTTGGCATGTGGAGTTTGACAGGTGCCACTGTCTATCAAACTAGCCCATTAAAGTCAATGGGACCATCCAAAGCCAAAACAGGAAGTAAGAGGAAACCTCTGGTAGTCACCAGAGCTAGGGACCCCGCTGGTGACCACTTTAACCACTTCCTGCCTGTAGGACATCATATGACATCCTAGGATTGAAGTGATCATACCAGGATGATGCCTGCAGTCACAGGTGTCATCCCGGTGTCAATATTTTCAGGAGGCGTACGCAATTTTAAAACATAGCATGTTAGGTATTGTTTATTCAGCACAATATCTTTTATATTTTACCAAAAAAAGGGTATTATATAGTGTTTGTGTGCACTAAAATTCATTAGGATTTGCGATTGAAAAACTGCTGCGCAAATACTGTGTGTGATATAAAAAATTGCAACACCCACCATTTTTTCTAGGTCTTCTGCTTAAAAAAAAAATAAAATAAAATAATATATATATATATATATATATATATATATATATATATATATATATATATATATATATATATATATATATATATATATATATATATATATATATACACACACACACACACACACACACACACACACACACATATATATATATATATATATATATATATATATATACACACATATATACACACACACACACACACACACACACATACATACATACATACAGCTGCAAGAAAAAGTATGTGAACCCTTTGGAATGATATGGATTTCTGCACAAATTGGTCATAAAATGTGATCTGATCATCATATACAGTAAGCCACAACAATAGACAAGCACAGTCTGCTTAAACTAATAACACACAAAGAATGAAATGTTGCCATGTTTTTATTGAACACACCATGTAAACATTCACAGTGCAGGTGGAGAAAGTATGTGAACCCTTGGATTTAATAACTGGTTGAACCTCCTTTGGCAGCAATAACTTCAACCAAACGTTTTCTGTAGTTGCAGATCAGACTTGCACAACGGTCAGGAGTAATTCTTGACCATTCCTCTTTACAGAACTGTTTCAGTTCAGCAATATTCTTGGAATGTCTGGTGTAAATCGCTTTCTTGAGGTCATGCCACAGCATCTCAATCGGGTTGAGGTCAGGACTCTGATCGGGCAACTTCAGAAGGCGTATTTTCTTCTGTTTAAGCCATTCTGTTGTTGATTTACTTCTATGCTTTGGGTCATTGTCCTGTTGCAACACCCATCCTCTGTTGAGCTTCAGCTGGTAGACAGATGGCCTTAAGTTCTCCTGCAAAATGTCTTGATAAACTTAGGAATTCATTTTTCCTTCGATGATAGCAATCCGTCCAGGCCCTGACGCAGGAAAGCAGCCCCAAACCATGATGCCCCACCACCATACTTCACAGTTGGGATGAGGTTTTGATGTTGGTGTGCTGTGCCTCTTTTTCGCCACACATAGTGTGTGTGTGTGTCTTCCAAACAACTCAATTTTGGTTTCATCTGTCCACAGAATATTTTTCCAGTACTGCTGTGGAACATCCAGGTTCTCTTGTGCAAACTGTAAATGTGGAGCAATGTTTTGTTTGGACAGCAGTGGCTTCCTCTGTGCTATCCTCCCATGAAATCCATTCTTGTTTAGTGTTTTACTGATTGTAGATTCGCTAACAGGGATGTTAGCATTTGCCAGTGACTTTTGTAAGTCTTTAGCTGACACTCTAGGATTCTTCTTCACCTCATTGAGCAGTCTGCGCTGTGCTCTTGCAGTCATTTTTACAGGACGGCCACTCCTGGGGAGAGTAGCAGCAGTGCTGAACTTTCTCCATTTATAGACAATTTGTCTTACCGTGGACTGATGAACAGCAAGGCTTTTGGAGATACTTTTATAACCCTTTCCAACTTTATGGAAGTCAAAAATTCTTAATTGTAGGTCTTCTGAGAGATCTTTTGTGCGAGGCATCATTCACATCAGGCAATGCTTCTTGTGAAAAGCAAAGCCAGAACTGGTGTGTGTTTTTTATAGGGCAGGGCAGCTGTAACAAAAACCTCAAATCTCATCTCATTGATTGGACTTCAGTTGGCTGACATTTCACTCCAATTAGCTCTTGGAGATGTCATTAGTCTAGGGGTTCACATACTTTTTCCAACTGCACTATGAATGTTTACATGGTGTGTTCAACAAAAACATGGCAACACTTCATTCTTTGTGTGTTATTAGTTTAAGCAGACTGTGATTGTCTATTGTTGTAACTTAGATGATGATCAGATCACATTTTATCACCAATTTGTGCAGAAATCCATATTATTCCAAAGGGTTCACATACTTTTTGCAGCTGTAACATATAAACAGTGGGTACGGAAAGTATTCAGACCCCCTTAAATTTTTCACTCTTTGTTATATTGCAGCCATTTGCTAAAATCATTTAAGTTCATTCTTCTTCCTCATGAATGTACACATAGCACCCCATACTGACAGAAAAACACAGAATTGTTGACATTGTTGCAGATTTATTAAAAAAGAAAAACTGAAATATCACATGGTCCTAAGTATTCAGACCCTTTGCTGTGACACTCATATATTTAACTCAGGTGCTTTCCATTTCTTCTGATCATTCTTGAGATGGTTCTACACCTTCATTTGAGTCCAGCTGTGTTTGATTATACTGATTGGACTTGATTAGGAAAGCCACACACCTGTCCATATAAGACCTTCCAGATCACAATGCATGTCAGAGCAAATGAGAATCATGAGGTCAAAGGAACTGCCTGAAGAGCTCAAAGACAGAATTGTGGCAAGGCACAGATCTGGCCAAGGTTACAAAAAGATTTCTGCTGCACTTAAGGTTCCTAAGAGCACAGTGGCCTCCATAATCCTCAAATCAAAGAGGTTTGGGACGACCAGAACCCTTCCTAGAGCTGGCCGTCCGGCCAAACTGAGCTATCGGGGGAGAAGAGCCTTGGTGAGAGAGGTAAAGAAGAACCCAAAGATCACTGTGGCTGAGCTCCAGAGATGCAGTCAGGAGATGGGAGAAAGTTGTAGAAAGTCAACCATCACTGCAGCCCTCCACCAGTTGGGGCTTTATGGCAGAGTGGCCCGACGGAAGCCTCTCCTCAGTGTAAGACACATGAAAGCCCGCATGGAGTTTGCTAAAAAACACTGTAACATTTGGGAGTGTTAAGTAACCTACTTGTAAAAAATGCTGATTTTTACATGTATGAGAAGTGTCAGAACTGGCCTGGGTTAGATGTGAGATGGCTTCCATTCATTGTGTACTATTGTGTTAATCTCTGGGATTGGTCCTAGTGATCACATGGTACAGACAGGGCCAATCACAGCTCATCTGTACCATGTGATTAGCTGTGGCCAATCACAGCTAAATCACAATACTAAACATTGAATGAATCAATTTTCTTCAGAAAATAATAGTTGCTTATAATAGTGATATTCACTGTTAAGTGTTTATGTATAACCAAACAGTGTGTAAAGTGTGTAAAAAAAAAAATACTCATCACCTAGCCAGAGAGTAGAATAGGGTTAACATGGTAGCACTATTTCTCTAACAGTACAGTATGTCATTTTTGTCTTACCGTAAAATCCATTTCTCTGATGTCCATTGAAAAAAGACCGCCAAAACCCGATACCTGACCCTTGATGGTATTCAAGGCCAATTTTTGTTCAAACCCCCCCGTTAAAGGAAGGTTAAGATCCGATCCACCGAGAAGGAGCAAGGATGAACCCCAAGAGACTCACACCATGCAATGTATGTCTTCCACGTACGATGGTAGCTCTTTCTAGAGGCAGATTTCCTAGCTTTTAACAGCACAGGATTCACAGATTCAATAAACCTCCACCCTAGCACCTGGCATTCAACAGCCAAGCCGTTAAACCCAGCGACTGTAAAACAGGATGGAAGATCGGTCCTTGGGACAGCAGATCCTCCTTGAGAGGAAGTCCCCAAGGAGCATCGGCGACCAGCTGTACCAGATCAGCATACCAAGACTGGCGAGGCCAATCTAGAGCCACGAGAATGGCCGGAATCCCTTCTGCCTGAATCCTGCACGGATGGATCAGTAGAGGATTTTCCTTGTCAAAGTGCCAGAGAGTGAAGCCACCTCTAGAGACTGTGGATCATTGACACATTTCACCAGAAATCTTGCGTGGAACTGTGCAAACAGACCGCCTCAAGGGTGTACACCATCAGGCCCAGCACGCTCATGCAAGCACGGAGGGATGACCGTCTGCTGAACAACAGAAGCTGAATTGCTCCTGCAATTGCTGGAGTTTTTCCCGAGGAAGAAAGACTCTGGCTGAGGCCATGTCCAGAGTCAGACCCAGATAGGCCATTTTTTGTGAAAAGAACCAAAGCAGACTCCTGAATGTTCAGGATCCCACCTAACTCCCTCAGAGTTCGCAGAGCAATCTTCAGTAGTCCATCAGAGCAGCCGGAGACTCTGCTCGCAGAAGAAGATCATCCAGGAACCCCAGTACCGCGATCCCCCGCTGACTCAAACAATGCCAGCACCATGCCACAGAATATCCACCCGTTCCAAGGGAGGTGCCAAGCTGACCATATGGCCCCACAGGCCGCAAGTCACAGCCTAAATTTTTGTGGGGGCTCAGTTTCAATGGCACAGATCCTCAGCCCGGCAGATGCCCAAAGGAAGAGTGGGGGCTTCAGCTACAAGCACTGGAGCCGCCCACCAGTCGCATACCAGTCTATCCAAGGTTTCCAATTTTCCATAACTTCCCAGAATTTGAGGCCACTGCAAACATCTTTTCATAAGTATATTGTTGGTAGACTTGAGTTAACACTTCATTAATTGCCGGTGTTAAAGGAGATCTCCAGTTTCTCATTAAAGTGAGTCTGGCAGCTAGCAGGATGTTGACTACAACATTTTTGAATGGGTAGGGGATAAGCTCAATGCCTATGTGCAGCACTGCTAATTCCTGAGGAAATGTTATTATTTTAGTAATTTCTGAAATGATTTGATAAATATAAAGGCCAAAACTTGGCTAGGGTTTTGCAAGACAATAGTAAGTGGAATAGCATGCCTACGTGGCCACAATTCCTTCAACAAAGGTTAGACGTGTCGGGATAGAAATTAGACAATCTAGATGGAGTCAGGTACCAGCTTTGGGTGATTTTAAGCATTAATTCCCACATATTTGCATTCTTAGAGTAGGAGTATGTTGCGGATATGGCTTGTCGCCATTGGTCAGGTGAGTAGTTACTACCCATATCCTGCTCCCAAACTATGTGTGAAGTTGGTTTGGCGAAGCCGGATTTGTCTCAGAGAAGGACATAAAATACGGAGATACCTCTTTTTCTTGCATTCGGTTTTCGAAAGAAGCTTATGATGCTGTTAGGGAGAAAGCTCTTTAAAATTAGGACATTATCTCAGCAGAGATGATAATTGCAGGTATGTGTAGTGTGCTTTGTCTTCAAGGTGAAATTTCTTATGGAGAACTTGGAATGATTTAAGAGCATTGGGTGTAAACAAATGTTGTATATCTGTTACACCACAATCTAACCATTCTCTAAGGTTGATATTAGGTATAGCTAAGTAACATATCTAGTTGCAAAGGGATAGGGGATAAAAGGTTTGTTGAATTTGGAGGAGATTAGATAGTCCCACGCTTTAATAGCTGCTGAGACTGTAGGTGGTAAAGAAGTTGGGGAGTTTCTCTTAAAAAGAAAGTCAGTTTCTACCGTAGCCCATATGGAGTTTTGAGGTTGATTAAACCAGGTCCTTAACTGGGCTAGTATAGATGCAGAATAGAAATCTTTAAGGACCACATGACCCAGTCCTCCAGCCTTCCTATGCTTGGTTAGTTTGCTAAACGCACAGCTGGAGTGTTTGTTTTGCCACAAAAATCTACTGACCATTGCTTGTAATTTGGAAAGGTAAGAAGAGGGAATCAAGATAGGGAGTGATCTAAAATAGATATAGTAACCGAGGTAAGACTAACATCTTGAATGCTGCCAAACGTTGCAGTCAAGATAATTCTGTTTTGGAGATCTGTAACAGATGAGCTTGCATTTTAGCTATGAAGGGCAAGTAATTAGCCTGGTAAGGTGAATTGGTATTCCTTAAAGGACAATACCAAGATAGTTATCCCTACATCTTTCCAAATAAAAGTGTAAGAAGCCATTATGTGTTTCCTAGTCTTTAAATTAATCCCCAGATCTAGAATATATGATTTAGTTATAAAGTGTTCACTTTATAGTATGAGACATTCTGGAACATCAGTAGAGCTTTACAGACCTACAGCAGTGAGGTTTCCACATTAGATAACATTAGGATTACATCATCAGCAAATAAAATTGATCACATGAGATTTTCCCCCAACATTAAGGCCTTGGATAGCCGAATGAGATTTAATATAAGCCAAAGGCTCCATCAGGAGATTAAATATTAGTGGGGACAACGTGCATCCCTGGCGGGTACCGTTGGTGATGAGGAATGGATGTGACAGCATTCCATTGACATACACCTGAGTTGAAAGGTGTGTATACAGGGCCATGATGGCTAAGAATATTTGACTATTGAAACACAATTTAAGTAGAACCTCCGCTAAATACCCCCAGTGGATGCGATCAAAAGCCTTCTCTGCGTCCAACACCAGCAGCAGAGAAGGCATCCTAGATTTGTTTGCGTAATGAATTATGTTTAGCACCCTTCTGGTGGCATCCGAGGACTGTCTACCCCTAGTGAATCCCGATTGGTCCAGATGGACTAGCGTGGGTAAAACATCAAGTAGACGAAACGCTATGAGTTTTAAGTACAATTTCAAATCTATGTTTAATAGCGAAATGGGTCTAAAATTTTGTGGAACATCTGGAATCTTCCCTTGCTTTGTTAAAGTAATTATTATCGCATTAAGCACTTCCTGCGGGAACGAGGAGGCAGCAGCTGCTTTCTAGACATCACATTAGGTAAAGGGTGAGAATATTTTGAAATGATTTATAGTATTCTCCACTAAACCCATCAGGACCCAGGGCTTTGATGTTAGGTAGGTGCCTATAACTAAGGATTTCTGACTGAGTAACAGGAGAATGGAGTTCTTGTAGTTGGGTAGTGGACAATTTGGGTAGATTGACCTTCTGAAGGAAGTCGCGGATCAGTCGGTGTGGGTTAAGGAGTCGAGGCATCCTTTTTCAGATTATACAGGGAGCCATAGTAAGCGCTAAATGCGTTAGAAATATCTTGGGGGTTACAGATTTTTGAGCCAGTGAAGGGATGGAAAATGTGGGATATTTTTGTTTTACTTCTATGCCCCTGTAGTTTATTGGCAAGTAGTTTGCCAGCTTTGTTTCCGCTGGTGTAATGAGTCATTTTTTAAGCATCTAATAGCCTTTTCATGGGATTTAATTAAGAGGTTGTTTCTGAAAATAGAGAGTTGGGTACTAAGAGCAGTTGTTGAACCCTGTTTGTTTAGAATTTCTATACTTCTGATATCTGAAAGAAGGGAGTCAAAGCGCTGCTGCCTGGACCTCTTAACCCTAGAGCCTAGTTTAAGGAATACGCCTTTCATAAAGGCCTTATGGGCATTCCACAACACATGTGGATCGTTAACTGATCCTGTATTATTCCTGAAAAAGTCCCTCTGGTTGCTCTCCAAGATCTTCTTGATGTCTTGTGCTTGCAGAAGTGCTTGGTTAGTTCTCCACAGGAAGGTAGATTGTGGAGCCAGGGTGTGAGTAATTGTTAGGGTACTTGGGGCATGGTCCATAACCACGTTATGCCTTTGATTGCAAATCTTGTATTTTCTGTAGAAGCCATTTGTCAGCTAGGAACAAATTGATTGTTGAGTAGGAGTTGCGTGATACAGAGAAATATGAATAATCCCTTTCTGTAGTGTGGTAACATCTCAGTACATCATAGAGATCATAGTCATGTAAGAATGGTTGCAGTGACGGTGTATTACGCCTGTGAGATGTAGTGGAGTGAGAGTTAGGATCCGGTAAGAGAATAAAGTCTCCACAAAGTAGTAAAAATCTTGTTTGATTTTTTCCACTTTAGAATTAGTTTATGCATAAAACGGATTTAATGGTTATTTGAAGCATATAAGTTCACTATCGTATATCTGGTGGAGTTAATGTCACATATTAGAATAATATACTGGCCTAATGGGTCTTCTTTAAATATTAGTTGGAGGGCCAAGGTGTCTGACAGCGACCAGTACATCTCTCTTATTAGCTGGCATGGAGGCTGAGAAGACGTGTGGAAAATTGCAATGGTGGCATAAAGGCGGAGACAATTGATGAAAATGTGTCTCCTGTACACACAGGACATCCGCTTTGTAATGTACAGCCTCTTTCCTAAGCGACCTCCTTTTAGCAGGGTGGTTGAGGCCCCTTGCATTTAAGGATAGGATTTTAAAGGACATGAGGCAGTGCATGGAAACAGCTGGGGACCATAGAAAGCGGACCTACTTGATATCAAAATGCGTTAGCCGACTTCACAGATGGGCAGTAGTAACGATCATTCAACCATTGATCCGAAACAACGGGGTACTTGGTATATGTAGGATATCTCGTGGCACTTGATCGGACTCACAGTGAGAATGGAAAATAACAAAGAAACAGGGAAAAGTCAAAACAACATAACATATTTTAAAGGATGGATCCAAGATCCGAATACAGTTGAAGACATAACTGCACCAGTAGTGTGGGGGAACAGTCCACTGGCTAAGGATTTTGAACCTTCCATCCAGGGATATTTGAATGGTAGAATTGTCATGAAGGCCTTTAGAGAGCAACGATGAATGGCTGAAGTGCCTGGTGCTATTCTGTATAAGGTTATGGGGGTAGATGGTATTTTTAGGAGATGTAGACCGGATTTGAGCGAAGAAAACCACATGAGTCTCACCCTTCTTGGACACCAGTAGTTTTGTAGGGTTGTCCCATTTATAAGTAATTGAGTGATTTTGCAGAGCTTCTTTGATGGAATTTAACTTCTTACGTAGTTGCATGGTGTGTTGGGAAAACATTGGGAACATGGTGTGTTCAGGTGTTTCAGGCATCAAGGCTTTAAAGAGATCTGTAGCATATTGGCGCAGAGCATTCAGCTGGACAGGCTCAGGAACACCTCTAATTTTTAGGTTGTTAAGCCTAGATCTGTCCTCTAAGTCCGCTAGTTTGGCTTTGATCCAGTTTTGGTCATCGGACTTTGTATCATGTGCATCTATCAAATCATTTATGGTATGAACGAATTCATCCATCTTGGACTCAATGAGATACACTATGGTGCCTGGAGAGTTAATTTCCTCAGTAAAATGTTTGGTCAGTTGCATAATGTCCTTATGTATAGAGTTCCTTAGTGACACAGACTATACCATGAAGGATATGTTAATTAGTGGTTGAGGCGGGGGAAAGACATGAGAGTCAGGTAACTCTAGTTTGAATCAAATAATCAGGTCTTGTTAGCTCACCCAGGGAAGCAGTTTGGACATCGATCCTAGGTTTGGATTTTGCAGGGCTTCTGCTTAGTGGAGTAGATGCTGCAGGTGATGATGATGCCTGCATAGAGCTGTGGAAGGCAGATTCCCCTGGTGGGGACTGCACGCTGCCTCGTGAGGGTGACAGATAGTAAGCGCCATCTTGTCTGCCACCTCTGCCGGCCTGCTGGAAGGCGGTAAGTTTCTGCAGCCGGGGTAGCTCCTTTCTCCTGCGAGGCATAGTGGCAGTGAATTCAGGAGGTATTCCATCCTGACTCTACTCAGTATCGGGGCCTGCTATAGTCGCTTGGGACTGTAACTCCTGGGCAAATCAAGGCGCTCCGGAGTTACGCGACCATACTGCTTGTGCGCTAACCATGCCCCTCGTGACCAAAATTTTAGAGGGGCTGGGGGGAACGAAGGGGAACCCTGGGGTCTGACCATCCCAGGGAGGGGCCCACGTCCACTCCAAAACTCTGCAGAGGTAGTAGGGGGGACAGCTATTTACCACACCAGGAACAGGGTGGGCACCGCTCCGGACAGGACACTGCTTCATTGTAATGGGGGTGATGTCGGCCAGGAGGAAACACTGCGACTCAGGCCGAAACCAGTTCGTATGCGTACTCGCGAGACATTTAACTCACAGGCCAGCCCCCGTCCGGTGGGGCAGACGAAGCTCGGAGCTGCGGTCTGCACGTGCTGGCTGGCCGGACTGGGGGACCCTAAGGATCTAAATTATCTAGCTGGTCGCCCAGTCCGGTACCTAATTGTAGATTCTCACAGTACCAAAATAATAAAAAGGAGGAAAATTATTCCATATAAAATGAAAAAATTGCCAGGACCAGAGATCCCAGCAAGAAACTAGGTTCTTACTCCTGACTAGGCAGAAAAAAAACTGAGTGCCTAAACCTGAGAGTGGGTGTATACCCCCTGTGACTGTCCATAGGCGTAGTCAAGCTTTTTCCTGCCTACTGTCCTACTCCTGTGGGGGGCAGTATAACCCAATGTTTTAGAAGAATCAGGAGCGGTGTCCCTCAATGAACTAAAGAGAAAAAATTATTGCATTTCTGTTTGTTTGTTAGTTTTACATACTGTCACTATGTCAATGTCCCTGATCACCGCCATATCAGTCTTATAATAACACTGTTACTGCACTGGTAACAGGTAAAAAATTAAAAATAAATCTGAAAGAAAAACTTTTTTTTTTTTTTCAAAAAATTGTAAGAAAAATATAACTCCATGCCTTTTACTAAATACCTTGGACTATCTACTTTCCAAAAAGGGGTCATTTGGGAGGTATTTGCATTGTCCTGGCATTTTAGGGCCTCAAGAAATGAGATAGGCCGTAAGTACACCAGGATTGATAAATTTCCAAATTTACTGTATATACCATAGTTTGTTTCCCACAGACTAAATAATAAACACTGGTTTGGGGTATTTTCAGTAAAGAAATTGAGCTGTATACAATTTGGCCTAAATTTCTAAAGAAATATTATTTGCAAATATAAACAGAAACGAAAAAAAACTTTTTTTTTTTTTCAAATTTTTTAGTCTTTTTTCATTTAGCAAAAAAATTAAAACCCAGTGATGATTAACCACTTGCCGACCATCCGCCACAGATATACTGCGACAGGCCGGCTCGGCGGCATCAACCGACGTATGGGTACTTCGGTTCGAGTGAGCACTCCTGGGGGTGAGCGCGCGCCCTCCCCCACTAGGCAGTGTTAATGCCGATCCACAGGGCCAGCAGCCGCGATTGCTGCCGGGCACCTGCGATCGCTCCCCGCTGACAGAGGACGACGGTCAGCTGTTATAAACACAGCAGGCCGTTGTTCTCTCTGAATTGATCACAGAGCGCCTGTGACCCTCCTATATAGGATCACAGGTCCCAGTGTTATTTTCACAAGTCCCTCCCCCATACAGTTAGAAACCAACCCTATGATCACCCCTGGGTGCTAAAAATATGCACTGTTACTGTATTAATGACACTGGCAGGGAAGGTGGTTAACCCATGGGTGATCAAAGGGTTAAGTGTGAGCCTAGGGGGGTGTTTTCCAACTGTATGGGGGAGGTACTTCTGGAATTAACACAGAGACGTGCGATCCTAAATATGAGAATCACAGGCTCTCTCTGTTCATTCCAGAGAGAACAGCGGTCTGCTGTGTTTACAACAGCAGACCGCCGTTCTCTCTCAGTGAGTTCTGCCGGGTGTCCCATGGATCGGCTTCCCCTCTTCCTAATGGGGGTGGGCGCATGCCTCCAGTAGCGCTCCCCAGCTGAGCCAGCCTTCCGCAGTATATCTGTGAAGGACGGACGGCAAGTGCGTAAGGTAATTTCCTTAAAATAATTGACTTTTTAACATGTTTGTTATTTTTCTCTTTTTCAAAAAACTATTTTTTTAATCTAAGTATTTTACAGTAATCTGTATGTAAAGACAGAACTACCTTCTCAAATGTATGTCTCCTGATGTTTGGTAATCCAAGCTTCTTTACTAATCCATCATACCATACATTCACAAAAAAAACAGTTTCTTTGTCTAACCATAAAATCCTTTTCTCTGAGGTTCACTGACGGACACAGCTTCAAGTCTTCAGACTACTGGGCTTTAAATCGGTCTCTCTTTAGGAGTAGGACTAGGCAGAAACCTTTTTGGTTACACCCCTGGGGCAGTCCCAGAGGGTATACCATCACTTCCTGCTGTAGGACTCCAGTTTGTAACAAGCAGTGTCAGAAGAACATTTAACTCAAACCCAAAGAGGGGCGGGTGCTGTGTCCGTCAGTGAACCTCAGAGAAAAGGATTTTACGGTAAGACAAAAATCCAGTTTTCTCTTTCGTTCACTGATGGACACAGCTTCAAGTCTTCAGACCATTGGTATGTCCCAAAGCAGTGTCAACATGAAGGGTGGGAAAAAACACAGCAAATGCAGAATTCCCAACAAGGCTAAACAGATAACAGGAGCTCACCACCAGGAAAAATTTTCACCCCCAAGAAGCGGAAGCCTCTGCAACCACAGCCTGCAAATCTTTGCGGCCAAACGCTGCATCCGTAGATGCAAGTACATCCACCTTGCAAAATTTTGTGAATGTGTGTACAGATGACCACATAGCCGCCTTGCACACCTGAACCACTGACGCCTGATGATGGAAGGCCCAGGAGGCACTAAGCGCCCTCGTAGAATGAACTTTAAAAGGGAAAGGAGGAACCTGACCCTTAATGGAGTAGGCCTGCACCAAAGTCTGCCTGATACAATTGGAAACGGTCGCAGCAGATGCAGCCTGCCCCTTACGAGGTCCATCCGTAAGAACAAACAAAGAATCAAAATTTTTTAATCAGTTTGGTCACTGCCAGGTACACCCAAAATCGGCCTTCCCACATCTAAGGAATGTAAGACAATCTCCTTAGGATGTTTCCACTTAGGACACAGGGACAGTAACACAATGTCTTCATTGAAATGAAACCCCGAGACAACCTTAGGAAAGAACGCCTGACAGGGTCGCAACACCACCTTCTCCCTATGAATCACTACAGGACAACCGACAGGACAATGCAGCCAACTCCGACATGCGATGTGCGGAAGTAATAGCTACGAAGAAAGCCGCCTTCTGCGACAAAGTGAGCAGAGGAAGTTCTCAAACATTTTTAAAGGAGGCTTTTGGAGCACCGACAGTACCAAATTGAGATCCCACTGAGGTATCAGGGATCACACCGGAGTAGCCAGATGGCGAACTCCCTGCACAAAAGTGTGAACCAAGGACTTTGCCAGCAACGGCCTTTGTAGAAAAATAGCCAAGACAGAAATCTGGCCCTTGATGGTGCCCAGAGCCAAACGTTGAACTACACCTGATTGTAGAAACTCCAACAGGCAAGACACAGAAAAGGAGCGGGGAGAAACTCCCCGCGACTTACACCAACTAATGTATGCCTTCCAAAGTCAATGATAAATCTTCCTGAGAGGTAGATCTCCTAGCTTTCAACAGCGTAGGAATCACTGACTCCCAACAGTCCTCTGTCCTTCAGCTTTCAATAGCTAGCCCATTAAAGCCAGCGACCGTAAAGCAGGATGGAAGATTGGTACCCGAGACAGAAGATCTTCCCCGAGAGGAAGTTTCCAAGGGATGTCTGCTACCAGGCCTACGTACCAAGACCGGCAAGGCCAGTCTGGTGCCAAAAGAATATCTGGAGTTCCTTCTACCTCTATTCTGCGTAGCAGTCTCAACAGAAGTTGTATTGGAGGAAAGGCGTAAATCAGACTATACCAACCTCAAGGGGCCACCAGAATGTCTGCGGCGTCCACATCGGGGGTCCTCTGCCGAAGGCACAATTGATGAAACACCTCCGGGTGAAGAGACCATTCTCCCAGATCCAACGTCTGCTGACTGAGATAGTCCACTTCCCAATTCTCTACCCCCGGAATGTGCACAGCAGAGAGGGACGTGGGCTCCGCCCACGTCAAAATGCTGGCCACTTCCCGTACACTCTTTGTGCCCCTTGATGATTGACATATGCCACAGCCATAGCATTGTCCAAATGTATCCGCACAGGGCGTCCCTGCAGACGATCCGTCCTTTGAGACAGACAAAGTCCGATCACCCGAATTTCCAGGATGTTGATTGGCAACCTGGACTTCTGCCGAGTCCAGGCACCTTCGGCCTAACACTACCAAGCGTCCATGAGATCGATGAAAGCCAGCAGATCTCCTTGATGAACAAAAGCTACTACCGTGTGGATGGACTCCATCCAAAATTTCTGAACCCGCACAAAGTGGTTCAGAGCCTTGAGATCCAAGATTGGATGAACCTTGCCTTCCTTCCTGGAAACTGTAAGCAGATTTGAAAAAAAACCTTGGAAACTTCTGACTCTGGGACTGGCACAATAACTCCTTGTGCTAACAGGTCCTGCACTGCATGGTAGAGGCCGTGTAGCCACTCTGGAGATAGGCGTAAGTTGGAAGGAAAGAACCTTGCTGAGGCAAGGACAGAAACTCGATCTTGTAACCAAATCAGTTTGTGGACCCAATAGTCCTGAATAAGCAAGGTCCACGGATCCAGAAAGAGTCGAAGACATCCCCCCACCCCAGACACGAGTGAGGGAGCCCCATTAGAATGGGGAAGGCTTGTCTGCGGAACCAGGACTGCCTGCTTTGTACTTACCATTCCAGGGTCTCTTGGAGCCTCCGGCAAAGTTACGGGTGGATCTCGAGCCATTTTCCGGCAATCCAGACGGACGAAAGGGCCACTTCTGAGCCGAAAAGAAGGGACCCCGCTTATGGAGAGGTTCTTTGCCCTTGGCTGTCTGTGGAAGTAATGTACTCTTGCCTCCCGTAAGGCCCTTAATAATCTCTTCCATAGAGGCACCAAACAAAACGGTCACCTACAAAAGTAAGATCAGTCAGCACCTTTTTAGAAACCTGGTCAGCCGACCAGTACTTCAACCAGATCATGCAGCGAACGATCCCTGCCATCACCGAAACCCTGCCGGCC
Organism: Pelophylax lessonae; assembly: GCF_965119305.1. Taxonomy (NCBI): domain Eukaryota; kingdom Metazoa; phylum Chordata; class Amphibia; order Anura; family Ranidae; genus Pelophylax; species Pelophylax lessonae. Next base: position 79,314,131 of record NC_138768.1, read on the forward strand.
AAAGGGGCCGCGATCAGGGATGCATCACAAATATACTGTAACCCCCTGGATCAACTGATTTGCCCAGGCCCGCCAGCTCAGAAGGGTGTTGACTCCCCTCCAGATCCTGCCACAAAATCTTAGCCCATTCCGTTAAAGTCTGGGATACCAAGGTGATAGAAAACATTGGTCTGAAAATTGAACCAGCCACGGTGAAGAGGTAGAGGATCGGAGCCTCAGCTCGTTTGTCCAGGGGGTCCTTAAAGGATGGAGCATCCTCCACTAGCATAAGTGTGGCCTTATTTAGCCTGGAAACCTGAGAAACTAGCGGTTCCACCGACAGTGGAACCGCTAGTTTCTTCAGAAGAGACTCCTCAAAGGGATATCTCCTAGCAAAACTCTTAGGTATACCGACCATGCGTTTTAGGGGAACGCCACTGACTAGTGACAATCTCATCAAAATAGGCAGGAAAGGGAATGACCTTAGTCACCTTGGAAGATTTGCGGGTGCCAAACTGCACCGGCATCACCAATTGTAAAGTTTCCTGCACTGACACAGTTAGAGCCTCCACCAGCGCTTTTTAATGCGCGGCTGCAGAGGAGGACTATCCTCACTATTAGAGCACTCAGCGTGCGTGGACGCAGACCCAGTGGGCTAACTGTCGTCCGTGGCAGCCAAATTTACTTCCGATTCTGAGGAAGCAGAGGATACAGGTGAAGGCGGGGGGCGCTTCTTGCCAGGCCTCCTTTGCAGGGCCATATCTACATTGGCTACCAGCGACTGTAGGGCTGCCTTCATGGCTGCCAGGGCAGATTGAGACCCAGAGGGTCCCGCAGCATCCAGGAGTGGATCAGGTGGTGGAACACGCTCCATAGGCTCCATGATCATAAAGGGTTAATCGGAACCGTGCTGCTCAGAAAAAAATGTTTTTGGAAAAAAAACATGAGGCCCCTCCCCTTCTTAGCGCACCACAAGAATCAGCACGCACCCACAGCGCTGTATACAGCAGAGGAAGGATAGAGAACCCCCAGAGACTCGCCAACCGAGCTGGGGAGCCCCAAAACAGTCTGCCACACTGCTAGAAAGAGGAAACGCTGACCTGATACTAGAGGCCCAGCAGCCTCAGCACTGCAAACTACAGGAAAATGGCCGCCATTATAACTATGGGGAAACCAAAAACATGGCCGCTGGAATACACAAACATAGCTTCCAAAGCCAGGAATACAGAATCTATGGCAAAATGACAGCACCACACGGGACTGCACAGGACCCTGGACCCCACTGGACCCCAGGGAAGCACAGAAACCCCAGGAGGGGACTTCCCAAGGACCCCCCCTGCAGCACTCCAGGTACGGACACCGCCACCAGGGGGCTGGTAGGGGCGTCACCCACTACTTCCCTGGCCCAGCACCATACAAGCCCCCCCAGCTAAAAAACACCCATGCTCCCCCCCCCCCTCGAGGGGGCCAGGGGGTAGATGAGGGCACCTACACAGGGGAAACCCCTCTAAGGAGAAGGGGGAAAAGTATGAGGGGAAGGAAGAACACAGGAGAGGCCTACCATCCCTGGGGAGGGCTTGCGACTACTCCAACAATTCCGTAGGGAAGGAGGGGGGGACACTACTCACCATACCACGGTCACCAGGCGGGCACTACACCCGGCAGTCCACCACACCATCTTGGAATGGGGGTGCTGCGGCCTGAGGTATGCTGCCACTCGCTGGCCAGCCCCCGTCCAGTGGGGCTATGTCGCAGCCAACCTAGCGTAGAGCTAATAGTTGGGTCGCACTCGCAGGCCAGACTGGGAAGGCCATAAGGATCTAGAATATCCAGTGCGTCGCCCAGTCCGGCTGTTGATTGTAGTTTACACAGAAACAAAAATATGAAAGAAAAAGTAAAAAATTTAATTTAAATATGAAAAATGCCAACACCTCAGATCCCAGCAGAAAGCCAGGTCCTTACTCCTGACTAGACCGAAAATAACTGGAGTCCTACAGCTGGAAGTGATGGTAAACCCCCTGGGACTGACCCAGGGGTGTAATCAAAAAGGTTTCCACTTAGGGCTCTTTCACACGGTCCGCCTCCGCAGGCGGATCCGTGTTGCTCAGCGGGGATCGATCCGCGATCCCCGCTGAGCCGGGCGGATGACAGCTCCGTCTCTGCTTGCAGAGCGGAGAGGGAGGTGTATCAGCACCCGCTGCCCTCTATGGGGGATCGGAGGAGAGCGGACCGCTTGTCCGCTCTCATCAGATCCGCTCCGCTCCGATTACTGAACGGATGGAAAAATAGGGTTTCCATCCGTCCAGATTTCAGAACAGGATCGGATGCGGATGGCAGCGGGTGTCAGCGGAGGTGACCTCCGCTGACACCCGCTGCCCCATAGAGCTGCATGGAGGATCCAATCAGATCCGCCTAAAAAACTGACAGGCGGATCTGATCGGACCGCCCGTGTGAAAGAGCCCTTAGTCCTACTCCTAGAGAGAGACAGCATAAAGCCCAATGGTCTGAAGACTTGAAGCTGTGTTTGTCAGAGAACAAAAGAGAAATGTGTTTTTTTGTAAATGTATGGCCTACTAGAGCTGTTGAAAGTGCTATTTTTTATGTTTTTGAACTAGTTCTGTGCTGCTGCCTATGTTTTTTTTGTGCAAACTAAAGTAACCTGGACTATTTTTGCTAAACATTTTTATTTATTTTTCATGTTCCTATCCAAGTTTAACTTGTTGTAATGGTGTATATAACCAAAAAATATTACAGTGACCACTTCAAGAGGTCACTTCTAGCTGGCGTAATTGTCATGTTGACATACTTCATTGTTGCAAACTTGTAAAAGATTAGTTCTAGAAGTTACATTTCAGCCGCTGTGAGCATTTCATTTGCACTGCTTGTCATGCCTCTTTGATATATTAAATAAATAAAAAATACTTTTGTACTCGTGATGTATAATGCCACATTTTTGTGTGTCCACTGCTGGTGGAATAGTGTCAATATTCTGTGGGTCCGCCGTGGGTGAAATAGTACCCCTTCCTGTGGGTATTCTGTGGGTGGAATAGTACCCCTTCCTGTGGGTATTCTGTGGGTGGAATAGTACCCCTTCCTGTGTGAATTCTATGGGTGGAATAGTACCCCTTCCTGTGGGTATTCTGTGGGTGGAATAGTACCCCTTCCTGTGGGTATTCTGTGGGTGGAATAGTACCCCTTCCTGCAAGAATTCTGTGGGTGGGATAGTACCTCTTCCTGTGGGTATTAGGTGGGTGGAATAGTACCCCTTCTTGTGTGAATTCTAGGTGGAATAGTACCCCATTCCTGTGGGTATTCTGTGGGTGGAATAGTACCCCTTCCTGTGGGTATTCTGTGGGTGGAATAGTACCGTTTCCTGTGTGAATTCTGTGGGTGGAATAGTACCCATTCCTGTGTGAATTCTATGGGTGGAATAGTAGCCCTTCCTGTGGGTATTCTGTGGGTGGAATAGTAGCCCTTCCTGTGGGTATTCTGTGGGTGGGATAGTACCCCTTCCTGTGGGTATTCTGTGGGTGGAATAGTACCCCATTCCTGTGGGTATTCTGTGGGTGGAATAGTACCCCTTCCTGTGTGAATTATATGGGTGGAATAGTAGCCCTTCCTGTGGGTATTCTGTGGGTGGAATAGTAGCCCTTCCTGTGGGTATTCTGTGGGTGGAATAGTACCCCTTCCTGTGGGTATTCTGTGGGTGGAATAGTAGCCCTTCCTGTGTGAATTCTGTGGGTGGAATAGTACCCTTTCCTGTGGGTCTTCTGTGGGTTGAATTAGGCTCTCAGTGGGTGGAATGCCCCTTTCTGAGGGTATAATAGAATAGGCCCCTCTTTCTGGTACCGAACTGATAACTGCCATCAACGGGGGGTTTTAAATATTGCACCTTTTCTTAGTTCTTGATTTGTGAATTGGACTTAACAGATTACCACACAATTTTTTGCAATAGTTACCGACAATTTTTTTTTTTTTTTTTTTTTTAATGAACTGGACTATATTTACCGGATGTGATCATTTATGCAAATTAGTTACATGATACCCTTACCGCATGAGGTAAAGCTTAGTGAATTGACCGCATTATTTGTTATCCAGTGGTTATGGGTAAAGTTCTGCTTTAACCACCTCCCGTCTGCCATATTGTAATATCATGGGCGCAAGGCGGTTCTCTCGTTCTGGGATGACGCCATATGGTGTCCTCCAACTCTTGCACTGCTTGAGTGCCCATGGGGGCACTCAGCGTGAAGATTAGTGGTGCGTTCTGTCCCTAGGACACGGCTCATCACCCATCTTGGTAAAGAGCTGACGACAGGGCTTTTTTTACCCATGTGATCAGCTGTGTTCAATCACAGCTGATCACATGTAAACAAGGAAATACCGGTTATGGGCATTCCACTGAGAGAGTGTGAGGGGAGGAGAGCCAATCAGCGGCATTTCATCACAGGGGAGACTTGTACAGATGATCAGTGCCCTGATTATTAGTGCCACCTATCAGTCCTGCCCCTCAGTGCCACCTGTCAGTCCTGCCTGTCAGTGCCCATCAGTGGCAACTATCAGTGCCCATCAGTCCTGCCTATCAGTGCCACTTATAAGTGCCCATCAGTGCCGCCTGTCAGTGCCACCAGTCCTGCCTATCAGTACCAATCAGTCCTGCCTATCAGTACCACCTATAAGTGCCCATTAGTAATGCCTATCAGTGCCGCCTATCAGTGCTGCTAGTCCTATCGGTGCCCATCGGTGGCACCTATCAATGCCACCAGTCCTGCCTATCAGAGCCACCTATCAGTGCCCATCAGTCCTGCCAATCAGTGCCCATCAGTGAAGGAGACAAATTACTTATTTACAACATTTTATAACACTTCGGTCTTTTTTCACTTTTTTAGCAAAGAATACAAACCCCAGTGACAATTAAATACCACCAAAAGAAAGCTCTGTCTCAAAAAAATGATGTAAATGTTATATGGGTAAAGTGTTGCAGGACTGCGCAATTGTCACTCAAAGTGTGACAGCGCTGAAAGCTGAAAATTTTCCTGAGGTGGTTAACCACTTGCCGACCGCTCACGTTGAGCGTACTGCGGCAAAGTGGTTCGTTCTCGTCCTACGTCGCTGGACTCCTCCCCTTGTGGGCGGCGCACGCACGCCGCCGGAGGCTCGCTCCCGCTGCATTCAGTCACAGCGGAGTCGGGCCAAGGGAGGAGCGTCGGGGGATCTAGTGTGGAGATCCGCCTGCTTGTGTAAACAAAGCGGGCGGATCTCCTAAGTGACAGGCAGGGTCAGATTGCAGGGTTCAGCATAGCTGAACATGCGATCTGTCCCTGTGTCACTCAGTCCCCTCCCCCCACACACGTCAGTAAGCACCAGGCATACATTAACCCCTTGATCACCAATAAAAGTTAACCCCTTCCCTGCCAGTGTCATTTTTACAGTAACAGTGCATATATATAGCACTGATTACTGTAGTAATGTCACTGGTACCCCCATAAGTGTCAAAAATGTCAGTCAAGGGTCTGATCTGTCCCCAGCAATGTCGCAGTCCCGCAAAAAA